>NC_083565.1:12019550-12340460 GCF_019925205.1 Metopolophium dirhodum
TAGTTAAAACATTACTTAAATCGAGATGGAATTTTAGGAAAGTAAACTAACTGCCTTTTTTAAATTCCAAGACGATAACATCAGATGGATCGATCCAACAGCGAACAACTATGAACGCATCATTGGTATGGTTAAACAAGAATCGTTGGACTGAAACCGTAGAACGTCTAGATTTCAAACACTCTAGTCGGGAAGCCTGGTTAACTGCGCAGACTAGTTCCCAGCCGGAATCGAGGTGGCAGTGTACCTGAAATAAAACCTAATGCATTTACGAATTGACTGATAGAAACGTCAAGAGCCAACATCGATAAAGATACATCAAGGAAATTGATTATGGATCTTTAAGTAAAGAAAACCCATGCAGTGAAAAATTCAAAATGGGCTGACAAATTCACTCCCAAAGAAGTACAACTAGCATTAAAACGTGTACAACTTAGATAAGCAGCTAAACTTGATGAAATATACCTGGGGTTCATAAAATATAGTGAGCACAAAAAAATTAAGTGGCTCTCTCACTTCTTCTCCGACGTCCTCCATTCGGGAAAACTACCAAAACTCTTTAAGCAAACAAAAGCTTTAGCAGTTAAAGCCAGGAAACCAAAAAATGATGTAAACAGCTATAGACCGGTATCTCTATTAAGCGTATGCTACATATTACTGGAAAGATTGATTGACAACCGCATTGTTAGCACTATTGGTTAGGTTATATGAGTTATGTGAACAAGCTGGGTTCCACCCAAATAGGAGTGGCTGTGACCAGATAATGGCACTTACTAAAAAATGAGTATGACAGAAACGTTAAAACTGCAGTGGCATTCATAGACCTATCATCTGCCTATGCCACTGTCTGGAGAAAAGGGCTTTTATCAAAATTCTTGGATGGGATCCCATGCAAAACGTTACTAAAACTCCTCAATAATATGCTTAGTAACAGATTTCTTACTGTTCATATTAGAGAGGAAAAAAGTAAAACAAAGATGCTAAACAATGACCTTCCTCAAGGCTCTGTGTTGGCACCCCTTCTCATTAACCTATATATTACGGACCTACCAATGAAAACTGCAAGCAAATTAATATATGCTGATGACCTAGCCCTAGCTTAGCCAGAGTAAAGATTTCTAAGGCCTAGAAAACATCCTGTCTGAAGACCTTGACATATTACATGAATTCTATCATCAATGGAGACTCAAAATGATTTGGTTTGAATGGATTTCATCAAAAATGGAAGTCACCCTCTGAGATACGGGCTCAGTTTGGAGAACAGTTAGTGAAAAACAACCTCTATCCTAAGTATCTGGGTGTGACATGACGCTTACGTTCAAGAACCATCTAGCCAAACTATCATAGAAATTTATCAATTTATCGAAATTGTGTGGTACATCATGGGGAGCTGATGCAAATACCCTACGTATAAGCACGCTAGCACTAGTATATTCAGCGGCGGAATACTGCACCCTGGTATGGATAAATAGCACACATACCAATAAACTTGATACCCAGCTCAACTCAGTAATGAGAATCATAGAGGGGAACATTAAAATGGCTCCTAGTACAAAGCTAAATATAGCTCCTCCTAAGATCCGAAGAAAACAAGCACTCATCCGGGAATGGACTAAGATCAACAATAACAAGAGCCTTCTGATACACGCGGATTTAAGATTAAATGGAGATGGACTATGTCTTAAGTCCCGCAAACCACCTTGGATAACTGTAAAGAAGCTATTACTGGAAAATATCGTGGGAAATACCAAATGGCTTGAGGATTGGATGGCGGAGAACCCTGATGGACAAAACATTCTTACCAATCCAACATCCACACAACCAGGCTTCGATCTTCCTAAACAAATTTGGGTGACTCTAAATCGCTTTAGGACCGGTCATGGAAGTACAAATGGAAACTACATATTACTCCTTCCTGTGATTGTGGAAACGATACGCAAACAATCCCCCATATAGCAACTGAATGCCTGATCCGTGCATTCAAAGGCATTCTAATTATATCCATACAGCTAATAGGGATGTAGTTGATTGGATACGAAATCTGGATATTCATTTATAATCTATAGTTTAAAATATATCCCAGCTATAATAGTGACCATTTGTCTTACTAAGCTTATTTTTATTTTTATTTTATTTTAGTATTATTATATAGTTTAATATCTATCTGTTAATATTTATATGTTTAAATTTGTTGCTCTACTTTGTCATACGAAATATATATGTTAATTATTTATTTATCGATATATTATATACAAAAATGGAATTAGTAATACCTATACTCTGTTCACCGAGAAAACATTCCACGGCCCAACGCATTTCTGCGCATCCCCTCGCGTCACCCACCCATAGCTGCCAGCGGCCGGATGTGACTGCCGACTAGCGTAGTGGAGTTGTTAGCTTCAGCGTCGGTCGCTTATTGTCGTCGCGAATCTTGGAGGGAGAAATAGAGCCTCGGCGAGTGAACAACCGTCAGTCTGCATGCGCAGAACCGGCGTGTTCTCTCGGCGAACAGAGTATACATACAATAAGTATAATAGGTACGAGTTTAAAGTGTTAATAAAAGCTCAAATAAACTACTACCTACTGAGCCAAGTATACCCAAATACCCAAATAAAAAAATCATAATTATTTCATTATATTATTTATATACCTATGTAGATGTTTAAGTTATCACCAAAACTCTACAAAAGTCTTTTTAGTTTATATTATATATTTTATCTGTACATAAAGAGAAATTCTCATAATTACAGACCGAAAACAGTTAATTTAACATGTTATATAATGGTGCATCAAAAATTCCACCATCCGATGGACTAACAGCTCTCTAAAAAGGAAAGAAGAAACAATACTAAACCGCATGTGTATCGGACATACGAGATTAACCCATGGATACCTAATGGCTAAAGAAGAAGCTCCCATTTGTGAAGTTTGTGGTGTAAGGCTACCAGTGAAACCCATAGTAACCGAATGCCTCAAGTATGAACAAGACATTAAAAAGCGACATCTGTGTTAATAATTGCACAAACAAATTTAGCCTTTATCAACTTGGTCGTGGGCTTAACTCCAGGGTGAGACAATCCGTGGATTATGTCAAATACTTGGATACGGTTAAGGTGTCACATATCAAAGAAATCTTGTACTCAGGAAACTCTACTTTACTTAACTTTAGACTAGTAGATTCTTTAAGTAAGTTTTTGAGTTCTTGATCTTCTCCTTGGGCATTTGATATCTCCTCATAATTTAATTTGATTACATTTATTTGTTCTATTCTTGACATCAGATCTGCAGTTATATTTTGTTTACCAGGGATGTGCTTTATTTCCGTGGTAAACTGCCCAATGTAATCCAGATGTCAAAATTGCCTTGGGGAACATTTGTTTAACCTTTGATTAAAAGCATATTCAAGGGCTTATGATCCATCCAAACTACAAAATGCCTCCCTTGCAACATATGTTTGAATTGTTTGATAGTGAGGTGTATGGCGAGGAGTTCTCTGTCGTATGTACTATACTTCTGCTGTGCAGTATTCAATTTCTTTGAAAAAAATGCTAACGGTCTCCACTTGTCTCCTTCTTCCTCTTGCTCCAAAACCCCTCCAACAGCAAAATCTGAAGCATCAACTTTGATTGCCAATGATGCTGAACATCTTGGGTGTGCCAGTAATACTGCATTTGCTAAAGATTTCTTGCATTTTTGAAAAGCACTTTCAGCAACTTCATTCCATTCAATTTCTGTTTTATCATTTTTCTTGTTTCCTTTTTGATATGCCAACAGTGGTATTTGATTTTCAGCAGCATTTGGTAAAAAATGCCCGTAAAAGTTGATCATACCTTAAAACTTTCTTAGTTCTTTGACTGTGTGTGGTTTTTTGTATTTAAGGATAGCTTGGACTTTTTGTGGTAGTGGCTTAGTACCTGAGCTACTTATAGGCTATAGGTATCTGGTGATACGCTTTTTTAAGGTAAATTTTAGAGAAAACAGTTTTTAGCTTGTAGTATGTATGATATACATCATGAATAACTGGATAACTGTCTGTGATAGTCTTGCTATTGAGTGCTCGATAAATCCCCACAAGGTCGCCAGCCACCATCAACTAGGTGTAAAGGGCTTGACCAAGAGCTGCCCGACGGTCGACAAATTCTTAGTTCTACCATACTTTTGAATTCACTCTTGGCTATTGCTAATCGATCCGGTGGTAAGCGTCGTGGTTTTGAGTTGTAGGGTGTTCCGGTTGTTGTAATGCAGTGGACGCCGTCATGAGTAATGGTCGATGACCTAGAAAAAGGTTTTAAATTGGTTTTAATGGATATTTTGACAATATGCTTGTATATGAATGATCTGCTTGCACGGTTGTAAACGTAACGTCTGGGCATTCAATTGTTACACATTGTCTTCCCAACTTGATTAAATTATCAATAAGTTTCTTATTATTTAAATCAACAAGTAATTCGAAGTGCTTCAAGAAATCAGCTCCTATTATTGGCTTAGTTACATCCGAAATAACAAAAGGGCAGCAGTATGGTCGACGTAGACCAAGGTTCAATGATATAGTTCTTGTGCCATAGGTTCTGATAGCTGTGACATTTGCTGCATATAGTTTCAAAGTATTAGATTTTTGTTGTTTATCTACGTTTGACGGTGGTACAACTGAGATCTCTGCTCATCTGACAACAAGGTACTCAAGTTTTCTGGTGAGATCAGTTACGAATAAGTGGTTTTTTTGTGCTTGCACAACCAGTCGCCGCTTCAACTGGTGTGCTTCTTAGTTTTTTGCGTTGTGGAGGCTTGAGTAAATCTTGCACCAAGAGCCTTAACAGACTCTCTCTTGCGCCTTGAATTTGGCATGATAATAAAATAATTCGTTTCCCCTTTCTTTTTGGTCATGAGACTTGGACCTCATTCTTCTGCACGTCCTTTCGTTCCTCATCTCATTGCTACAACCCCTTTGACTCAGCTCTTCGATAGCCTTGGTAAGTGAAATAACTTGCAGCTCCAAAGCTGAATACGAGTTACTGGTTTGACATTTGCATTGATTTTCTGTGTTCACTGCTGCGACGGTTCTTATTTCACTTACTTCGTGGATTTTATCAGCCATTTTTGACAAATTATTTAGCGAGTCTTTACTGGTCGTGAGTATAGTTTGCACTTGTACTGGTAAATGCTGCAACCATAAATTTTTTAACAATTCATCGGCTAACTTGCCACCCGCAATTTGCGCCGACAACGTAATGAAATTTCGTCTCGTCGTCGATGATATTTGCCGTGACAAAACGTGACTCCAATTGCACGAACCACACTTTTGGGTTCTGTAGTCAAAAAGGCGATGCTTTGAATGGTGTATGAACGTTGGCTGCTGTACCTGCTGAACTTGTGGTTCTGGTTGTCCGTTTCCGTCCATGTTTTCACGGCTTGTTAACGTCGAGGTCACCACTTTGTAGATGTTTAAGTTCAATAAAATCACCAAAACTCTACAAAATTCTTTTTAGTTTATATCATATACTTTAATAGAACATAAAGAGAAATTCTCATAATTACAGACCGAAAACAGTTAGTTTAACATGTTATATAAAGGTTCGCTCAAACCGAAGTGGCAGCGGCAGCGAAATTTAATGTCCATACGTTTTAATACGAGTGCACTCATTACCGCGAAATTAATACCGCGGCGAAAATGTTACCGCAAGATTGAGCGCGATATTTTTATTTTTCGCTGCAGACACTATATTTTTCGCTTACCGCTGTGATAATCAGTTGTAAATTCCCAACTCATATTATTAATATATTTATCAAACACATATCTATTCATCGTAATCGTGCACCTTGAAGTTAGCACCTCGCAGTTGAATCTAACGTCGTGGTGTTTGAATGTATGAACGATTCTCTTGTTTACAATTTAATTTTTTATAATAAAAATCTAATAAAGTTGAACAGTTAATAGCTATTGTTAAAGAATATCCCATCATATATAATATGACACTTCCAGAATTCAAGGATACGAGGAAAAAAGATTATATTTGGGATCACGAAATAAGTGTTAAAATGAACGGTTAAAGCGGTAAGTAAAAATATAATTATTCTATACAAATATAAGTCATTATAATATTATAATAATAGTTATAAATATTAGTTAGGATAACCTAACCTTTTTTTTTTTTTCCAGTTTTAAGCCGACGACGCCGTGGGAACTGCTTACGCATTGCTTCCGCGACGCCGCGAACCTAACCTAACCTAACCTAACCTAAAACAGTTGTAGCTAATATATTATAATTAGGGTTAGGATGTTGATGACTTTCGTCGTCTTTCGTTTGATAACATCATACATATTTTAATTGTACAGTGCAACAATGCAATATGAATATTAATATATTATTATCACATCAACATATTCAACATCCTAACTCTAATTATAATATATTATAATTTTTTGAGAGCTATAAGTCCCTAAGCCTAATTATAATCCTATGGTACCTTTTTTGTTCTCCATCATCCATTACAGCTGTTAACAGTAATACATCTTCTTCATCTGAACTTGAGTTTTCATAATAAATATCCATGGTATGATAACAATTTAAAAAAAATATAGAAATATGTTGTTTTGTACTTTTAAATATTAATATTAGTAAAAAAAATATAATACGTAATAACAAAATACATGTACGCGCATGGGTGTCACAATGTCGACTAGTAATTTTTGGCGAAATATTTCGCTCCGGTTAGGTTAGATCAGCGGTATTCAAAAAGCAATAAATACCGCTGCCGCTACCGCTTCGGTTTGAGCGAACCTTAAAGGTGCAAAAAAAGCATGAGGATTAACACAAATGTATATATTCCTTTTTTCTAACCTATAACAAAGTAAGTAATAATAATAATAATATTATCAGTCTGACCACCTGCGCCACACCTTTATTATTTAATAACAAATAAAAATTAAATATCAAGCAGAATGTAGATAAGATAGAGAATAGAAAATATTATTAGTTCAAATAATAACATATTATACATTATACCTATACTCTATTCCAAATAAGATCAGGCTTCGGCGGCTGAGTTGTGCACACGATTTAAGATATTATACAGGTTGCGTATCGAACTCCCATAATTTGACCGGTGAACTAACTATCTGAAACAGCTGTTCCCAGTACTACTAGCACACCCTGAGAACAAATTTAAAGATTCAATCTCTATATATAAAGGAAAGTGTACTTTACCAATAATCTACGCAGAGCCGAACCTATTTGAGTTATCGACTTGAAATTTCGAGGATAGATTTTTATAATAATTTCATCGGGCACTAAGAAAGGATTTATCAAAATTTTGATTTTAAAGGGTTGAAATCGGTAAAAATAATTTTTTACATGTAATTTGTATATCTATATCGATATAATAATAACAATAGCAGTCGACCGATAACAGGAAATAATGTGATGCGCGGCTTGAGGGTTTCCATCTACCTGGACTCTGACATTTTTTTGTGTGTGTATTTTATCGGCGTGTAGATATGTATTGTTCCGAGGCTATATTTTATGAGTTGTATGGAAAACATCGACTACAATTAATTAAACAAATATTGCATTATCGAAAAATAATAATACATTTCTTAGCGACAGGCATGCGATAAACGTGTTACGATCCACCATGCCGTCGTGGCGTTTCCTATATCATTTACACCATATTTTACACTATTCACAGTCTTTACGACAGTTCATTTGTCTACTGACTTACTCACGAGTCACGAGGCTCAATGCTCTACTGATACGTTCTGATACACATTATATGTATTTTACTAATACGTATTATAACACGGCTTCAACCGCTAAATATATGACGTAAAATATTAACACACAAAATTTGTATATTTAATATGCCTATTATTACAATACGTTATATATTTTTAGTGAATAATAAGCCGTGAGCCTCTAGCTGTACATTATACGTAGGTATATCACATTTTTTGTATAAAGATTACCCAGAACACGTTGGAAAATTATTTAAAATATTATATTTATTCAATTTAATTGTTTGAATATTTTTTTTAAAAATGTCATCGATTGAAGACATTTTTGTCAATGGAATGTTGACACCTCAAATAGTTGTACCAATTATCGGTGATGGTGCCTGCCTTTTCCGTTCAATATCATTTCATTTGTTTAACACTCGAGAAAGATGTCAGGAGATCCGAAATACAATTGTATGTGTCTGATAATTGGAATAACTTTATTACTATGTCTTACAATTCAAATGGTGACAACTTTTCCACTGCTGAGGCTTATGTTCGTGAATTGGTCAATCCTACTGTCTACGGTGGTTATTGCGAATTGGTTGCAGCTGTAAATATTTTCCCATTTTTATTTAAAATTTATTCTAATAATAATCTTTATGCTAAATTTGGTGTAGATACATTCCCAGTAAAAAGATTTCGTCTAACTGGAAATATAAATAGTGGTCATTTTGATGTTTATTTATCTATTCCTATATTTCCCACAAATTTAGTTATTTTGGCACCAACAGGAAAAACATCAAATGTAGTTTATAGAGAAATTTTGTAATAAGATTGTTGTCATACATTATTATTTTTTATTATATACCTATTAAAATTATTATTATTTTTTATTATATACCTATTAAAATTAATCGTCTGTCTTGGTCTGTGGCCGTCCGGTTAAAGTTGGGCTGTAGACATTTTTTATACTTAAACCCGGCAACGACGGGTAATTCAGCTAGTAATACTATATACTATAGGTATTATTGGTATCAAAAGCAGATAACCGTGGTAAGTGGTTTATATCGTTACGATATTGTATATAAATATAACATATTTAAACCACGACGAGCGCTAGTGATTCTGGGCCCTCAGCTGTTTCAGATAGTTGGTTCACCAGTCACCGTAAAGCACTATTCGTTATAGGCCGATGATTAACCGTATATCTTAAATCGTGTTTGTGCACAATGGCGTGGCTTTGTTCCGTGGCGGCGCATGACGCGCCGCCGTAGTGGGGACGACGTCTGACTGTCGCGACTCGCGAAACGAAAACTAGTCGTCGCCGATGCTTTATCTTATTTGGAATAGAGTTTAGTAATAATACTTACAAATTGATAAATTATAACATTATATTAATTGTAATTTTCATATACCCCATTTTTTTGTATTTACACAAGTCTTAAGACTTACTTTCTTTTGGTTTAAAGAAACTAACTAAGAAACCTACAATTATAGGTACCTACATATAGTAGTTTGTAGATTGATAAATAATATTAAGTACATACATACTACTATACTAATAATTAGTATACCACATTCTTAATTCATTAAAATGCCTAACAAATACTTTGTCAGCATAACAAAAAAATAAAATTTAGAAAATAAGAACCACAAATTTTATTTCGTGCACCAAAGGTGAGTCATTTTTTTTAAATACCTACTATATAGAAATTTATTTGAGGGAAAAATTTGTTTAATTTTCTTTCCCACCTACGTACCTCCGAAAAAGCATTTTTAATAAATTATGATACATATTTGTATGTATTTAATAAAGTAAACTATTTATATAATTTAAATTTATTATCATCTCGAATTAAAACAATGGCGTATGCAGGATTTTTCAATCGGAGGGGGGGGGGGCTTGACAATTAAATACAATTTTATTTTTATTTTTTCCGGTCTAATAATTGCAGACGTTTATGTGAGGTATTTGAAAATGTTTGTACAATTTCAACTTCTCAACTTTTCTAGTAGAAAATTCTTAAAAAAATGCAAAATTTCTAACTTCCAAAGGTCATAATTTCGAAACTAAGTTCGACCGACAAATTCTGATTACACCATACTAATTAAATGGTTAATATAAGTAAGTTTCAACAAAAAAAAAAATCGAAACGTTTGTATGGGGTGGTTAAGTGCATTTTAGCCTTTTTATTTTAAATATTTGGATAAGTAGAAGTATTTGATTGTTGAATTAAAAATTTGTTAAGAATTATTTATGAGGAGATGTGGGAGGTGAAGACCCCCGGCTTTGGTTCATAAGAAAAGTCTTAAAACCCAACTTTTTCAATGGATTTTTGCCTTTGATGCAAACCTCCGTCGGATTACTTTTTGGGAAAATGTATTGAGAAGCTTCAGCCCTGTGAACATAATATGATGTCGGTCCACTGTGCAATTGCACTGTAACCTAGTGGTCAGTAGCCCAGTTGCGGCCCCTGTGGCCCTGTATGAATGTTAAAAACTGTATAAATATATAACTACCTTGTACCAGGTATTGAGGTATGTGAAGCCGTGTATCGGGCACAGCTATTATGCCATTGCCTTAATCTTTTCTGAAACAAATACAAAAATATATTTAAACATATTTTGTCTTAATGTCTTCGCATTCCAGCTCTCCTCAATATGGGGATAAAAATCAAATCTTTCAGTTCACCCAATTGTTTTGGCGTTTTGTCAACGGCATTTTTGTGAGTCCAGGATACACTCAAGCACGGATTAAGAGGGAGGGGGTCAAGGGGGGGTCTGGTCCCCGGGCTATGATAGTTAGAATTGATTTAGGGGCCTCAGATTTGTCCATTACTTTTTTCGTTATAGGCTATAACACGATGCTAAATCAACTAAAAAAAATCGATGGTTATATTGATGGCCGAGGAAAAGAAGCTTGTACATATTATAATTTATAAATAAAGTAATACATTATTCATAATTTATTGCTATGTACCTAATACCTATATATATTTATTATAACCTAATATTAAATAATATAATATACTTTATTTTTTTTCGTACATGGGCCTCTTTTAAAACGTTGGCCTCTGGGCCTCAAAATGTCTTAATCCAGGCTTGGATACAAAATCATTTTTCTGTATCATAGAGAAATATTACTCTATGATCTGTCATCTATATGCATAATATTATAACAAATAACAAATGACAAATCGACAAATTACAATGACACAATATGATGAAAAAACATTTTATTTTGCAATAAGAGTATAAGACCTAATATACAATAGTCAATAGTAATAACCTATACCATTTTGTTTTCATCTATTTTTGTCACTTGTTACGTTCCTCCTTCCTCCTACGTTATATCAATAGTTTATTGTACAAATTACAATTACAATTTGTATGTGTTTGTGGCCTACTGACCTGTGCTCTACGGCCTACACCAAGGATGGGAAAAACATAGACAAGTATACTAAATCTGACCGCAGATGCCGCGGGCCGCGGCCTGTTGGCCCGTTGAACTCCCACTATCCGTGGCCGACTAATGTTAATTCATGGAAGAACCGACCCACAGTCAGTGGTCCGTGCCGATACCGTGACGGGCGTGACGTTCGCGCTTCAGGAAAATTGTCGTTGTTAGGAAGAAAACATGGGAAAATAATGTAGATTGAAGTAGAATGTTGGTAAAATGTGACAGCAGACAAAGCTAGAGCTGGTGGTGTCTTATATTAATTTAATAGAATGATTTATGATATTATAATAAGTACTAAGAATAACTTAGCGGCATTTCCATTCAAACAGGCTACTGCCGTTTTCTATGCCATGATATTTGTGATGAGCCTAGTGTTGATTGGCCGCCTGCAATCGGGGTATCGGACAACTACAGTACTACACTCGCAGGCGGCTCCTATGCCAAGTTTACAGGTTAGTGTAAGTAAATTTGCAGTCGAAAAAATCAAGTGAAATCCTCTTCGTTCCTCGGTGTTTTAGTTATTTTTATTTTTATTATTATTTGAATTTTTTTTTTACTCAATTATGTGTGTGTGTTCTGTAGTTGTAATATTGTAACAATAATAATAACAATATTAATATTTTTATTATTTACTTTTATAACGTGTGCCCTATTACGCGATTGCACGCCATTGCTGCTGCCCCGGATTCGACGTGAGTATAATAATATTATCGTCTTTTCGTTGTCACACAATAGAATATAATATACCTTTGTCATTTGACTTGCGTGGGTGAGATAGAGACTGCGGGATCTCGGGGAGACGTGTACGAATGACGAAAAATGAGCGTGTCGACGGTCACCGCCATCCGTCAATGGACCGGGGGAGCGGAAGCACCCGAACGCGCGTGTATATAATAGACGATATGACCGCCCGGCCGGTTTCCGCCAAAATTCTTGTGTTCGCCCCATTGAAGTGTGATTATGGAGGCTTTCTTGAAATCACGAAACTATACGCACAACGGTAGTGCACTAACCTTGTACTATCGAGACGACCATGTGAGATAGCGCTCCGGGGGCCGGGACAGATTACACCTCTATGGATTACACACAGACCTTCGATAACGTGATGTCGATCGGGCTTCCGCGCGAGTGTTATGTGAAAGACAAGCAAATGGGTCGTGTTAATTCTATATTCGAATCCAAATTCCATACCCAACAACGGTACCAAGTCCCAACTAGTTGTTTGTTAAACAGAGCTTGTTTGAGTTGAACCTATTTATCTCTGTCAAATTGAACAATAACAATAAGATGTATATATTTTATGTGGTTTACCTGATCTACGTTAGGTTTTCAGTCCATGATTTTAATGTCAATTAATTTTGAAATAAAATAGGATTTTTTCAGAACTTAGGCTAAAAAAAAAATTACATTTTTTATCTTTTTGATCAATTAATTTGCCTAATGTAAATTATTTTATGAAATTTTGAGGAGGATAATAAAGGAATTTACTATACCCATTTTATTATTTAATGCAAAAACTTAATTTTCAAGAATATCAAATCATTGTCTGACTAACAATTGGTTATTAATTAATTTTAATCATCCTAATCTAATAGTTTCCTAATTATGCTATTTTTTCCTTTGTTGTCACATTTACTTTTCTTCTAGTGATAGGTAATTTTATATTATTTTTTTTTGTATTTGTTAATTTTAAACAAAATATGTTGAATTCACTTACTTTGTAATTAAGTTGGTATATTTGTCTAATATATCATTATTATTTTATATTAAAATATTCTTTGGTGCTTCATAATTCATATTTATATTTATAATTGTATTTAGGTAGGTACTTAAAATATTTATAAATGTATAATTGTCTACATTTATTATCTTTCAATAATACATTTATATCCCTAAGTAATAATAATAATATTATTTCTGATAGTACCTACCTACATTTAAAAATCTCATTTGTTGAGATTCTCGTGATTGTATTTTTAATTTTTACTAAGTTTCACTGTAATAGGTTATTTACACATCAATTGCACAATTGTATATTTTGATAGTGTTATTGTTATTTATAATTCATTAATCTTACTTACCTATAAATAAAATATTAATTAAAAGTTGTATATTATATAAATCATTTTTTTACTAATTTCTAATATTAGTAATATACGTTATTATCTATCAAAAGTATCAAAAGGTGATGTCTAAAATAAAAAATTGAGTTAGTTATTTTGTTTTTCAGATAATTAAGTTTACCGTATGATGAGTTGGAAATATAATAATGCCAGCCGCAAGCAATCAAATAGGTTCTGCTTTGTTTCAGTCTCTTTCTAACAAAGTTACTGATCGCCGCACTCACCATTCATCTGTGGCAGACGACCGTTCTAGTTACTTATACATAGCATCAAGTAGAATTTTAGATAAAAGTATAGAATTTGAAATGTTAGACCATAAACCATCAATGTTATCTCAGATGAAAAACAATTGTATCATGTTACTACAAAATGGTTGTAGTAAAAAAGAAATGATTAAAAAAAATGAAAGGCTGAATGGTGATACTAACAAAATATCCCATTTACCTAAACCTAAAGTAGTATTATATCCTCCTGAACGTGTACAACTAGGCTGGCAGGATAAAAAAATGTCAGTTGGTTCTGGATTAGATAATCCTGGTGTAATATGTTACATCAATTCTACATTACAAGTATGTGTTAGAGTTCACTTAATTGTATTATTTATGTCTATGTGTTTAATTGTGTTTTTATTTTTTTTTAAATACGTGTAGGCACTATTTCATATTCCTGCATTTACAAATTGGCTGATGAGTGATGAACAACATCAAAAAACATGTCAACAAAAAAGTAAATATAAATATTATTTATATGGTTAAAAATTACAC
Source organism: Metopolophium dirhodum (assembly GCF_019925205.1). Lineage (NCBI taxonomy): Eukaryota > Metazoa > Arthropoda > Insecta > Hemiptera > Aphididae > Metopolophium > Metopolophium dirhodum. Next base: position 12,033,612 of record NC_083565.1, read on the forward strand.
TCAAAAAATGTGTCGTGTAATAGTTATTACATTATATATTTGTAAATATTATATTATGTATTAGTTTTTTTTTTATAATATAATCACAGTGTAGGCCTAGTTTAAAATGGGCATGTATGATTTAATCATTTATATTTGAATAAGAATATTTTTTCGTATATTTTTAGCTGGATTTCAAAAAGATTGTATTGTATGTATGGTCTGTAATACATTCACATTATCTCAAAAACACACTGGTTCTAGCTTCAAAGCATCAATCATAACTAATCGCCTATCATGTATGTAAATCAAAGTAAAAATCAAATTAAAGTAGGCACAAAAAAATAATTTATGTTTCATTGTTAGTAATATGTAAACATTTGTCAACATATCGTCAAGAAGATGCCCATGAGTTCCTTCGTTACCTTATCGAAAGTATGGAACGGTGCTATTTGTCCGTTTTAGGACATGCTGCTAAATCGTATGTATATCATATAAATAACAATATTAATATAATACCTATTGTCTTATATTTTTATATATTATAGTCTAGACAATTATTCTAAAGAAACAACACCTATTAACCAAATATTTGGTGGTTATATCCGCACTGAAGGTATATTTATTATAAACCTATAAAGAGTTTAGTAAATTGAACATTAATACAAAATATATTTTCTATGTTTAGTAACGTGTGGTAAATGTGGACACATATCAACTACATTTCAACATTTTCAAGATCTCATACTTGATATCAGGCACTCTGATAATGTTAATGACGCTTTAGATAACTATTTTGAAAAAGAACCATTAGATGAATCATATGTATGTGAAAGATGTCGACGACAAGTTGCTGCTGATAAAAAGTTCTCCATTGAAAGAGCCCCAAACGTTTTATGCATTCAGTTGAAAAGGTGAATTATTGATAAGATTAAAATTTGTTGTATATATTATTATTGTGCTGTACTGCTGTCAGTGAAGTAACTAAAAACTAATGATAATTTCTGACAATAATATTACAGGTACAGTGTTGGTATGGGTGGATTTAGTGGAAATAAAAACAGCAAAGCTATTCAAATAAATGAACGATTAGATTTATCCAGTTATCAATTTGATCATCATAAGTTTAAAATTGATGCTCGACCATTAAGATACCATCTGGTATCCATGGTAATTCATTATGGTTCAAGTTTACATAGTGGACATTACACAACTCTTGGTTTAACACCCTCTGGATCTTATTACTATTTCAATGATTCAAATGTATGTATTTTAATTATTATATTTCCGTCTCATTTATTTATTTTTTAACTATTGGTTTTGTGAACAGGTTTATCAAACAAATTTCAAAAATTATTCGACAAGTAATGATTCCTATATAATATTTTATGAATTGGAACCATCAGAAAACATGAATAACACAAATATAGAAAGTAAGACGTCGACTGTAACGTCTACTTCAACTTGTAAACCGTCTGTAAATGGCTTTTTTTCTAGTAAGTATTCTAAGTTTTATAATTTATTTTTTATAATATAATGTGTATTTTTATTTAGACAAGAGCAATGGAGTTACAAAGCCTTTAAACGGTGTTACAAAACCATTGAACGGTTTAAACAATATTAAAAAAAATATTATCAAAGACAAAAAAAGTCAAATATATGATAAATGGGATTCAAATATTAAAATGTAAGATATTTATATTTTAATATTATATATTCTAAATAATATATAGTTATATAATGTAAAAAAAAAGTTTTATACTCTAATAATCATTTAAAATATGTAACTTTTAAATTTAAGGTTAAAACAAGGACAGCAAAAAGATAAATCACTAATTGAGAACACTTGGAATTCAAATAGTAAAACAATGGAACCTACAACTAATGGAATCAAACCATCTTTAAATTATAATAGCTTAGTACCTTATATTGATTCTGATAAAGAAGGTAGTGATGATGAGAATAGTTCACTATCTGGTGAAGATAATGTTTCTTCGCCTATGATATTAGGAAAAGTCAAACACTCAACAGACCAAAGAGTTCCTGATAAAAAGCCTTTAGTTATGAGACCTAAGGAAGATCCTAGTGAAGTTGCTACAGAAACACCTCCTAAAAAATGTCTGGTATTGAAACCACCAAATGATGATTCACCTATTAATGAACAAGACAAAGAAATTCTACCAGCAAAAAAATGTTTAGTATTGAAGCCTATAGATGAAGAACCATTGGAAGTGAAACCTGAACCTGAACCTGTCAAAAAATGTTTAGTTAGAATTCCAAAAGATGATAATGAATTTTCTACTATTACTAAGGCATCTCATTCCACTGAAGGAAAAGATTCAGAAAAAAAAAACCGCAGGCGGGAAAATGGATTTTTGGAATTGGATGTTAATAAGTCCAAAGCCCGACTTGATCACAATTACAATGGGTTGGTAGTTATTTAATTTAAATGATTGAGATTCTTTAATTACTTAATTTTATATTGTAGTTCTTATTAACTTTACAACACATACATTTACTGTATAGTATACCTAAAATATAATTTTAATGTTACAGAACTAAGTCACCAACTGATAACAAAACAAATGGAAAGTGTGTAAACGGAAATGATTCTCTTGATGATAAACCTTGGTGAGTTTGATAATATAAGTATAAAATAATATTTATTTAATGTTTGCTCAACTTCAATAACACCTATATTATAAAAGGTTATTTTGTTGAATTCATGATTTTTTTCTCCCAATTTCTGAGCCTCTGGTTGTAAAGTATGCAAAGTTTCTTTTGTAGTTTTTCATAACCCCATCACTGGTTAATTTTAGTTAATTTATTTCTTATTAAATTTTAGGAGTAAGTTATCAAATGGGAATAATCATAAACATTCAAATGGGACAAAGAACTGGCAAGTAACTTTAATACTTATTAATTTTAGTGATGATAAATAGTTTTTTTTTTGTTTGGGATAATAATTAATTTGTTATTACTTATTTTAGGCCCAAGTTTACCAATGACTTTCAAACTAATGGTAATATTAAATCAAATGGCAACAATTTTAAAGATAGTATGAAGTCACGAACGCATTTGGGTTTTGGTGGAGATGGTAAATATTTATTATGTTTTTAATTGTTCATATTCCATAACTTATGTGAACTGAAGCCATATCTGTGGCAGATTATTGAGTTTAGTATTGTTATATTCCCACTAAAATAACACAATAGCATGGTTTTGTTTGTTCAATTCAAAATGTCATTAAATATTGTACTATGACTAAATAACAATGTACAGAAATAAATTATTTTATTTTATTTTTGTTATCATTTGTATTTCAACTATATTTTTAGCCAAGTTGTGTTATTTTATTGGAAGGATCTGTTATTATCCAATTCTTATCAATTTGTAATTTATTGTCTGAGCTGACACGCTTTTAGAAATAAAACTTAACTCACAGGAAAAGAGATCATGCCAGTTAAGTCCAAATAATTATATTTTTTCTTTCAAAAGCGCCATTTTATGTTATGTGCCTAACTCATTTAAATTACATTGGAATCAGATTTGAAACCTATATTTTTACAAGTTGTAATAAATGTTCAAAATTCACTTATGTTATTAAAATACATTTTTCTAGAATTTAAAATAATAAATAAATCCACTTGAAATAATATAAAAATGATTAAAAGTTAACTATTCTACAAAGTTTTGATACAAAGTTTTTTCCGTATAGAAGTAGCCTATTTTGAATAGAAATTCCTGAAGTTTTATCCTTTTATAGTTAAAAAATAGCTCTGAATCCCCAACTCAGCCATTTTTCAGTTATTTACAATATGTAACCATGGCAAAGTACAAAAATATTAATTATCTCAAATTAGTCTTAAAATTAAAATTAAAAACCAGACATGAAATACCATACTATAAAAAAAAAAACGAATACTTCTTCAGGAGTGGGATGATAAGGTTTGTCTTCAACAACTATCAGTAATATAATAGATGAATATTTCATCACTAGCAATAGTATGTATAACTAAATTTAATGTTTTGATTATTATTGTTTTTAGAATAAAACTTAAAATAAAAATAAAAACTATGAACATATTCACATTTCAAAACTCAAACTGTCGATTAATAATTAATTAAGTCTGTATTTGTTTAAATTATTACTTATAAAATTCTTACGCAGTTAATACTTTTGTATAATTGAAAAAATAATTGCATACAGTAAAAAATAAAAAATAACTGAAAAATGGCCCCAAGTCAGCAATTTTTCAGTTATTTTTGGCTGAGTTGGGGCCATTTTTAAGTTATTTTTTTATTTTTTTACTGTATGCAATTATTTTTTCAATTATACAAAATTATTAACTGCGTAAGAATTTTATAAGTAATAATTTAAACAAATACAGACTAAATTAATTATTAATCGACAGTTTGAGTTTTAAAATGTGAATATGTTCATAGTTTTTATTTTTATTTTAAGTTTTATTCTAAAAACAATAATAATCAAAACATTAAATTTAGTTATACATACTATTGCTTGTGATGAAATATTCATCTATTATATTACTGATAGTTGTTGATGTTGAAGACAAACCTTATCATCCCACTCCTGAAGAAGTATTCGTTTTTTTTTTTATATTATGGTATTTTATGTCTGGTTTTTAATTTTAATTTTAAGACTAATATGAGATAATTAATATTTTTGTACTTTGCCATGGTTACATATTGTAAGTTACACAATTAAATAATAACTCATTATGAGAAAAGTTTCATAATTTTCTGATATATTATATTGATGACAATCGTTTTGTCACCACCCACCTCTGAAGTAATTAAGTGTAATTTTATAATAGTAATTACTTTTTAAATTTTGGAATAATAATTTTATTTAAATATTTTTTTATGATGAATTAAGAAGGAACATACAATCCATTAACTAAATGTAAGTTTATGACGTTCACGTAGTTAATTTGAACAACTTCCATATTGATAATTTAATCCACTAGTATATTTAAATGTTTTTTTTGGTTGAATAATTTATTTTTTAAATTTTAAGTATTAAACACTTCTATTAATGATGTGATATGATTCAAGAGTTTTTCTGAAATTCATTGATGACAATCTTTTTATCACCACCCACCTCTGAAATACCTGTATAAAAATAATAACTATAGAAGAAAACTTTCTATGATTTACACAATTATTATTTCTACTTACTTTTCCCAGTCAAATGTAAAAAAAGGGGGAAGAAAATAGGTAACTGCTCTGATACACAATAAGTATCGAAAGTAATTCATGATTAAGTTTGTAATGAATGTGTTTTATTTGAATTCAATGATAAATTATTGCATATGAAAAAAGGATTCTGAGTGATTGCGTATATTCTGCTTATATTCTTAAATATATTTTATAATATATTTATATTGCTATTACCTATATTAATTTATTTTACATTTAGTAATACCGTAAGTTTAATTAATATTTGTCTAAGAAATTGTATTTATTATAATAGTATATATATTTATATCATACATCATTGTTATTAATTTTGAATCAATATAAACTTACCATAGAATGGTATAGAATAGCCAATAGCATAAAATTTATCCAAATATTTTGAAAAATTTTATTGTGTATAGTAAATAATAATAATTTAGTATAATTATTAATGAAAAATAAAAGTCCCTACAAGTATAATTTACAACAAAATAATAAAGATTGGTTTTTGTTGTTTATTAATACCTATTTTGTTGAACTTGAAATGACTTTAAAAAAACTATACATTTGTATCTATGAGATTTTTAAGTTTCTATCAGCTTATGAGGAACCTCTGTTAAATTTTCAAGCCTTAGTTATTAATATTAAATTTTTATCTAGAAAATAATACTGCTAAATTCTTTATATCAACATTTGAAATTGAAACGCTTATAAAACAATATTTTCGTGGATTTTTGATATTTTGAAACTGCTGTAGAACAAATTTTCTAGGACTGTTTTGGTTTATTTTTAAATTTTAACATCGACCTGAAAACCACATATTGAGGAACCACGGTCCTAACCTTACTTTTGAATTTCATGACAACTCTCTTAAATATTAAAGCTCAATTGATTTCAGTGAATTCAAATATATCTATTATTTTATATGTTTGTGATACAAAGACAACACATGTGTGAATATGATATCCTCTTAACATTCATAAGTGTATGGATCTTAATTACTGGCATAAACTTACAGCTTCCATTATCTCATTTTTATGATTTTATGATCATCTAGTATATTTTTATTTTTTCTCTTTCCTAGAATGATGATTTTCATAGATTTTATATAACATTACTAGTCTTAAATTCAGTTTTTCAGTGTTGGCTTTAGTTGATAAATCTACTAAGTATTAGAAATATTAGTTTGTTCCTTAAATCATTAAATAATTTTGAGTTTTAGGGTTTGGGGCTGAACCTTACATTATCAAGTATGTATCTATAGGCGCTTATGAAAAGTTTGAACTGGTTGAACCAGTGAATTTACATGCATAATAAATGCTTATTATATCTTCAGGTCGACTTCACTACAACTTTTTTTAAGCGCCTTAGTGTACTCAATGATCACCTACTTCAGGTGGCCCTGGATCCGCTCAGTGAAAAATACTGTCATTCAACACATATTGGTCATGGCAAGGTCCATTCAAAAATGCACACTAAAATGCTTGATTTCCTATTGTGATTAAATGAAATTACAATTCAATTGTATATAGTTGTAAGATTTAATTCTTGACAATTATACCCTAAAAATCAGAATATATATAGAAATCTATTAAATCATATCCTGAATTTAATCATTATTGAATAAAGTATAAATAAGAATTTCATCTTCAAAGTGTCATAATTATTGGTTAAAAATTATTTATCAACATATATTTTCAATAACATTTCTATGCATCTGAATGACTTCTGAAATTCTCCTATTTAAACATATATTAATCAAATAATGTTTAGTATGAACATAATGGTGGTAATTAATTTACAGAAACCTCAGAAGTTAAAATTATTGTATTGATAAATATTTTATTATTTTTATTATTGTGATTTTTAGTTAAAACCTGGAATGGTGAAAAAAGCTTTGTAGACCGAGAGGCTGAACAGGATAAAAGTAATGGAGTTAAACGTTCATTTGATGATGAATACAATGAAGATTTTGATAGAGGGGTTGTGAGTATATTTGAATAATTTTTTAAAACAAAGTAAATAAATAGAACAATTATATTATTATTGATGATAAAATATAAAAGTAATTGCATTTCTATTTGTATATCTCAAAAGCTTAAAATATATGTCTTCATTATATTTTTTACTGTATTCATACATACTATATTCACTGTAAATAACAACATTGTATAATATGTTGCCTATACTTATGTAGCTATTTATAAGATTAACAAATGTACATAATATTGACTGTTAAGTGGACATGACGTGTGCTCTCTCTATATTACACACTTACAACATACACAAAACATGTTCATGTAGTCTGAGTAGCACTCGTTAAAATTTGGGTGTAGAATAAAAATACCTATTATTAAATTGAATTGTGACAATATTTTTGAGAACAAGACTAGTTTTTTCCATTATTCCCAATATAATATTCATTATATCGTGTAAAAATAGGAAAAATGTCAACATTTTTAATGACCGTTAACTTTTCAAAATTTAAATTTTTTAAAAAAAACTCGCCACCTAGCTCTAAAATATTTTTATCTTTTAATTTTGTAGTATGTTCTTTTATTCTAACACCAAAATTGATGAGCGAGTATTACTCAGATTGTGTAAACGCATATGTAAGATTGAGACAACACAGCAGGTGTGACATCCTCTTAACCCTTTCACTGCTGAATTTATTTTTTCTCGTATACGGCTTCATGCAGGGAGGAATTTTTTTTTATATTATATCTTTGGATTTGCCTAATAATTTACCGTATGTTCATGTTATCACATTAATGATTAATCTAAACATTTATTGTTTTTTTTTTTAACTATATGTATTATGCATTCATAGCAGTGAAATGGTTAAATCAATCCCATATGTTACAATATATTTTAATTTTTGACCACATGTTAATAATAATAAATAAAACATTATAGGTAAAAAAGAAGAAATTTGATAGTAAGAATCACCACTCAAAAGAAAATGGTTCCAATGCCTTGCAAATGTTACATAATCAATTAAATCAATTTAATGGTAAAATGGGACGAAGTAAAATCACTTGGATGAATCGAACCAAAAATTACAGACAATATAACAATGGATATCGTCACAATGGCAGTAGTGGAAATAGTGGCGGAGGATATAAGAAACCCAGGTATAATAATAATCGTCGCCATTGGCATAAACAGCGTTAGATATTTTGTGTTTAGTTTTGTACATCAAAAACATTTTGTGAAATGTTATAAATTATAATATTATTCTAGGTTAAAATACAATTTAGAATGAATAAGTTAAATATGACATTTAAAAAAAAACTAAACCATATTTTTAATAAATAAATTAAGATTAATTAGAAATTCCATTGCCAACTACCTTGATTTCAGCTTGGCTATTCTAGTCTAGCAATTTAAGTATTGTATTTTTGATAATTTATCATCTGGAAAAATTGTTGTTTATGCATTTTATAATTACACTGGTAATAAGAACATCTTATTGATATCTGTTGTAAATATTGGACAACTATTTAATAATTTTTGCAAAATTTCTCAAAGTTTTTCAAATTTTCAATTTCAATTTTTAGGCAATATTAAACTCATTATTTCTTACTAAATAAATAGTTATATAGTGCTTATTTTTAATTCAATTTTTCAAAACCATTTATTTTTATTTCATGAATGTATTGCACTATTTATCTCTTTTTTTATTTTAGTTAGTATATTTTCTGTTTATCAAGTTCCATTTTTAATTTTCCTTCACTGACATCTATTTAAATAATAAAACAAAAAACTTTTTATTTTAATTTTCTTAATGTAAAGTAGAAATAGTTTTTTTTTAAGATTATTGGTTTTTTTTTTATATATATAACCCGTCATTTGTTCAATTTAATTTTTAATAAAAAAGGGCAATTAACTTAGATATTTTTTTGTATTATAATGATAATTATTTTTATAAAGTTTGTTTACTTAATAAATTATGTATTTATGTAGGGTGGGAAGGGATTTAGATTAGTTATTACCTGTAAAAATATTGTCCATTTTCCCTATTTAAGTTTAGAAAATAAAACAAGTTTTTTCAAGTGTATTTGGATGCTGAAAATGTTAGCAATGTTTAAAGTTTTTAAGTAGTTCCCACTTAATATTCAATTACCGTCTCGTGATTCGTAAAATAAAATTGTGTGCACGCGTTGTTAGTATGACTACTTGTAATTTTTTTTAAATTTCTAAGTTTATAGGCTCTACTGAAGCGCCTGTTGTAATAACAATGTTTGTACTCCGATTTTCACGGTCGGTTCCTAACTTCAGAACATCCAGACTACAGTGTTGTTGTTGTTATTATTATTACCATTTTTATATATATATATATGTCTACAATCAATAGGTCATTAACGAAGTAAATATTTTGTTTTAACCTCTGAATAGTAAAAATTTTGATTTTTCTTGTATATAAACTGTGTAATTAAATTTATTTAAATACTATGCGTATACAATATTACTTTGTTGAAATCTTAAACACAAACATTTCACTTATAATCTCAAAATAAATTTATGTATATCTATATAATACTAATAATATAATATATACATGCATACATAAATATATTAATGACATTTTATTGATGCATTATAATTTATAATGTATGGTTTTTAAAGATAAAACACCTTGATACTGTTATTCTATATGCATTGTAAACTTGAATATAAGATATGTCTAAAATATGTAAATAAATGTTTATGTGTATTGTGTACCTATCATTTGTAAAAATTGAATTGTATTGCTTAAAAATAATTTTTAATGTATATTTAGATAGACAAATATTGTAAGATGACTATTATGTGCGATTAAATGTGAAGTATGAATTGAAAAAATAAATAAAAATTTACATAATATTTCAATTAGATGTAAGGGTATAACTTTTTATGGGTAAATATTTTTTACGTTAAATGTATAACTAAAAATATATCTTGGACCTACTACTTTCATGTTCTAATGGCTGTGTAACTGATCTAGGATTTATTCTTAGTAGTGATCTTGATCCGTGACACCACATTAAACATATTTGTTGTAAGGCTTTTAAATCTCTGGGCTTTGTATTAAGATTATGTAGTGATTTTCGGTTAGACCTATCTTATAAGGTGCTTTATTGTGCACTTGTTCGCCCTATTGTTGAGTATGGTGCAGTTATTTAGGATCCTCACTACCTCAATGACTCTTAGGCTTGAAAGGGTTCAGCGTAAATTTATGAGGTAAGCTAGTTTTAGATTGAATATCTAACTATGGACCAGTTGCTACTCAACTTGGGCTGGTTGAGCGTGGATGGATCTCGGGCATTAAGTTCCTGAATAGTTTGTAACGAGGTAATATTGATTCTCCCTATTTGCTTTTCTTAATTTGTTTAAGAGTTCCTCAACGTCATTCCCGATCTGTTGCTCCTTTTTATGTTCCTTTCTCCTCCACTGATTACCTTAAAAATGAGCCTATACACGTATGATGACAAATGCCAATGTTGACCCTTCGTTTCTCCTATGCCTATAATTTACTTTCTAGCTAATAATTTATTATTATATCATAATTTGAACAATTGATGTGTAACTATATTATAATGTATAATGTGTATGTATGTTCAAAGGGTTTATCCCGTATATTTAATAAAATAACCCCCACCACTCTAGAAAAATTCTAAATATCCCCATGTGGATATCTATATTACTTAAGTACCTAGTGGTCAGTAAGGTATTTACGATTTAGAAACTACAAAATTGGTTATTTATTTATTTTTCCAAGTGCCCCGCAAAATCTATAGCGTCCCCACCCCCCGTATATGCTTGCACAGTGTAATCCATGGTAAACTATTGTTGATACACACCGATGTTTAAGAACCGATGGTATAAATTAACTGATAGTTATTCCAATATTATTATGACAGTTGAGATAACTAAATAAAAATGTATTTAGACAGTCAACCGGCCATTGGCATGTTAAGTTCACCGTTTCATGTAGGCATGTAACCATGTAGGAGTAAGACGCATAAACATATATATAATATATATAAAAATAACCGATTAGCGCTGTTATATTCCTGTTCAAAAACTATGTTCCAATGGCTACCATTCACGAGAAACAAGTATTAAAACAATTATTCTTTGACGGGTTTAAAACCAATGAGCTATTCATTGACGCAAATAGGAGGGGGGCTTGGGGGACTTAGTCCCCCCAAATGTCGGTCAAGTCCCCTCAGTTCAAAATCTAGTAATTAGTACTAATTTTTATATTCTGTGGTACTAAGCAATATGGCCAATGTTTGAGTCCCCCCCCCCCAAATAATTTAGTCAATTTGCGCCTAATTATAGTTTGCGTATCTCTATATTTAAAAAATCTCTTAGAAAAATTCTGATTGTTCTACTACTTTAGGGTGTAGCTTGCTGCAGTAAGTGCAACTCAGCTACCCTGGTAGACAATCCGACTATATATAGGATCGCTGACAACTTATTGCTGTATGTGGCTATGTAAGTGCAACTCGGCCACCTGAGCGATTTTAACTATATTATAATTTATAAGTATTAGTATTACAGTAATTGAACTATTTTTCCTGAAAACCTTGCATATTTTATTAGATTATTAATAAGTATCGCGTAGAACAGCGGGAATAAGTTAGTGGTAACTGGTATAAATATAGTTATTTGCATATACGTGATAACATAAAATAAATATAAATATTTTGAAAATGTCATTGTGTATATTATTGTACATAATAATAGACGTCAAAGTTTCAAATCCTCAAGATGAATATTGTAAAATCACAACAAAATAACTAAAATCGTTATTCTTTGTTTAAATTGTTAAAATAGGTAATTGATTTCGTCCAATTGTAACTACAAATGTTTCCAAAAAAATTTTTATTACTTAAATTTTAGTTATATCAAATGTTCAAGCCTTAATTATAAAAAGGTAGGCAAGTGGGTGTCACTCTGCTGTACAGTAGGTTACAAGTGGGTCACTAAAGGATGGTGTTGAATTTGAATTCAATGATATAATATCATTCTATACGAAAAACAATTCTTAGCGGAGACTCATGACCCGGAATGCACTATCTAGATTCACTTTCCCATCGGAAAAGATAGGTACTGAAGTTGAAAATCGAAGCATTATTTCAATTACTTATCGTGTACACAGACAATAATAATCATAATCAATGGTAATACATTTATGTAATAGACATTATACCTACGTTACATAATATTATCATTGAATGGGTTTTCCTCGCCCCAAGGTGAATCCGCCATAGAATAACATTAATTAATAATTCACCTTGGGTTTATGTTTTATAGCACCATGAAAACTAGAATAAGGAGACCTAACTCGTACAGCCACCCACATGAAAAAACCTACCGAAATTAGTCACCCGATTAAACGGCCAAAGGGCAAAGGTTGCACAGCTAGGGTGTCACGCAGCGGAGGACGAAAATATTTTATACCCTTCTATAATATTATAATATATTTATTATTATTTATTATATAATATAAATTGTATTTAAATATTTATTGCTTATAATAACTGCATATATTACTCAAATTATAAATTAGTAAGTAAGTATCAATTCCATACATTTCATTTAAAAACATGCTTATTCATTGACAAAGTGCAAATCATTGCCAAATTCAATAAATATTTTAGATCATTCATTAGTTTTCAAAAAAAGTATGGAGTCAAAATCATTTAACTCCATAGACGACGAAAAGCTTATTGAATGTGTCCGAAATTATCCTGTTTTGTACAAATTAAGCGACAAAAATTACAAGGATAATTCAGTCAAAGAGAACGCCTGGAAAGAAATTTCACACTTCGTAGGAAAAAATGGTATGTATTATTGGATAAAGATTATTAAAATAATTAATAGCCAATATAATTAAACTCTTTAAATATTTATTATTATGATTGTATCAAATTTAGATTCGGAATTTCATATTATTTATATTATATGGCGACTCTTGGGTTTTTAGTGAGGCGTAGTGCACAATCAAATAATGCATTTTTAAATAATATAAGGAAAATATGGAGTTTATTTTTAAATTAAATAATATTATAAGAGAATACAAGAAAAAATAAATATTTATTCTACTTTATTCTAAAATTACCAAATAAAATAAAACAAAACAAAATTGAAATTATAGAAAATACTTTTAAAAATAGCCCAATGTATACAATAATATTATTTCAATTAGTTCGTGTGACGTGTTTTTGCTGCCAGCTCACTGATCCTATCCTGCTATTAAAATAATCTTTAAAAGTTTCCCTGACTCGAAAAGCTTCATGTGTTGCATTTCCCCCTATTGCACTTAATTGTATCATGTTCGTTTGTACGTCCGTTATGGGATCTTTTTCTGTTGAATCTGTAGGACACACCATTCGTTCATCTCGTAATAGATTATGGATAATACACGATGCCATTATTAAGTTGTCTACTGTCTCAGGAAGAATATTAATTGGAGTAAAAAATACTCGAAAATTTTGACACATAATTCCAAACGTATTTTCCGTTGTTCTTCGCGCTCGACTTAAACGATAATTAAAAATGGCTTTCGTTTGATCTGTTTTCGATTGATTTCGAGGATAGGGCCTCATCATTGTTTCCGTTAATTTAAACGCTTCATCACCAACAAATACATGAGGCACGACTATATCAGTATTTGGTAAGCACTCTGGGTCTGGAAATTTAAATTTTCCGGTTGAAATCAATTTTCCCAAATTTGATTTAGGGAAAATTCCTGCATCTCCTTCTTTTCCATATGACCCTATGTCGACCACTAGAAACTTGTTATTCGCATCACATAAAGCCAATAGAACAACGGAAAAAAATGATTTAAAATTAAAATACAGTGATCCAGAGCTATCAGGGCAAACGATCCTTATGTGTTTCCCGTCAATAGCGCCGCAGCAATTCGGAAAATTCCACATTTCATAGAAATCATTGGATACTTTTTTTAAACTATGTTCGGTAGGTTCTGGCATTGTTATATTTTTCAATCGGTTACAAATAGCTACAAGTACTTCCTTTATAATGGTACTTATCCAGCTGTGCGATATTCTGAACTGAAATGAAAGAGATCTGTAACTCTCTCCGGTTGCTAAAAATCTGTAAAATGTAAATACATTTAAATTATTTTTAGTAAACGACTGCAAAACACGTTGGCGTACAGTAAGAGATTCGTACAAAAAAAATATGAAAAAACGTAAATTAGGTACTGGTTCAGCAGCTCCGACAAAATCAAAGTATAACGATGATGCATTAAGTTTCTTAAACAACATTGAAGATGAAAGAAGGTAAAAACCATTATTATTATTAAGCTACTTTATACGTATATGTATATATATTATAAATGTATTTAAATTTTTAATCAACATTTCATAAAATTCGGAGATAACATTTTATTTTGAGATTAATTGTTGTAGTATAAAAATATTTTATTTTTTTAACTAAATAGTAAATACTACAACGAGTAGTAAAGTCTATTAATTTTTACCTTTTATCCATATTTTTGTATCTTTTTTATTTTTATTAATATTTAAACAAATACATAAAATGGTATTACTTTAAAATAATTCAGAATTACCACAAGAATATTTCAATAATTTCTGAATTCGATTATTTTTTATTAAATAACACAAATTAATTTTAGAACTTACATAATATTAATGATGAAAATTATGAGTTTAAAATTTAAATATATACTAGTAAGTGTATATCGAGATTTGAAAAAAAAACACACACCATTGTAGATCCAATAACTTCTTCGTTTCACTGAGAATCTTAAACATCCACCCAAAATGCAAAAATGCTACCACCCCGACCAGTTTTAGATTCTGAGCGAAGCGATGAATGTATTGATTTTACAATGATGTGTGTTTTAGATTCTGAGCGAAGCAATGAATGTATTGATTCTACAATGATGTGTGTTTTTTTTTTTTATTTTTTTATTTTTGTGTCTGTCATCACCTTTTAGGACAGTAAAAGTGCTTGGATTTTCTTCAATAGTAACTTTTCTGATAGGAAAGTGAATCTAGTTGGTACTTTGGGGGGTCAAAAGTAAAAATTTCCCAGTAGTTTTCACAAGCGACGTCAAAAACAAAAGAAAAATTAAGGAAAAACGGGAATTTTTACGCAAAATCTGTTTTCGAGAAAATCGATTTTGGTTTTTGGTGTAACTCTAAAACAAATGACCGTAGGGACATGAAATTTTGACTAAATGTTTATATTAGCATTTTCTATACACCATAAAATTTACAAAATATTTTGACTCTTTTTGAGCTGTTTACGGCCATTGTCAGTTTTCAATTTTTTTAGTTTTTTTTTCTATAAATATCAATAAAAATTTATCTGTTGAGTAAAAAAGCTTGAAAATTTAATAGAAGGCTCCTAGGTTATTGTTTCAAAGGCAGATGAAAAAAATTGAAAATCCTTAGTCACAGTTTTTATTTATAAGCATTTAAAGTTCAAATTTTGACAAAATACGGAAAAATCACGAAAAATAGCAAATTATTTTGAGTTGAGAATTCATAAAAATTTTTCTTTTTAAATATAAGATTTGAAAATGTAATATAAGAACAAAAAATGTCTACAAGAAACTTAAATTAAATTTTTATGAGCGTCTGAAATTTATATTTTTACAACATTTGATATTTACTCGATTTCTCATGTAACAATTTTCTTATTTTATTGTAATTAAAAAACGAATGACTGTAGATACTTGAAAATTTCACTGAATGTTTATATTAGCATTTTCTATACACCATAAAATTTTGAAAATATTTTGACTCTTTTTGAGCTGTTTACGGACATTGTCAGTTTTCAATTTTTTTAGTTTTTTTTTCTATAAATATCAATAAATTTTTATTTGTTGGGTAAAAAAGCGTGAAAATTGAATATAAGGCTCCTGATATATCGTTCTAATAGCATTTGAAAAATATTAAAAATACATAGGCACAATTTTTTTTTATAAGCATTTAAAGTTCAAATGTTGACAACATTTATGAAATTTATAATTTATTAATTATTTTGTGGTTAAAAATTTATAAATTTTTAACTTTTATGGCTAAGGATTGAAAATTTAAAACAAGGCTCCACGTAAATAGGTTATAATTAAATTACTTTATTCACAATAATATCATCAAATATACTTGGGAAAATCATAGGCTGACTGACCGTTTTCGCTCAGAATCGTTTTTCTTATACAATGATATTATATCATTGAATTCAAATTTAACACCATCCATTACAGTGACCCACTTGTAACCTACTGTACAGCAGAGCGACATCCACTTATCCACCTTTTTTTATATTACTGCTTAAAATTCAAACATCTTATGATTTATAAAATTATTTCTAGAACTAAGTCGAACATTGCCTACAATGAAAACTTAAACTATTCAGAGGTTATGGAAAATGAAAGTTTTAATCAAACTGCGGAGTCAGAAGAAAATTGTTTTTCTAATAATTCTGGTCAAGTTTCATTAGAAACAGATAATTCGATAGTCGATCAACCACTGGAAAATGAAATACGTGATAGTTTGACAGACAGATTTCGAAAACCGTATGAAAAACCAAAAAAAATTGGAACAAAGGATAAGATAATTGAGGAAATTAAGAAAGGGCGAGAGGAGCGTTTGGCGGCGTTAAAAGAGATGAGACTAGGCGAATTATGTAATGATCCAATTCAAATTTTTTTTAAAAGCATGGCTTCGACAGTGGCAACATTTCCCCCAGAATTGGCCGTAGAAGCAAAAACTAGGGTTTTTAATATTATTTCCGAATTGGAATTACGCGCAATAAAGGAAAAGGCTTCGAATACAACTTCCGTAGAACCAATTGTACCGGTATCGCCTATTCCATCAAAACAAATAGTTCCGACAATATTTGTCGAAGAAGATTCTTCGAGTTCTGCAACTTCTGCAACAAGCAGTGTTTCATGCCCTACCACAGCTGCAAACTCCAGTTATGCTTTTTTACAATATTATAATAATGATTATTAATTTTTTTTTACATATTTTGTTAAAACTAGGTGTTATTATTTTTATATTTTGTTTTATTTTCATTTTAAAAGGGTTGTTATGTTTTTATTTTATTTTAAGAAATATTTGTATTCTTTATTTTTTTTTTGTATTTAAGGTAAAACGTGTAGTTTGTTTATAACAAAATATCTACAATTTCAGATATATGGATGGCAATTTTTTGTAACATTTTAGTAAATGTTACTATACTTAAATAATTAAAATGTATGTATACATCTTGTTAAATGTTAATCTTGTTTTTAATTAAAATGAAATACCGGTGTTATAATATGATGTACCTATATTTCAACATGTTATTATATTGTTATTTAAACCATTTTTAGTATTTATGTAATATGTCTCCTGCAACAATAACTTTTTTTCAAATCATAATAATATTTAAATAAATTAAATTATGTACTTGTTTGTTAAAAACTAACATGATATATTCTATTTTTTTTTAAATCTCAATTACTGAATATTCAATAATTATAATATCATAATTAACTTACCTTAGAGTGAGAGCGAGTTTTTCCTCCGGTGATATTGGTCTTTTAACTCTGTTACTTGGACGTCTTTTTATATCATCTTTAATATAATCTAATATATAATTGAATAGTTCAAGTGATACCCTAAAATATGCACGAAATCTAATTTCGTTATCTATAAGGCGTCTTTCAACTAAAATATTATAACATCCTTCTCTACTTCGTTCAATAAACATTTCGTCCTCTTCATCCCTGAAATAATTTGCAAGTAGCAACAGTTCTTCGTCAGCTTCGTCTTCTAAAATATTATAAAGCGTCAACACGTCCATTTTGGCGAAGAACTGGACACCAACTGACAAATATTTTCATCACGCACTCATAATCACGCACTGTGTAGCAAAACATCATCACGCAACACGCATCACGCATCACGCAAGTTTGATCGCGCAATAGCGCATCGCGCACCACGCAATCACGGATGCGTGGTTGTAGGAAACCACGGCTTTAACAACCCGTGTATAGTTTAGGAATTATTCATGTTTTTTGGTTTTTTATGGAAAACATATGCATTATTTTAAAACATGAAACCTCTTAGATTTTATAGCTTATACGATTACGCATTTAGAAATGTGCATATGTGTATATTTCATACATATATTTTTTTATTATTGTGTAAATAATTAAATTAAACAATCCAATAATAGTTATTGTATACCTAAATATCTTTGTTCACAGCAAGTCTATTTGATACACCACACACGTGTTTTCTTGAACGATAGTTTTATAAGCCTATTATAGGTTACATATAATATGTTTTACTCAAATTTGTTTCTTATTATTTATTAAGAATGTTGAATGTTTATGAAATATACACATCTGCACATGTATTAATGCGTAATCGTACAACACTACAACCTGTAAATCTAAAAAGGGTCATGTTTCAAAAAAATGCATTTATTTTCCAAAAAATTAAAAAAAACATGAATAATCCTTTTACTATACGTGGATTAAAGTAGCAACCCTAGCGTGAATCCCCCAAAAAAATCCCCGAGCCTAGGAAAAAAAACCCCAGGCTTACCCTATTTTCAAATGATAATTATTAATATTTTTAAAATAATGACAAAGTGTGTGATGGTTGCATTAATTCTGTATGTTCTTCCGAACTTTTAAAAACCGATTACTCTGCTTTTGTTCAAATTAAAGAGTACAAAACTGGTTGCTTAAAACATGTTACTGAAGAATGTTTTCATTTTTTTCTCAGTATGGAAATAATGTTTAGAAAATATAGAAGTTAAATTTTAAACAACAAAACAAAAATATTCATGAAGAAGTTATCACTTGAATTAGGTTCTTTTTCATTTTCAGAATGTCATCCAATTAAGACAAAGATGATAAACCGATTTATTAAATTTAGGTGTAAAAATTTAGGAACACTTCTTACAAAAAATATCAAAAAAAGTGCAGCTTGTCTCAAAGCTAGCAAGAGTATTGCAATGAGAGAAGCTGTTAAGAATAAAACAAAACTTTAAAAGCAACAGTTGTAAATAATTTAAACAATTTATTATTATAATATTTTACTAATATTGTTATATTTTACTAGGTCGGCCTACCTTATATTATTAATTATTTTGTGGAAAATGTAAACATTTTTTATTGTTTATATTAAAATTAATAAATAAATAATTATATACAAAACACAGTACACTAGAAAACTTTTTATAGAATAAAGTTTAAGACTGAACTTATTTTAATCATGGTTGATCATCATATTATCATACATTCATACTGTAACAAATATTTTATAGCTTACTTTGTGTATTTCTTTCTTCATATTATAATATAATGCTTGTATTTTCACTTTCTAGCAATTTTGACATTGAATATTATATTATATTATCAACTGGATATTTTATATTGTATTATTTATTATAGCCTGTAAGTTTAATTAATATTATAATATTACTATTTGTTATTCGTTTCTATGTTGATAAACAAAGCGTTAGAAATTAAAATCCCATTTTTAGCGGTTTTTCGTAATTTGTCGGTGGTTTTTCTCGTGGAATTAAATAACGATTGAGAAAATCGAAAAATTACAACTTTAAAGTACCATCTTGATCCAATTTGCTAAAGGATAAGATACTTAGATACTATATGTTGAAATCGAAGCACTCTTTCTGGTAGAAATGTTGTATACAGGATAAAAAAAATAAATAAAAATAAAAATAAACACCATTATAAAACCGCTCAGAATCCAAAATTAAATATCAAACACAAAAAAGGCGGGAATAGTTTGGCCGAAAAATGGCTGCTATCAATTGAGATGGCCACTATCTTATAATAAAATTGTCACAGATTCATTTAATCTGTGTTATTATCTAGGCTCTCTAGGCCATGGATATAATAACAATATATTGGGAAGCGAGAAAGACTATTTTTATCATTGCTTCTCATTGTAGCAGAAATGATATTTACAATATTTTATTCATATATGTATAAGTACAATATATTCATCAATTTATTTGTGATAAGACCTCAATAATTTCATATTGTTCATTCCCGTCATCCATAACCTAACCGTGTCATAATCTTAAATGCCAAATGGCCTATCCATTCTACAATGTAATTTATGTTCTATGACAATATCTATGTACAATATTAATAACATCATTAATATTCTGACGATTGTCGTGGCGCTCGTCGCTAGATGGCGCCTTATATTATCAAAACAATCACAGACTGGCAGGTCGCAGGTATATTATATTTTTTATTTCATATTTTGTAAACACACAAACATGGAGTGTGTTTTTCTGCCGACAAAATTACGATTAAATACGTTTTACGAGTGTACGTTTCGCCGACACCATCAGATATTTTGATTCTGATTACTGATGAGTTGAGACGATTCCGACGCATTCGTCTTCACGAAGGTTCTTAACCGGCCTCCAAAGTAGGAAATATCCATCATGTTACCAAACTTCAATCCGGTCGTACAGACACTACTTGGCACTTTGTTCACATGGGGCTTAACGGCTATCGGGTCCAGTTTAATCCTAGTATTCAGCGGTACACAAGTAAATATGGGTTTCGACTTTATGTGTATTTTTCCTTTAATATGACAACTTGACATGTAGAATGTAAATTCAAATTGATGATTGATGTCTATTGCAGAGAAAGCTACTGGATGGGAGCTTGGGATTCTCAAGTGGTGTGATGATAGCGGCATCATATTGGTCACTGTTAGCACCAGCAATTGAACTCGCTGGACAGGACAGCACCTATGGAAATGACGGACAGTTTTCATTTATACCGGCACTAGTTGGTTTTGTATTTGGTGCATTTTTTGTATACTTATCAGACTTAATCATATCATTGTATGAAATGGACGTACTTAATATTTTAATACCCGGTAAATATTTATATATGTCTTAAGATTATACTGCGATTGTTCAACAATTAATAAATAAATAAATATGTAAAATAGAAAATTCATATTCAAAGTTAAATATAACACCATAAAATAGTAGACGCTGTATTTTATAAAGATTTAAGTCAATATTCATTAACATTGATATTGATAGTAAAATTAATAAGTACAAAATATATTGCATGCTAGGTTCTTTTCTTTTGTAGAATTTAACAACGGTTCAGTGGTTTTCAATACTTTTCTTTGAATTAATCTTAAATTGCTGTCTTTAATTATTACTTTATGATTTAAAATAATTCAGTAAATATTAATATTAAACACTAGTAATTTTTGTAATAATACCACTGCTATTATTTTAGTATTCAATTTTACTGTATATTATACTTAATATATATATACATAGACAATTATTAGGTACTATATAATATTTTTATGTCATTTTATTACACATTATTTATACATTTTTTTATTTATTTTATTGTTAGAAGCAAATCAGTGTTCAAAAAAGAAGTTTAAATGTGATTCTAATACGGAGCGTACTTATTATAAAGATAATCAACAATCAATTGGAATAACAGATGGTAAGAATTATAGTTTAACAATCAAGTAGTATCCACACTGCATGTAGATATGTCTTGTAAATTTAATACATTCATCGCTACACTCAGAATCTAAAAAAGTATAATTACTACTTAGGTTGGTATGATAATTTAATTATATTAATCATCAGTTGCTAGGGGCAACCAACTTTATAACATTAATTTCATCTTTGTTATTGTTTGGTTGTCATGAAATCTGTAATGTGTAATTGGTCAGAAAAATACAATGATATTTTAGGCTCCCAGTTTCAACACAATGACGTCACAATAACGCTCTCCGTGTAGCACAAAATTATAGAATGTTCCCCAGGTATAAGACATGTACATGTCAATTTGTAAATTGTACCGGTTATTAAGGCCAAATTTGGAACTTCATGGTCTACTATTAAAATTAAATATTTGAAATGATGATCCCGCAACTTATCTTGCATTTTTAATTGGCTGATATAAGATTCAGACAGGGTTATAATAAGTATTTATTATTTTAACATTTGAATATTTAAGAATACTTAGCTTACATCATTTATTGTGTTTATAAAACAATGTAGGCTTTGTTGTGACATTTGGTTTTGCTATATAGAATATAATATGTTTGTATTTATGTCTTTGTTTGTAAATATATTGGTAACTTTTTATCGTCTAATCTAATTTAGTTACTGTATATATGACATAAACTATGTCAAACAATTATTAACCTTATTTCCCTAAACAATTCAATTATCTTATAATTGTATAGGTAAAAAATAATAATTGAAATAATATAATATTATATAACTTAAATATTTATAAATAATTGTATTATAAAGTCATGTTATAAAAATGCCTAAACCAGCGGTTCTTAAACTTTTAGTGAACACGGACCTGATGGAAGACTTTTAGAAATCGCGAACCCCTACCAATTTCCTTTCGAATACCTACCTTATTTTACAAAATATCTCATGTTATCATTACCAATATTTGAATACTTATTTTATACTACAAATTACATTGGTAGATAAATAAAAACTATGGATTGGCTGATATTAGAACCGATGCTCGTTATTGGTGTTATAGGATTTATCAGTATTGGTTATTTTTTAAAACCGATATTTGAACCAATAACAAAAAAAAAAAACCAAATCAATCAGCATAATAGCATAAATATATAACCAATGGAAAATTACTATAAATTTGTATTATCAGGTATCCGTTTTAGCTGATATTGGTTGATAGTATCGCTTATATTTTAATATCCGTTCTTGGCTTATGCCAAAAATGTTAGTTTTCAAATATATCGGTTATTGGTGTTTTATCAGTAGCATTTATCAGATATCGGTATAAAGTGGTATCGGCTCATCCCTAATAAAAACATACACATTTATTATTATTTTTCTACACCTAATTTCATAAAAAAAATGTAATATTAAATTTTTGTTTAGAGCTGTCATGGGGGTGGGGGTTGGACCACAGTTTAAGAACTGCTGGCCTAAAGTAATTTTAGTAGAATCCATTTTTTTGCAATATGATATAATTTATATTTATTTGTTGTTGTTATCAATTTGTCAGATCTTATACTTATGTCTAATATAAATTGTATTTTAATGTTTTTTATAGAAATTTCAGATGCTAGACAACGATGCTATAAATCTACCCATCCACCACCAGAATACACTGAAATAGAATGTGATAATGATGTGAAAGCATGTAGTTGGAAACGTATTCTATTACTCATAATCGCTATAACTGTGCATAATATTCCTGAAGGCCTTGCTGTTGGCATAGCGTTTGGAGCTGTTGATTCATCGCCATCTTCTACATTTAATAGTGCCAGGTGAGTGACTTTACTATAGTACAATAATATAAATAGTTTTTTTTTTTTTGAAAGACTTAATATTCTTGTATTAAGTACAGGTACGTAGCTAGGATTACACTATTAGGGCGGCCTTCAGGCCATCTCCCCTAAAAATAATCGAATAATAAATATTTTATTTTGTGAAGGTCACACTTTTGCAGTTGTGACAAAATTGTACACTTGATCATAGCATTATTTATCATTTATGATTATAGTAGGATATCTGCAGCTATTGTATTTATATTTATAGATTATAAAAAGGTACCTAGTACTTACAACCAATATTATGATTCATGGTACCTACACCAAGCAGTGATAGGAAATCCTGAAATAGAACACAGGTTCATGCAACTTTGTAATATAGATTCATTGTTTCCAAATACGACAATACGAACAATTTCTCTTCTGACAATGCTGTTTGAAAATTGAATAGAATCTGGTACGATAAATTACAAGCTCTTTTTATCATATTCGTATTTATTGTGTTTACACTACATTAGTGATAATTATTTATCGATATTATGCATTGATTTGATTAATGAAATACTGTGGGAATAACAAATACATCGAATTGCCACTATGAAATCCAGAAAAAAAGATATTTAAATACAGAATAATTTCATATTTTTTTTTGGGTAACCATAATATTTTTAGCTTATTAAAGTTTACTTATGTTATATTTTAATTTTGACATGGCGCAATGTCCGGGAGTAGGCCCGAAGGCCAGTTCTGACGCCTATTTGGCAGAATTTCTATTTGGGCACCCATAGGTTTCTGCCATGTCCGGTTGGTGGATGGCGGTCTCGCCGTCTAGACAGTTGCTTGACCATTGGAGTATTTTCAGTCATTGATGTACTTAAAATACATTTTTATATTTTCTTATTTTTATGGGGAGTGAAAAAAAATTGTTTGCTTCATTGCGACATTGACCCTTAATCCGGCTATGCTTATTTCTCATTGATCTCTTAATTTAAACTCAATATAATTAATAATTAATTATACTAGGTATCTGATTATTGTATTTTTAATATATGAGTCATACAAAGGTCAATGTTTTTTTTGATTAGTTTTTCACTTCAGTGTAAAATGGTCCTATAATTTGTTATAAGATATATGTACAGCATTAACTGTCTGTCTGTGATTCAATATATTTACTTATAAGTTGTGTCCGATAATTGTTTTTTAATGTTAATTATGGCTTGGTTAGATTTCATGTATTAGTTAAATGCTGCCAAAGAAGATTGGAGTTTTAGGGATAACCAAATTGTAGCCTACAAGAATGTGAAATGTACAAGTGCAACAAATATTTTAATTATAATTATTAATAATATACACTTTTTTAGTGCTTTTAATCAAGCAAAAAAAAATAATGAAGAGAAATAATTAAAATAAAATATTAATAATGAAATAGAATTAACAATATAATTTATTAAAAAAGAAATGGTTTGGTGGGGGTGTGGGTATAAAATGTAATAATAGATATACCCAGATAAGGTGTATTCCCAAAGGGGCTTGTACCAGTTGCCCCCCCCCCCCCCCCCCATAAATGTACCTTTTTTATACCAATTTCCCCCAAATTACCCAGAACGAAATGCACCAGTTCCCCTTACATATTATTATATACATAATTATAATTCCAACCCGTAAAATATGGGAGGTAAATATGGAAATAATAATAATAATAATAATATGTATAATAAAAGAATAAATACAATAATTAGAATTATGAGTGACATACAATGTTATTTGTCAAAAATGTAAAATAGTATAAAATTATAAAAAAATGTTTTGATGTTTAATATCGCAATACATAATATTATATACTATTATATCTAATACTAGCTGTTTCGCCCGACGTTGTCCAGGCCAAAGATTAGTATTTTTAATAAATATATTTGTACAAAATGTATATACCATATTTCTCTAATATTATAATATTAATATAATATGTAACGAATTGAAACCACTTAAATTGACAAAAAAAATTTCTTTTGCTCATAAAAATGATGTGTGAGCTACCTTTTACCTATCTACAGCCTATATGAGTTGAAAAATCCAGCTGTACACACCTTCCAATTTTCAAGTAATAATCTATTGAAATAACTTTTATTGAAAACGGTCCAGTCATTTGTTGAGGCTATTAATTTCGGATAAACCAACATCCAATTTTAGTTGTACAAATAACCCGATGCCGCCCGTCAAAAAATTAAAAAAAAAAAAATTTAGATTATACAGGGTGTCCCACTGAGATCTGACAAATGAAATAACTTTTGTTCTAATTAATATTTTAAAAAAATTTCTTTTAAATATAATTCATAGACTATTGCGCTACATTTTTAGTATACATTTTTTATTTTTTATTTTTTAATACTGAAAATAAAAAACTTAAAAACTGATAAAAAAATTTCCAAAATATCTAAAATAGCCAATTTGTAAATCTGATTTTCAGAAAAATTTATATCGTAAAAACATTTATTTAAGTCAAGTGGCTGATTTTTACCATTTTTTTAAATATCAATATTCTTGTTAAGTAATATACGATCTAGTTTATGTTAGAAACATTATAATTTCAAAAAATATAAATCATTTTGAAATTATTTTATATGAACATTTTGTAACATAATTTCAAAATGATTTATATTTTTTGAAATTATAATGTTTCTAACATAAACTAGATCGTATATTACTTAACAAGAATATTGATATTTAAAAAAATGGTAAAAAATCAGCCACTTGACTTAAATAAATGTTTTTACGATATAAATTTTTCTGAAAATCAGATTTACAAATTGGCTATTTTGGAAATTTTTTTTATCAGTTTTTAAGTTTTTATTTTCAGTATTAAAAAATAAAAAATAAAAAATGTATACTAAAAATGTAGCGCAATAGTCTATGAATTATATTTAAAAGAAATTTTTTAAAAATATTAATTAGAACAAAAGTTATTTTATTTGTCAGATCTCAGTGGGACACCCTGTATAAGTGTATCTTGGGTTTAGTGTACCTATACCTAGGTACCTCAGTTCACAAATAAATTTGGGTAGATTGGCGAACTAAATCTATCATGGTGAACAATTTATGTGTGATGGATTGGGTATATCAATTGGTATAAATCGAACGTGGTTCAAACTACTCTTTAAACATTCCTGATATCTCCAAGAACAATTAG
The DNA here is from genome assembly GCF_019925205.1 of Metopolophium dirhodum. Taxonomy (NCBI): domain Eukaryota; kingdom Metazoa; phylum Arthropoda; class Insecta; order Hemiptera; family Aphididae; genus Metopolophium; species Metopolophium dirhodum. The sequence goes on from NC_083565.1 coordinate 12,060,327, forward strand.
AAATTTTCACAAAATCGGTCAAGTAATTTTTGAGAATCTATATAATAGCTACAAATATACATTCAACTCTCATATTTGTTTCAAGATATAATTTCTTTATTCGAAACCACAAGCGTGCGACGTTTTTTTACCCAACAAATAAAATTTTATTGATATTTATAGAAAAAAAAACTAAAAAAATTGAAAACTGACAATGTCCGTAAACAGCTCAAAAAGAGTCAAAATATTTTCAAAATTTTATGGTATATAGAAAATGCTAATATAAACACTCAGTGAAATTTTCAAGTATCTACAGTCCTTCGTCTTTTAATTACAATAAAATAAGAAAATTGTTACATGAGAAATCGAGTGAATATCAAATGTTGTAAAAATATAAATTTCAGACGCTCATAAAAGTTTAATTTAAGTTTCTTGTAGATGTTTTTTTTTTTGATAAAGTAATCTTATATTACATTTTCAAATCTTAGATTTAAAAAGAAAAATTTTTATGAATTCTCAACTCAAAATAATTTGCTAATTTTTGTGATTTTTCCGTATTTTGTCAAAATTTGAACTTTAAATGCTTATAAAAAAAAATTGTGCCTATGTATTTTTAATATTTTTCAACTGCTATTAGAACTATATTACATTTTCAAGCTTTTTTACTCAACAGATAATTTTATTGATATTTATAGAAAAAAAAAACTAAAAAAAATGGAAATTGACAATGTCCGTAAACAGCTCAAAATAAGTCAAAATATTTGAAAAATGTTATGGTGTATAGGAAATGCAATTATAAACATTCAGTCAAAATTTCATGTCCCTACGGTCATTTGTTTAAAGTTACACCAAAAACCAAAATCGATTTTCTCGAAAACAGATTTTGCGTAAAAATTCCCGTTTTTCCTTAATTTTTCTTTTGTTTTTCACATCGCTTTTGAAAACTACTGGGAAATTTTTACTTTTGACCTCCCAAAGTACCAACTAGATTCACTTTTCTATCAGAAAAGTTACTGCTGAAGAAAATCCAAGCACTTTTACTGTCCTAAAAAGTGATGACAGACACAAAAATAAAAATATAACATACATCATTGTAAAATCAATGCATTCATCGCTTCGCTCAGAATCTAAAACCGCATAAAAATCCATTGCGTACCTGGTTTTAAAGATCTAAGCATACAGATAAAAAAATGGACTTTGTTTTATAATATGTTAAGAAGATATAAAAATCTCGTGTCACGATATGGAAAATGCTTGACAAAAAGCCGAAATGGCTTGACCGATTTTCATAAAATTTCGTGTTCAGTAGGTCTGAGAGAGTGAATTAAACTATTTTTCATCCCGCTAGGTCCAACCCGAGGAGGTGCTCAAACGGGAATTTTGAGATTTATGGTGGACATTTTTGTTTTTAAATGGTTGCTATATGGGTTTTAAAGTTATAATAATTATTATTAGTTGCCATTAGTTAGTCGTTAGTTAAATTATTATTATTATTAATAATTATTAATGACGTATTAGTATTAGTATTAGATTCTGAGAGGAACAATGATGTGTGTTTTTTTTTTTATTTTTGTGTCTGTGTACACGATAAGTAGTCGAAATAATGATTGGATTTTCAACTTCAGTATCTTGTTCGATGGTTAGTGAATATCGTAGGTGCACTAGAAATAGGAAAGTGAAACTAGTTGGTACTTTGGGGGGTCAAAAGTAAAAATTTAAAAGCTCCGGGAAAAACAACATAACAATGAAGGAAAAACGGGAATTTTTACGCAAAATTGATTTTGGTTTTTGGTGTAACTCTAAAACAAATGAACGTATACACATGACATTTTCACTGGTCATTTATATAAGCATTTTCTATACACGATAATATTTTCAAAAATATTTTGATTTGTTTTGAACTAATTAGGAACATTTTTAGTTTCCAATTTTATAAGGCTATTAGGTTATTGTTTCAAAGGCAGATGAAAAAAATTAAAAATCCTTAGTCACAGTTTTTATTTTTAAGCATTTAAAGTTCTAATCTTGACAAAATACTGAAAAATCACGAAAATAAGCAAATTATTTTGAGTTGAGAATTCCTAACAATTTTTCTTTTTAAATCTAAGATTTGAAAATGTAATTCAAGATTATCCATAAGTTTGTCTACCTTTATCTAAAAAAAAATCTCAACAAGAAAATCAAATTAAATTTTTATAAGCGTTTGAAATTCATATTTTTATAGTCGAGTGTTACTGCTGCTACTCACCTCCCGCATTCAAAAGCCATGTAAATAAATTCAGCACATATGCTCATTGTAAATATTATATTACAGATTGTATATAATTTAATGAATGTTAAAAAAAAAAAAAAAATATTTTTACAATATTAATTGATAATTTACTCGATTTCTCATGTAACGATTTTCTTATTTTGTTGTAATTAAAAAACGTATAACTGTAGATACTTGAAAATTTCACTGATGATCTATATTGGCATTTTCTATACACGATAAAATTTTGAAAATAATTTGACACTTTTTGAGCTGTTTTTGGACATTGTCAGTTTTCAATTTTTTTTTCTATAAATATCAATACAATTTTATTTGTTGTGTAAAAAAGCGTGAAAATTAAATATAAGGCTCCTGATATATCGTTATAATAGCAGTTGAAAAATATTAAAAATACATAAGCACAATTTTTTTATAAGCATTTAAAGTTCAAATTTTGACAAAATTTATCAAATTTATAATTTAATAATTATTTTGTAGTTAAAAATGTATTAAATGTTCAACTTTTATAGCTAAGGATTGAAAATTGAAAACAAAGCTCTCAGGCTCCACGTAAATAGGTTATATATAAATTACTTTTTTCACAATAATATCAAATATACTTGGTAATATTAAAGGCTGACTGACCGTTTTCGCTCAGAATCGTTTTTCTTATACAAAGATATTATATCATTGAATTCCAATTTAACACCATCCATTACAGTGACCCACTTGTAACCTACTGTACAGCAGAGCAACATCCACTTACCCACCTTTTTTTATTTTTATTTGTATATGGGTTAAGCAATTATGCATCAAATCGGATTGTCGCATATTGCCTACCGATATGTTGCACTTAATCCGCTCATCGGTCAATAAACAGAATATATAACAAAATAATATTCTATATACCTAGGACTTTTTTTTTTTATATCATCGAGGACCGGTGAGAGAACTGCGTTTATGTACTAATATTTATATACTAACGAAATGTTTGATTATTAGTGTTTTAAATATATAGCTACAAGCCGTAAACTATTTAATCACACTATCACAAATATACCTAATAGGTATATTATACTTGCAAATAACTGTATTCAGACAATTATATACGTTGTCCCTAATTATAGGTTGTACATCATTAATTACCTATTTATTATAATTTATAAACGATCGCTATAATGTTTTAATTTAATATAATAAGAATACTGAAGACCCAATTCATTAATTCGACATTGATTATCTAAATATTTCTAATGATGTGCCGTATTTATACGAAATGTAATATACATAGATTAAGAAGGCGTTTGTTGTCATTCACTAGTTTCGATATAGTGTGCTGTTGCCTGTTAGTTTTTATAGTAGAGTGAATTTACCTATTATCAAACTTTTAAGTAAGAACATTATCTGAGTTCTCTCGTTGGTTTTTTACGATACCTATTTTAATTTTTAAGTGAGTTATGATAATTTTCAAATATTATCTGAACTATCAACACACTATATTGAAACTGGTGAACGAAAATTTACCTTGTCGTACGTGTGTAAGACAGGGACAACATATGCGGGTGTGACATCCCGTTAATGCAGCTACTATTGGTACTCAACGATATTTTTTACGTTTTTTTACTTAACTCATTCTACGATTATGCTTTTAAAATTGTCTTTGTTCGTGTTATGATGAGGTACAGCATTCCTCGCAGATAATATGTTCATTCAATGATACGATTCTTGGAGATCAAAAATTGTAAAAAAAAAATGAACCACTCATTCTATTAAACCATTCAAATATTTCTTAGTCTACAGAGTTGCATATAAAGTTAAAAAGCATTTTTTTCGTTATTCATATGTGATTGTCTGAAACATTAAAAAGGCAAAACAGGTTATTGGCGTTTTGTCAGAGCGCCAGCAGGTGCACCTATGGTACACCCCAGGTATCCCCTCCAATCTACCCTCCCTACTACATGACCCATCTAAGATCCATTATATGAGTTTTTGTACACATAAGTTGAGTATATACGTGAGTGTGTATATATAATATAAATTTGTATGTATGTATATAAATAAAAATAAATAATATATAAGTATGAATATATATGTTCTGTGTGTATGTACTTAGCTATGCCTGGAATGTCGATTCATACCTCATTTCATCACGTTTTTGACCACCATTTTCTTCCTTTTATTAACTGCCGCGTACTGTTCCTTTTGTCTGTTCTGCTTTCTCCAAATCGTATAAAAAAAAATGAATAATTAATATGGATGATACACTATGATGTCGGAATGTCCAACATAACAAAATTAAAACGATTTACTGGTTTCTTTTTAGTGACAGACATTTTTTTTTTTGCTAATTGTTAATTGTTATTATTCTTATGTTTTTCATAAAACAATATCAAGTTGTTGCATACATTTTTGTTTATTAACTTAATTTAAAAACAGATTACAACCTATAAAAATGTGCATATTATTTTTAAAAATCATAATTTGAATTTAATAAGTTTTTTAATTTGGAGAAGTTCTTGTTGTAGGACGTCGTATCCACATGATGTTGTCTCTGTCTAATACAAGGGGCAGCATTACTAATCCACATATCGGATCCTTTTCTGAAAGAGTTAATAATATAGCCATATAGGTATTTCATATTAGAGCGTTACTAATTTACTTATTATCGAATTTGTAAGGTAGTATACTAGTATTTAAACTGTACTCAAGCCAAGGTTAAGTAATTTCAACTACTTTTAAACTAAAAATTTGAAAAATGGATGAAAAAAGGTGGAAAAGTGGGTGTTGCTCAGCTGTGCAGTAGGTTACAAGTGGGTCACTGTAATGGATGGTGTTAAATTTGAATTCAAGTATATAAAATCATTGTATAAGAAAAACAAATCTGAGCGAAAACGGTCAGTCAGCCTATATGATATTACCAAGTATATTTGTTGATATTATTGTAAATAAAGTAATTTATATAAAACATATTTACGTGGAACCTTGTTTTAAATGTTCAATCTTTAGCTATAAAAGTTGACCATTTTATACATTTTTAACAACAAAATAATTATTAAACTTTAAATTTGATAAATTTTGTCAAAATTCAAACTATTTAAATGCTTAAAAAAAATTGTGCCTATGTATTTTTAATATTTTTCAACTGCTATTTTAACAATATATCAGGAGCCTTGTATTTAATTTTCACGCATAATTACCCAACAAATTCAATTTTATTGATATTTAAAGAAAAAAAACTAATAAATTGGAAACTGAACATGTCCGTAAACAGTTCAAAATAATGTTATGGTGTATAGAAAATGCTATCTATGGTCATTTGTTTTAGAGTTACACAGATTTTGCGTAAAAATTCCCGTTTTTCCTTATTTTTTCCTTTGTTTTTCACGGCGCTTTTGAAAACTACTGGAAATTTTAAATGTTAACCTCCTCAACTCATCAACAATATTCACATTCCTATCAAACAAAATACTGAAGTTGAAAAGTATTTTTACTGTCCTAAAAGGTGATAACAGACACAAAAAAATTTAAAAAAGAAAATTGTTATACATCATTGTAAAATTAATACATTCATTGCTCCGCTCAGAATCTAAAATTTGAATACAGTAAGTTTATGTTCTATTATTCTCTAAAAATTCGATCATAGGTAAATTTGCTCTAATATTATATAAATAAACTAGTAATTCGGCATCTACGTATATTTGGTATGTTAAAGTTTTTTTTAATTTTATAACTTCTACAGAAAATTTGACCAACTTTTCTTATACTACAATCATTAAGCGTAGAAAATACTAATTTTGAAGAAAAAAATCCACAAAAATCGATTTGCAGCTAAACTGCCTTAGCGCATTCCTTCCAATATTTCTTATTTTCATTTTCTTATATATCTAGGAAAAACCAATGTTACAAAAGCATATCATAGTTTTTATAAAAAAAAGTATAAGTAAAATAAAAATGAATACAATATTACAATGATTTCTTTATAAGCGTTTACTTATTTTATCTTATTAAAAATATAAATTATTAACTGAAAAAAATGTATTATTTATTGAAATTATTCTGATCTAAATTTTATTAATAATCAAGACGTAAGTAAAAGTAAAATAAACATCATTATTATCATGTAGTGTTTACTAATTCACAACAATGCTAGCTGTGGGCTGCAATCATGCCGTTATCAGTGATTCAAGAAATTATTATTGCTGGTATAAAAATAGATTTGAGAGAATATCATCATAAAATAAACTTTGGAGAAATCTTCATCAAATCACAATACATAAGGAAAAAAACATTTTACATAATTTCAAAGTTATAACTATATTGGCTTAATAGTTAATAGTAAAAAATAATTCTTGAAAATTTACCACCCCACAAGTTTCACCAGGAGGGGCAATGATCCACCCTGCCACCCCCCTAAATACGGGCCTGTTTGTTACTCGTCAGACGTAGGTATAATAATAAGTTATTTCCTAAAATTAAACTCAAGCAGGTTATGTTTGATTATATATTGACTGGCATAAATGTATATTATAATAATACTATAATATTATGTATCCATTTAATTGTGACTAAATTTGTATTATTGGATTATCCTATTGTGAAATACGAATTATAATTATTAATTTATTATAACTTTTGATCGCCAATGATTTATCTTGAATTTTAGATTCTGAGCGAAGCGATGAATGTATTGATTTTATAATAATGTGTTTTTTTTTTTATTTATTTTTTTTTTGTCTGTCATCACCTTTTAGGACAGTAAAAATGCTTAGATTTTCTTCAACAGTAACTTTTCTGATAAGAAAGTGAAACTAGTTGGTACTTTGGGGGTCAAAAGTAAAAATTTAAAAGCGCCGTGAAAAACAAAAGAAAAATTAAGGAAAAACGGAAATTTTTATGCAAAATTGGTTTTGGTTTTTGGTGTAACTCTAAAACAAATGAACGTATACACATGAAATTTTCACTGGTCATTTATATTAAAATTTTCTATACACGATATAATTTTAAAAATATTTTGATTTGTTTGAACTAATTAGGAACATTTTCAGTTTCCAATTATATAAGTATTTTTTTCTATGGATGTTAATAAAACTGTTGGGTAAAAAAGCTTGAAAATTTAGAAATATTTCAATATGTGAAGATTTTTTTTTCAAATACTGGCACAGTGTGGTTGGAGTTAAATTATCTATGTTAATATCGATATTACTGTTTAGTAAATAAGATTGCAAATGTAAGCATTCTGACGAATAAGTATTATCTAAATAATTTGGGTACATTTTTTGCAATTTCTTAGCGAACTCAACTATTTTCAAAGAATTGAAAGATGTAATTTTTATAGTTGTACTTAGTACTTGTTCGCTGTTGTGGCTATTAGTTGTGGCTATATATATTATATTTTAAAATGACAGAAAAAGAATATAATAAGTCAATCAATGAGTATGCAATACCATCAATATCGAAAATAAAATGGAATCTCCTGAAAAATTTGCCGCTGTAGGCACGTGCCTATAGTGCCTGCATATAAATACGCCACTGACCTAATGAAAATATTTAGTTACAACTTACAAATATACAAGTATTATGATTTATGATAATATAATATTAACAATTAAAACTCATTATCTCATTATGTATAGGTTAGGTGCCTATGTGGCTATGTCCTTTATTTTGTCCTACATTTTTATTTTATCATAATAAAAGGTTTAAAGTATTATTTTTTCGTACAAACATTTATCAGAACGTATTGTACCTATATCTATAATATTATGTGATTTTTCTCTACGAATGTAAAGATTTATTATTATTTGTGCATTTTAAAATGTAAAAACTGATTGTACGTATTGAATGTTCTTGTTTTTTAATATTGCACAATCCACAGATAATTTACAACTGTTTAAACCTTTAATTTGTATTTAAATATATGACTCTAAAAGAGTTTTGTAGGAAACCTACAAGTAGCCCCTTGTGTCATATATACATATGGCTAGATTCTTGGAAAGCAGTATAAGCTGGTAGCGGTAGCGACGACGATGTCTAGCTGCCAGGAATGTTAGCAATCACGGTGTATACCGGTTCCCTACTCTTTTGCCTTTATGATATTGTATAATATACATAATATGTACTAGAAAATCCCCTTCTCCGCCAGTTTCATCCTCTTTTTTTATACAATGTCTCGCTCTTTCTCATTCTATATTATTATTATGATTGTGAGCACAGTAAAATTTATGGTGTATTGTTATTAGCGAGTCGTATTTTGTCTTATTAGAATATCCAGGTCGACGGTGACTTAATGTGGTCAGGTGCGGTTTCGGAGGTTCGCAAAAAAAAATTCATATAATATATAAATTGAACAAAATGAAATAGGATGTTCTTTGATCTGAATTTTTCCATATTAAAGTAGCCTCTCCTTTGTTATCTCAGCTTTCGACATCCCCCTATCCCAGAGGAATCCACATACCATTTTATGTTTACATTACTATTCGGCTTAACAAATACATAGAAGTATAAACGTTTTATGTTTTATTATTATACATTGTACAATGTAAATTCATTTATCATAAAAAAAAGCCTGGCAGGAATGCAGGATACAGATCAGGTATATTGAGCAATCGTCTTTTTTTGGTCTCTCGGCGCAGGATAGTGGTGTATCTTATGTTGTGTTATTATTATTAATATCAGTTTGAACGGAATGATAAATTATCCATTTTGGATATGGTTTAGCGGCCGGGCTTAGCGTAAGCGGCGTTTACACTGTTTATTTTAAAAAAATCATGATTTCATTAATTTGTATAACCTATTCATTTTTTTAAAACATTGTTAAACGTTTTTAATATAAATTTATAATTTTCAGTTCTAAATTTTTATTTTTATTTCTCATAAACAATTTCTTAATATATGTGTTGAACATAATATAGGTAATAAGTTATATTTTTTTTTTTGGACTGCAGTGATTATTCTAATTAAATATCTAGAAAATTTGATGTTTATATGTATATATATATATTAACATTAAATAATATACATTTCTCGCCTATACTATGTTTATCTTTTTCGTTTTTATCTATACTACAGCAGTCAGCAATTTAGTTTAATATTATTTCAATTGTGTGTTTATACTATAAACATGTTTTTCAATGAACATTTCCTATAATATAAGGTATTAAGGTAATAAAAAAACATTCATATTATATCTATACTATTTGTTATGTTGTATTAAAACATAACAATTAAACAATAGAATTATTGATTCAAAATGTTGATGAATCAATGTGTATTAATCTTAAGTGCTTAGTATTTTTGATAAAAATAAGAAATACTCGCAAAACACGACTAAGAATATTCTATCTTATTCAGTTTAGCTAATTTAAATGTTCATAAGCATTCATTTAATATACAATATAGATTTTAGAGCATCAGATATTTGGTTAATTATCTTGCAGTTTGAAGGTACCTACCTAAATAAATGTTATTATATGTAATAAGGATGAAAAAAAATTGTAGTACCTATCAAATAGCTTGTCTATAGGTACAAAAATAGGTACTGAAAACTATAGGTACTTCTATAAATTCACTGCAATAACTTAATATAATATAGAAAACTAAAAAGTGTAGTGTTAAAGTTCGTATTGGCTTATTTATTTTATATTTTTTATTTATCTTTATTTATTTTAATTTCAAACGGGTAAATAAAATATTGCATATTTTTTTTTTGTTATTGATTAAAAAAACGCTTCAACAACAATGGTTATTAGCGTGTGTGATTACATTTTTTTTTAACAGGGAAGAATTGTTTCAATATTGTATTAAGCACATAATTTTTTTATGTCTGCTTTTCCTTGTGAATTTTCGATTTGCATATTTTTGTGGTCATAATATATACACATACTTACATTTTGTGTTTTATTCCAATTTGAAGAACAAGCAATTCTTTCATTATTGAACAATGTTATTTAAATTCAATAGGTTGAATGGCTTACTTTGAGTTCTAAATTTTTATATCAATAGTACCTATAATAAGTAATAAATTATTATTACTTACTAATTACACTACTGATACATTATAATTATTTCGCAATTAGTCATAATAATCAGAAGAAATGTAATTTTTAATGCGCATGTTTATTAAGTACATTTATTTGGCCACCCACATTTTAACGGATCTGATTTTTATACTAATAATAATTACAGTATTTAAATGTTTATTACACTGCACTAAGGCCATTAAACTGTACAGCGAATATTTAAATATGTATTATCTTCATGCACATGAATCCACTCATCGCACTATTACACACTTTTTAAACACACTCATTTGAGCTTATACACGGGTCACGTGTTCTGCGAGAACCAGAATGTATAATAATTGTCTATCTTTACTGTCCCATTCCTCTTTAGTTTAGGTTTTAGTGAAGTGTGTACACTATAATAATATATACAATAGATATGACTAAAGTCTTAAAAGATAATAGCCTAATTTATTTTAAAAAGTTTTTATTGGCCTAATAGAATTTGAATGTACACGATTGAGAAGAAATTACCTTTATGGCTCTGTAATATTATCTTACAATTTGTCTTATAGACATTGGTAATAATTATTACACAATATTATTTATATAATAATATATTGAATTCTTTAAATGTTTATTCAAAGTACTAAGTTATTTTTTGTGATTTTTTTTACACTATATTTATATACAATTAAAAATCACTTGATGAAATCATGAAATTTTTCTTTAAAATATAATAGTTTTATAGATTTTTTAGACAAACTATTTCATTTTGTGAACCTACCCCTCGTATTTTCGTCTGTAGAAGTAAATTATTTCTTATTGGTCAATAACATTATAAATTAAAATACACGGAATTGTATCTTGTACGCCTAATAAGACATACTAATATTATAATAACATTATTATGTTTATAACATATAACTGATATTAAAGATCTGTTTAAAAATCGTGCTTATGAGTCTGTGAGATGATCTTTATTTGTCAACCATAGCGTTCTGTAAAATCGACAACCAATAGGCATGCCTTGGTAACAATACTATTATAGGCTAAACAACAAGATGGTGTTTAGGGAATAAGTAATGGCATGGTGCATTCCAGATGTATATTTATAAATGCGAGTGGATAATGGGTATGGAAAAACTGCTAACTGTGTACCTAAATACATATTATGTACGTTTGCCTGTATCCGTACGCCATTCTGGGAACAACTGTCAACGTCCGTCACGGCCTCGGTCTTCTCCAGTTCTCCACACCTTTCATACTTTACCGTTCTCGTCTTCTTCTTCCACCATTGACTTGCTTAAGTAGTAAGACTTATCTGTAGCTAACAACAATAAAACGTCGCTGATGGAATATTTAAAATTTTAACTTTTATTATGTTATTTTTTATTTAATAACTAATAACTATATGCGTAAACTAAAATATATTATTTTCTCAACTGATAAGGTTTTTTTTTTACTCAGATACTAAAAAAAAAAGTTTTTAGTCCTGTATCAATTATTTGTAGATAAAAATACTTAATAATATCAATGTTACTGAATTTATTTTATTGCATTATTATTTATTTACTAATAGCTGGTCTTTCGGGGAAAAAATACATCGAATAAAAAAAAATAGGTACCTACCGTTGAATAAAGCCTGTATGGAACACAATTATTGAAAAAAAATTCATAATGAAACGTTATAAATTATAATAATATGTAGCCATATGGCATATAGGTATACTTTTATAAAATAATTTTGTCTAGATTTATATTATACTAATGTATGTAGATTGTAGGTGGTATATTGATATTGTTTAGTAATATTAATATATTATTATTTATTATCATCGTGCCACGTGCATCTTGCGTGTCATCTCGTTCAATGTTGTTTCTTTGATACTTGTCTGTTTGTATTTTATTTTCGAAAGTCTTAAGATCCATATTTGAATTTATAATCTATTGACATACCTAAATGAGTGTAGTTATATGCCGTTTGGTGGACGCATATATGGGTAAATGGAACTTATAAGGGGTTATATATAGTTACAGGTATTCATGAAAACTGGATCAAAATTGTTTTTATTTTCAAAAAATATTAAACATTCTGAGAAAACTGCAATAGACCGCGAAGGGGGGGGGGGGCTATTAATTTCAGAAAATTGTAGGTTTTTAATTTTAATAATATTATGAAAATTCTTAGTTTAAACCTTTTTTATCGATACGATTCGTTGTTTTTTTTTTAAAAGATAAGTTTTGTAATTATATAATATTTTTTTACATGGTAACCTTCTGCCTCCGCGGAAAGGAAAGGGATCCATGCATTTCGTCATGAGGCTCACTAATATGATTATTAATTATACAATAGATTATAATAGTGACTGGATTTTATAGTATTGGATTTTCGTTGTCGCACTGCTCTAAAATATGTTTTTTACGGTCACGGCGACACGGTTTAGTTTTCCGTAGTATGCGATCGCGATACAAATATTGTATAGACCACGATATTCATGAGCTGGTTGCCGCGGAATTTTCCGTTAATCAGTTGATGGCCGGCCGTTTTCTCCAGTTTCTTCTTAGGTTTTCAACGATTCTCGATTAAACCGTTTTATAACATATTGTTATAAAATATATAATAAAGATTATGCGTACATCATTGTCGCTTCGTAGTTCATGTTCATATTACTATTGCTTTTATATGTATGATGTATTTTATATTCTAGATCAATAGCGGTGACGCGGTGTTAATGTGTTAAGTAGGTATATTACATTATAACTGCGACATCGGTATAGTAATATTATTGGGTAGGTTGTGAATTTGGTGGAATGAAGAAAGACCTTTATAGTTGGGGTGAAAAACGAAGCGTCTATTCGCGCTTGGTGCCAAAATGTCTGTATATTCCAGGTTCAAGACTTTGAAAATAGTAAATTGTAAAAATATACACATCTAATCTATATGTATATTGTCCATCGCTCATCTTGCTGTTGCAATTTGGTCATCGTTTATGGATGTATTGAATTCATTCAAATGATTATTATGAAGCAACTGATATTGAATAACTAAAAAAACAATTACAAATAAATAAATATTTTTACACTAATATACGTTTTATAAAAGTAAATCTATAATAGGGTGTACGGTATAGTAGTTTTGTTTGGTGGTTGTTGTGGTAATTATAATTTAAATAATATTGTCTTCAAAGTAAAGTCATTTTGATATAATGATTAAAAAAATGAAATATCTTTATTTGGAAAGTGAAGAAATATATATTGTTATTTATGAACGCACAAATCACGAATCAATTATACCTTTATGACACACAATTATTTGTATATATTTCAATAGAAAAATTTATGGATACCGAACTAAATATAATTTAATACATCATATTTTATGTTGCTGGATAAAATTGAAACCACGAGGGCGCAGTTTTTGCTATCCTCTCCCCCTGAGAACGCTTCGAGAACCTTATATCTCCATATATCGTTTTGTCACAGACCTATACGATGTGTTTTCAGAAATACCTGTATTTATGACTATCTGACTATATATCAATATATTGACTGTTGCATGTGTCTATAGTGTCTGTGTATGTGTGTGTAAGTCCTATGCACGCGTGCTCGAACATTCCTGAAATTCTTTCGCCGTGGCTTCTTTTTTAGGGAATGAACTAGTTAGTATTTTGTACGTGTACATAATAATATAATAAAAGTATCTACACGCGGTGGTCGGTTGGTCGGTCTTGTCATCGACGCGGTGCGTAAGAAGTAGTAAGAACAGCGCCGTCGCCGCCCCACATGGTTTTGCTTGTTACGCGCGTACTTTACGTTTTTACGCGTTTCGACGCTGCGACGGCGACCGGTGAATTCGAAGAACCGCCGCCGCGATTGTACGGCGGCGAGAACAAAAAATATCAATTGTATATAATAATACATTAATACGTGTACGCAAGAAGCGCGCAGAAACGAGACGATGCAAAAAAAGTATTTAAAAAAAAAATTAATAGAATCTGGTTTTCTGCCTTGCGTCCTACTCGTATTGATTTCCCGAAAAAGGATCTCTCATCTCAAATACAATCGCGTCGTTATCGATCAAAAAGCGTATTTATTAACATATTTTGTTGTCTGAATCCTTTTGTCCGGGCACCCCGTGCCGACGCCCGGCCAGGTCGACGTCGATATACATTTAATTATTTTTAATACTCGTCGTCATCATCTGCGTGAACCCCAAATTTCGCCTCTAACCATTATTCTCTATATTTATCTTCTTATTCGTTGTGCGCGCCTCCGCTGTCCGTTTGCTTGTGTTTATAGGACCGGTTGAAAAATGTATATTGTGTGTGTGTTCCCGACGCGTTAAAAAGCCGCTGCCACCCGCCCTCACACCCGCCACCGCATACGTTACACGGTGTTGTTGTACCTATAATATGGGTTGGCGGCGGTGCCCACACAGTGATGGTGTTCCACGCTAAACCACAGGCGCCTTGGTCGTCGTTTTACAATAATCTTATAATCACAGCCGCCGCCACACGTTCATAATAATACCATCGGGTCGTAAACATGCGCCTAACTCCCCAATATATTATCGGTTATTATTACTGTGCGTCTTTTTCGTCTTGTTCTATATCGTGTATGTCTCGTTCGTTTTCGTCTATTTCGATCCATTTAATTTTTACAATTATTATACTCCTGTTACTTTCTATACGGGCGACACCTAACCTAACCCAACCTTGTTATAGTATTGTCTTCCATGCACGATTCATCGCTGTCACGTCCACGTGTGTTGTTTGTGAATCTCTCTATAGAACATCTCCACAGAAAATATAAATATAATAATTTATGACTTACAGACTTACAGACTAGTCGGGCGTAACGGAGAATTATTATTATAGCCACATAGCGTGTACATATAAAAGTGACCTAATATAGAACTTTCAGATTTTGAACAAAATTATTTTTCAAAAATGTGTATTTTTCTTTTAATGCTTAAAGCCATGGAAAGAACCAAAACATTTCATTCATCAGTTATCACTGATTTTCAATTGATCATTTGTTTCTAAATAAAATTAATTTATTATAAATTATATAGAATTCAAAAGAACAAGTTACAATAATATAATAAGAATTGAGATGAATCGATCTTAATAAAATTAAGATAAAATACAATTTGAATAATTATGCTTGATTATCAGACACTCGTTATTCTTGTTTGTAGCTAGTTTAAATCAGTTATCGTATTAATTACTAATCGTTACCACTTTTATTCTATGTATCAGTTTGAAAAACTAAATACTTTTAATACAGCAAAATAACAATACCTTATGTGTTACTATATAATTAGAACGTTAGTTAACATGTTGACAAATATTAAATAAATAGGTATTTAAAATATGCTATAACGTTGTTTATTATGTATAAAAATAAAACGCTGTAAAACAAATAACAGCAAGTAAATAATTAAACACCGATGTCTTGTTGATTTTTTTTTAAATTTTCAGAAAAACTTGATATTTGCAGAGTAAAATTTGTATTCTAATAATCCAATATTACAGTACATATATTCAAAGGTATGAGTTATCATAATTTAGCAAATTTAAATTCAGTAATAATTTGGGGATGCTATTGAAATATTTGAAGTTGGAGTGTTTAGTAAAACCAAGGCAATTTTAACCCATTAAAATTTTTTTTTTTATTTTCAAACTTACCATGTGCTTAACAAAGTCGTTTGAATAAATTTTCACGTAAAATAGTAAATCCTAACGCAGCACTAATCGTATTCCTAACGATCTCGAATTCCCATGTTAATTGAATGAAAAGTACCATACCCATTCAAGTATTATTTAATTGTAAATAATGAATTATACAAATATCAATTTGTTATTTTATTGTGCAAAGTTCAAGTTATAATGTGAAACTAAACTCATCTAAATTCTATGTAACGTGGTATTACAAATAATTTATTGAATAAAACAATTAGTAATAATTGTAAATATTTTAACAATGTAATACATTTAATTGACTATAGGAGACTCAATCGCCAATATACTTGTTAGCTATTTTAGTTTTACATTTCAATCTAATCGATAAGTAACAGGGTACTATTATATTGGAATCTTTTGGATTTAGTTATAATTAATTGAATGTAAACATTTTTTTTCAATTCCTTTGTTATTCGAGTAGTTATGTAACAATATATTGTATATTTATAATACTATTAACAATTTCTTATTAAGGTGACCGAGTGGTGAATCTGATATTTAGCTATCGAAATGGTATCATATGTATGGTATTACATGGCTATAACTGAAAACAAATTTCAAGAGGGGGGGTCCAAAATGTATTTAATATACTGTCAGAAACGACAGAAACCCATATCTTTTTATACTTTTTACATTAAAAATACGAAAACTATTTTTTTAATAATTTCAGAGGAGCCCCCTTATTTATACGACATTGGGTAACTATATTTAATTTAGGATTTCATACACCTCGAGATTGAGGGAAATAAGTTTTGAATAATAAGTTTCCATTAACCCTTTCTAACACAACATAGCAAATGTTACAATGTTACAAATTTGTAAGACGGAGACAACATAATATGCAGTTGTAACGTCCTCTTAACTACTAGTCAAGTACTTCCCCCCTCTTCTTTATTTGACCTGGGAGTTAACATTCATATATAAACACAGAAAAAACATATATAAGCTTAAAATTAAAAAACCTCCATCAAATTAAATTTTTTAGTTGTCTAACTGATGGTATCTATTATATCTTTAGATAATCAAGCAACAACATTAATTTATTTTAAAGATTGTATAAAAAAACTTATGCCAACCTACGTATGTTTACTGTAGACTGTAAAAGTTATTTATATTTTTAGGAATCCGTGTTTCTATTTCTATTAGGTATTGACTGAACAAAAATTGAAGATCATGTATTTTGCAATAGTATAAATTAAAACAGAATGATTTTTGAGCCATTCTGTATTATATTATGTACACGTGAACTGAACACAGTGTAATTCGCTTTATCTAACTACCATTTGAACTTTAAAAGTTCACAGCTGGTATATTTTAAGTATTTAAGTGTAATACTATCTCTTTGTTCCTATGGTAGTTTTTTGATTTAGTAATTAATTAAATTTAAATTTGTTTATCTATGGTAACCTCTTTTTCAGTTATTATTTTATATTAGATGTCGGGGGCGTCACACACGGCATGTGTTTTCTCCGTCTTACACGACAGCAAATTTCCGTTCGCTAGTTTCAATAGGGTGCTGTCAGTTTTGATATTAGAGTGAATATGATCTTCTATCAAACTTTTACATCACAAAAATCCCTGTCACCTGGGTACGGTCACCCATCCTGAAGCTAGAACGCCGGACAAGGCAGCACACATTAGGGGCTAACGCTGAATTGTCCAATTGTCCAACTTTTTTATGTTGAAGTTTGAATAAGATATAAATAGCTAGTAATCAAATTTCACAAAAAATAAGAATTGAATTAGTTTTTTGCTACAATTTGTATTATTTTTCAAATATTTTCAATTTTTTATGAAATCAGTAAGTAATTTGCGTATGTTAAATCTTTTTCCTTTTATTTTCGAACGCAATTAAATAAATGTAAAAATTACCAAAAGTGTTTTTGAAATGTGATTTTGACAATATAAAAATGGTAAAAAAAATATTAATTTTCAGTTTAGTATTAAGTGTCTGCGCTAACGCTCTCTGTCGCTTTATTAGTTTGAAGAAAACGAATTCGTTCCAAAACAGAGCGCACTAACGCAGAGTTATTTAGACTGTTGTCTCTTGAAATACATAAAATATGTCGAAAATCATGATACTAACTATAATATTACTATCCTAATATAATTGGTTGTGTTTTAATTCCACAATAATGGCATCTTTAAAAGTGTTTCCATTGATTGTGTTCCTATTAACGGATTTATTTTCATCTAGACCCTGATCGCTAAGTTGCAGAGCCGACGAAACCACTAAATCGAAAACCATAGTGCAAGTGTGCAACTTACTCACAATGATATGTTTATTCCAGATTTACAACAACACTATTTCATTATTACGTTTATATTCTTAGCCACGTTGCAAATTAATACAAGAATCAAAAATTAGTTTCCTGATTATTTCAAAAAAAAATCTTGTTTGTCGAATCGTGTTTCGTTTTGTAAATTCCAAGTGGAATTGACAGAAGGCTATTACTTAGGGAAAACAGTGTATAAAGCATCCCTTCTCTGCTCAGACGTCGTTTATCTAATGCAATCATAATTCATCGTTTCCTTTCAATTTAAAGATGACTGCTCCCATCGAAATCTCCCGTCCAATCTCGTTGTTGCACCGTTCTAATAATAACAATTTTATAATATTTCTCGCTGTTATAAGACCACATTACGTGAATTCGAAAACATTTGTTCGCCCTCTTCACATTTTTTATACCCGCTTTGTTGCACCCGTTTGCATAATATAACCTATGCTTTGCAATTGTTGCAGTTATATTGTCGCGACGACGTGCTGTAGTGAAACGCGGACAGCAGTCTGCACGCACCTTACCGCCTTACTCGTACCGGCTACCTCGAACTATACCGTAGACAGTCCATCACGTCGCAGCGGCGGCAACGCGAAACCGTTTTCACGTCCGGACAGTACACATTTTTGTCTCTCGTTCCGTTTTGTTTTTGTTTTTGTTTTTTTTCTTGTTCTTCAAACCATCGATATTATAAAACACAACTCGTCACGTAAACACGTCGATACACGCGCACACAACAAACGCGCGGCGGCGAGCCCCATAAAACGGCAGCGTCGGAGGCGGAGGCCTATACACACACGCACACTCACTCCACGCGCGCGAGACGACAGCATTCCTTCGGCCACTGACCTTGGTACCAGACGCACAGCATAGCCCCGTTCACGTACACACACACACACGTCACACATACACCATACATGTGTCTACATGCATACGTGTGTGTGTGTGTGTGTGTGTCCCTATATCGTATTTCGACTTGTCCGAACTCATCGCCGATTCATCTGCACCACCGCCGCCACCGCTTTTCCCTATATTTTTTATTTTATTTAACGCCACACGGTACCCGTCGGTTTCTATACCGCTGCAAACATTCCAACGTTTCCTCACCTTTTGTCTGCCGCTGTTGCGATCACCGCGCGTTTTGTTCTCTCCGCCGACGACTGAGCGCGCGCAGCATCAGCAGTGCAGGTCGCCGTCGCGCTCCACATAATAATATCATTATAATACATACATACATTCGCATATTTTTTGTTTGTATTCAATATTCATCGAACATGATATTATAATATTATAATAATAATAACACACGACCGTGCTCCAGGGATGTGAATTTTATTGATAAAACTATGCCCAGACCATGACTGTGGTTTTAGACTGAACCCGTTTTCTGGGGGAGTATTATTCAGGGTGAAAAACTTATAATATACTTAAAACGACTTGTTCCTTTCTTTTTTTATTCACCCTATATAATATTATATTAACTTGTTTTTCCTTCGATTTGTTTTAAATTTGGTAGCCCTTCTGGCTTCTGAAGTTCTACGAAAACTGTTTGCAATAACATTGCAAATCAATACGCATATTATACTGTTACGCCACTATACGGTTGACGGTCCCAAAATCCTTTATATGCCTCGAGCGAGTTTTTGGTTACGTTGTCGTTGGTTCCCAAGTATAAGACCTTCTTACCCAACTACAGTGACATAATCTCGACTTAGGACTTAAACAGGTTTCTAGATATTTTTTATAATAATTATATACGCATGATCTCTCCGTCGTGTTGTCTCTGCTCTGTGCTCTGTCACTGCCTATTACATCCGACATCCCTAATAATTAAGTCGGAGCTGCTTTGTATATTATACTATAATGACTCTACATTGAACAGTAAAGTTTTCAGAAACAGTCGGTGTGTATTACTTAGGATGTGCGAATGACATCAAATAAATCGCATTATTCTGTTGAACATGTATATCATGTTTTTATTTTTATTATTTTTATAACGAAAAAAGGGGAAAGGAGATACCGCTCTACTGTACGCCTGTGCAGTAGGTGTCGAGTGTGAGTCTTCATTGAGTAAATCACTGTAAATTGTAATGTATGTGCCTATATTACTATAAGTATATTAGTATATTAGTAAGTATATAAGTTTATTTTATGATGTATTTCTATGGATATTATAGTAATATATTTTACTGTAAGTAATATGATACCTACTGTAATTGAATTAATTTTTTTCGAAAACATTTGATAATATATATCAATATTTTTAATTATTATAATAGTTTATATCTATATTATAATTATTACTATTAATTTTCGAGTCAATACTATTATTACCGACTTACCGTAATGATGTAAAGAGCTGCGTTGTAATATTAATAGGCAATAAGATATACAATTAATCTAAGTGTTTTGAATATTTAATGGTTTTAAGGTATTATAAAATACCTACGTAAAAGTTTAAAATCTTCACAATAAAAATATTTTTGAATGACAATATAGGTAATACTAAATAGTTAAAATTGTTATTTTTCGTTTAATGACTAATTTAATCCGAATTTTAAAATAAAATGTCTATTAAATAAATCATGTTTACATATTTTTTTTAGATTTTTCAGTTCCAGTATTCATTACCTATAAATAAAAAAATATAAGAATATCAAATTTATTAAAAACTGGTTTTGTGTGAAAATTCCCATTATTCTCGATTATTTTTAAAATTACTGAGAATTTTTAATTTCGAGTACGAATTATATTAATTTTTCTACTAGAAGAAAACCACAACTACCTATCAATTGCTCCGATGTCCATATTATGTGTTACAACTGTAGGACTACAACGTCATAGGTTGGGTTCAATTATATATAAATATTTTAATTTATATTTTTACTGGGAATTACAATTTACGAGGAATTGATTTGAACATCAGAATACCTAAATACTTAAGAGGATGTCAACGCAGTATTTGTTTTCTCTCTTAGACCCACAAGGGCGCAACATACTACATAGATAAAACGCTTTCACCTAAAATCGTTTTTTTATGATTTTCGAGTGATCTTAGAATTAAAATCAACTATTACAAAAATTATAGAGGATAACATTTTTGAGGGTATGACATCGATTTCATGTTTTATTGTTATTTGACTTTATATTCGACTATCAAAATAAAAAATTGTTTTGAGACAATATTTAGCCAAATTGATATGTTATACCCTCAAAAATATTATTCCCTATCGTTTTTAGAATGGGTGATTTTACTCTAAGATTACTTAAAAACATAATAAAATGATTCTGTATAGGTAAATGCGTTTTGTCTGTGTTGCGCGTGGGTCAGAGAGAGAAAACAAATAGCCCGTTGACATCCTCTTAACATGTGTCATTATCATTATCCATTAGTCACTATTGATTTATTTTACTTCTATTAACAATTAATAATGTTGACATCAGACGTTCTCAATAGTAAAATTCTCTTTGAATTACCATTCAAATATTGAACTAAAACGGATATCTACATTTCATCTAATTTCCTGTGTTGTTTATATTTGCTCATGTATTATTATACAGGTAAAACAAAATTCATTAATAAATATACGTACTGAACTACCGAGTACTATTATTAATGTGTTTTAATGACATTTAACATTTCAGCTTCTTAAACATTGAAAGATAATTATTATTTATTATTTATTTTTTATTTAGCCTCTGCCCGATGGTCATTAACTTTTTTATTACAACTTACAAATTCTTTAAATTACAAGTTAAATCTTTTTATATATACACACACGGCCTACAAATAATTATTATTGTTTGAATATTAGTATAATAATTAAAATCATTGTTGCAAGTACAAATCAGAATGTAGCGACGGACTGAAAACAATTGTTGTGCAGCGCACATTAAAGTATTTCCCATTTTGATATTTATCTAGTTTCCAGCGATTATACATATCGTACATCATTCATAAATTCACTATCGATAATTGATACAACATAATTTTATATGTGTATTGTAAAATTATATTATTATGTAGGTATGTCCGGAAACTATTTTACACTCAGCAACGTACATTATATTTCTATCGAAAAAAAAAACCACAGATTTCTATATAGTACTATATAGATACCAACTCCCACCAAGAATTGAAGCCTCAAGGTCGGTTGGCAATTGTATGGTAAATAAGGTTAATATTATGATTTATCTTGTATTGTATTTTATTATTTATAAACCTGTTGTTTTAAAAAAAAAATAAAATAATTTATGTAAATCATTTTACATTTACTATTTTATTTTACCATTAAAAACGATATTATTTTTCTAATACATTTTGTATAATGAATGAAATGTTTTGCCAGCCGACAAATCGCGGCTGTCCACAGCTGAACTTCACTTGATAACAATGTAAATTATATAGGAGTTCCTTATCTAGTGTAGTATAGAAGTCTCTGACCAAAAACATTTAAAACATTGCGCACTAATAATATTATATGATAAATATTAAATTGATAACCACATTTTGTCTACTTGTTATTATCATCACGGTTACAATTATTGTATAATTAATATATTTTTTAAATATTTATAAAACAACATCACATTTTTTGTCTCGATGGTTTACGACCAACATCATCATAGCAAATAGATATTTATTTTTAGGGAACTAGAATAATAATAATAATAATTATTATTTATTAATTATGGATTTCCAGACAAGAAAAATAATTCCTTAACATGTTTGTAAAAACATTTAAGTATGTTGACACAGTTAGGTAATTAAATATATAAATAATACTATAATACATAGATTAACACATTAAGTTGTTTTGGTCGAATTATAGAGTGGACTATTAATTATTATAGACAATGCACTTTTCACAATTAGATGTACGCACTTCAGAAAAACTTTTTTTTTCGTTTATTTTAAAAATGTACAATGTATACAATGAGTACAATAAGTAAATGTGAGATAAGTGACAAGGTTAACATGAATCGCGGGATTAGAGAGGATACCCAGTGGTAACACCCTATGTATTATACCTAAAAGGTTAAAATACGGAGCAAAAAAAAAAAACTTTATTACGTCTTTTACAATACAGCATATGCTGTAGATATGGTTAAGAAATACTAAATCATTTCATTATGCGTAGGTTTCTGTGGACCAGAAGAGTGTCAGTATTTTTGTGACACACTGCACTACATAACACTGTTTCTTTTCTTAAAATTGCATCCGGTCTCCGTCGTCACGCATGTAAAATAAAACATAATAACAATATTGTATAATATGAGTATTTATAAAAGCATCACATATTTTGGAGTCGTCGGTATAATAATAATAATATGTACCAATACAAATTGTGGCATATGTACGTTTTCGGTTGTTTTGTTGAATTTTATCGTCTTTATTTCCTTCCTCTCTTCACTGCTGCAGTCTTCGTTACTTTTTTCCTCACGAGACTACGCAATTCTTCGATCCTGTACAAAACTAAATAATAATATACAAACGAAAAACAACAATATAGCCGGTTTATCGGTGACTGTTTACATATTAATATTAGTATATTATATTATCATTAAACAATCGCGGGAGTGTGACAGAACAATATTATCGCTTTTATACATTGTAATAAATATATAAAATGTATAACATATGATCTCGTTTTGATATTTTGGTTTTTTTTGTGTGTTATGAGGAAAAAAATGAAACGGAATAATGTTGCAGCTCGTTATCAGCGCGCACACGAACTTGGGTCTGTGTTCCTAATTTGGTATGTTTATCAGTGTTCGGACAATATTGTAGAGCGCCTAGATAGTTCAATGAACCATATTATGCCGAATTTTGACATTATCTAAATCGTATATTCGTATGTACACGCCGTCTATAACCATTATAAGTAGTTACATTGTGACCCGGGCACAGAATATACTACAGTATTGTTGTTGTGTAAGCGGTGGGGCCACCGCGCGTCCCCGTCGCCCGGCATGCAATTAAAAGTCTGCGTTTTCGAGAAACTTTTAACCTCTTGCACATTAATTATTTGAAATCGACGCACAGGGCGACGTTACAAGTCGACTTGTGTTAATAATGCTCGCAAACTGTTGAAAAAAGCTCACCGTTTTTATTCATTGTTATATCGACACATTGGTATCAACACTGCAGGCTAACCTAACCGGGAACATCGACCGTCGCGCAGCCGACCAAAAGAACGAAAAAGCGAAAGCCGCGCGACCATGTATGTGGGTTGCAGTATTATCATAATTGTATTATATTCTTGTACACGGTGTACCTATACAAAACAACGGTCCACTCTTGTTAGCGGTATGTCCGTGTGATTTATGTATAGAGAGTTGCTCTCGGATGGTAGCTCGTAGCTACCTCGCTCTGTAACTGTATACCTACACGTCCACTATCTATATTGTAGTTTATAATATCCGTCAACTTGTCCGTGCCATCGACCATGCCAGTACGCGGACGGGCTTGTGTGTCGCGTTTTGCAGCACTGCGCTACTGCAGCGAACTGAGGAGTGCATCGGCGCGGCGGCGCAATGCTGACGGACTTGAACGTATATTACTGTTGTTTTATAGTGTATTTTACCTTTTATATGGAATTTCCCAATTGAGTATTGTCGAATTGCTACTCTGTTATTTTATAGTAGCTACGCTACTTCTTGATCGTCATTCTTACGCAAATCGTTAAGGAATGTTGCCATAGTCACCATGAAAAAAACCTATTGCAGTTGGTATTAGGTATACATAAAAAATATAAAATAAAATCCAGCTACGTTTAACACATGATTTTATCCCCGGATCGTGTATAAAATACAAAATTTCTCCTCGGTATTGAGCAATGAGCACTGGCCGTTTTATCCTGTTATGTATTTAAAGAATAAAGATACTTTATCCACGTGTGTATAAAGTATAAACATTTAATTTTCTACGTGGTTACTAAGAGGGCCTGAATATGTGAGGTATCACAATTAAAAAATGCTCATATCTCGCTTTAAAATTATAATATGACAAAAAACTGACATAACAAAACAGCGGATAGTGTTCTTAGAAATAAGTTTGATAATAGATCAATTATTAAAACTAACACCACAAAATTGGAATTGCTGAATGAAAATTCGCCATGTTGAATCTATGATTGTATAACAGAGACATGCGTGGGCATCCTCTTAATAATGGCTCGACGCCTTGACGTGTGTTTTCATAACGCGCACGATGTAAATTTAGCCCGATCGTTTATAATTTATCGGTTACAGCTGTAACCCTATAGGGTGAGCGAGCTTTTGAATTACATATATATACAAAATGACACTGCAGGCCTGGGAAGTTTTGGAACTTTCGCCATCACGATACTGATAAACAAATAAAATTGTTTTTATATAAAAATAGGAAAACGTTTACCGTGCAATATCGTTTATTATTTTTACGATACCATTTTACAAGAAGTCATTATCGTTTCTCGAAATCCAATATTTTAAATATTTTATATTATTTAAAAACAATATTGCACAGAAAATATTCTTTTTTTCGTAAGGCGAAAATTTGGTTTCTTATATCAGCTGTAGCCTGTAACCTAATTCTTTTCGTTTCTTTCCCTCGCAAAACCTTTTTACTATATATAATTTTGTAAATACGCATCAACTATCAATGATGGAGACTACTAACGAATCATGGTCATTCGCCTGACATTTATCACGGGGGGAGGTTAGAAAATAAAATCAAACACCATAATTAAAGTACATTAAAAAGAATGTTTATTCCCTGCAAATTACAAAATACGTCGAAAAACCTAATTGCTATTATTGTTTTTTGTTATTTAATAAAATCTGAAGTTTTGGTGGTAGTATTATTGAAAACTGCGATCAATTGTTTTTCTTACATGTGAAAACGACCACTTACGAGTTACTTTTAAATTATAAATTTCTATTTAATTAATTTAAAATTCAAAATGTTTATTTTATTGAAATTGCCTTTATCAAACCCCTTAAAAATCAAATGCTTGCAGCGTGCTCTAAATTGAGTTTTGATTCTATTTACTCTATTTCCCTTTTGTTGGTTCTATGAATCGAACGTTTTCTGATATACCATTTGGTTTTCAGGATTATTATCTTAAAATGTGTTTATAGGCATACGATTTAATTACCTATTTTTTTTTTTTTACAATAAAGGTGAGGAGTTATACCTTTTTTATATTAGGTATATGGTGTATAAAAAGTCTGCAGATAACTATTAAGACATTTTTATATCAGTAAATGGGAAGGTCGTTTTATAGATTTAAGAAAAACGGTTAATAAGAAAAATGATTTACATAATAAACTATGCGTATATTATTTAATATAACATAAACACAATTATTTATGAGAGTTTGAAATCCTATATTATTCCATCTATATAAAGTTTTGGACAAAATAAAAAATATTTGTATAGAAATGATACCGGACGCGGAGACCTCTTCATTGCAGAGTCTATATAATTAATATTATGGTGCTTAAAGACTGCAGCATATAAATTATAAATTATAAATATTATATATTTCTCTCAATTTTAATCCTAAACATGCGTCAATGACAAATAATGGTACTCATACAAAGCTATGCTTAAAATGTAGATATCATGATATATTTTTCGTGTTTACATTTCGTGATGACGTAGAGTCGGTAAAGTTTTTTTCCTGCGTAGTTTTTCGTTTAGTCAATACGGGACAATACGGTTGCCCTCCCTGCAGTATACATTCATTTATCTCGTTATGTGAATATCTTATCGCTACACATCGTTTATATTTTTAAAAAATGATTTCACTTCTATTTTGTTTTTTATTAAATGCAAACTGGTTGCGTTATTATTATTAATTTTTGTTATAGGATTGTTAACGGTATTCTCAAACAAATCTAGTCTCAGGCCGCATATATATAGTATATGCCGGACGTGATATTTCATAAGCATTTTTTCTTTTACTTGTTTTCATTCGTTATTACAATTATAGTCACGAATTAAGTCAGTTCTTTGGAAAAAAAGTTCCGTGGAAAAGAAATATTCAAACATCGGACGTGACAGAAATGATTTCACCTTATAGTAGGTATACCCATAGTACAAATTATTAAAATTCGATGGAACCACGGATAAAAACAATATATTTTATTTTCTGACGTCTCAACTATAACGATTTTGTTATTATACTATCTGTAAAATATAAATACGTGTTTTATAGTGTAATATGGATTCAAAAGATGTCGTCCCGCCTAAGTATATCTCTCCCACGTGGAGCATAATGTATAGGCAAAACAATGTGACAGAAATCTATCGTATTGATTGTAAAGCTAAAATACCAGTTATTATAAATATTTATAACTATAAGTAATATATACCTATAGTAATAACTATAAACTAATATTTCGAGGGACTATAAACGATATTTCTGTAAAATATTGCTAAAATTATTAATGGAAGTGTAATACTGTAATGTGTATCTAAACATTCTAAATCTATGCGTAATGTGTAGTACAATAAAAAAGGACATGCAATTCCCAAGAAATTTGTATTTAATTTAATTTGCATAACATATATTATATTAATATTCCTTATTATAATTTATAATACCTATAATTGTTATAGCTCTTAAAATTAAGATCACTTTCCAATCATTTACGACAGATTTGCGATTTTATAGAGAACTTGTTTTTGCTATGCTCCACGCGTGGAACAAGCCATGGCGTATTCAAATACTTTGGTTTCATTTACATTTTCTAAATTAATTTTTTTTAGAATTCATTACATGTTTATTGTACTGTGTTATAGTATATTGTAATATAGTCATAATTTAATATAAAAATACATAAGCCTTATTTTATAATCGAAACTTCTTTAGAATTAAATCATAATTATTACAGCTTGCTCAACTATAAGCAATATACATTTAAAAACATACAATTTTTATCACCAAAAATGAGATTACCACGACTGGTAGCGTATAAATGTGATTAAACAACTATTAAACTGTACACAGGTCGTTGGGTTCATGTTACATCTGATTGGCTTGTCAAATGCTCGATTAACCGTCAATAATATATTATTTATTATTAATCGGAAGAGTGTTCTGAAATCTCCGGTGAAAAGTAACTGAATGACTTCTTTTGAAAACTATTATTTGTTAGTTTACTCGTGCGACGCGTGTGACCCTTTGACTTAATGATGAAAATTTGCCTTCGAATCTACAGTAACAGTTATAGTAGTAATAAGTAATAACACTAGTGTAAAATATATCAGTGAAAAATGTTACGTCCACGAGCAAACATTTCCCCATGTGATGATTTAAGCTCCCAAATATTTTCATAGCATCCGTAATGATTATACATTGTATGATAATAGTTATGAAAAATGTATTCAATCATTTTAAAAATTGTCCAAGAACAAGTATGCTGCACGACTGTTTCTTAATATTTGGTTGTTTTTAATATTGAATGAGATGTTTTCAATTAATTAAAGAAGAAGATGATAATTATTGGACAAATATAATTTAAATGATTGAATTTGAAATTCGTATTAAAATATAGGTATACATATAAATATTAATTTTAATGTAAATTGATATTTATTATAAACCACTCACAAACGCAATTGAGGGTGTCGAGGAAATGTCCACACAGATCAATAGAACAAAACATCGTTTGAGACGTATTAATCGTATTATTAAAAAACGAATATTATTTGTATCGAAAAATATTTGAAAAACTGCAATAATGCCAAATGTTGTTTTCCTTTCATAAATCTCAAATTTAATAAAACCCAAGTGGTCGCTTGCCCGGCCGACCGCGTACGCTTGTCGCTTTATGTATGTGCGTGTAAATACGTACGTGACAGAAAGTCTGAAAGACGATGACAGTCAAACGTCAAACCATCATTCTCCCAGTTATCTCGAGGGACGATGATTGCGTCCGATCACGCTCTGTGTTCTGAACGAGAACAACCAACAAAATATTTAGAATTGTCTAGAATTTCACAATGCTGCTATGGCACCTTCCAGGAGTCCATTCGATTTTGTTCTACATGACTACATCGGACCTGTGCAAGCAAGTGTACCTACTAAATACGTACAGTTATGCAACTGAAAGAATTCTTTCTTATTATCAATAAACGTTGATCAGTGATCACCGATTCGCAAGCATAAATGTCAGTGCGCGCGTAATATCTCGAGGTGAATGGTTATCACTGTCATTATCATCATCATCATTTCATGTGAGTTTATTTTTTCTTCGTTATTTTCTTTTCTCGACATTCCGGCGTTACAAGTTGAACACACACACATCAATCGCCCCAAGACTCGAGAGTACATAATATTCTCACATGCGCGCGCACGCGGTTCATTCACTCGAACGCTGCCGCCGCCACTTACTCGCCGTGATCGTCTCCGCGCATCGCCAACACCGCCGCCGCGTCCTCGACCCGTTATTATTACACGGACGTGTGTCACACACACACGCGCGCGTGCGGCGCACTTTGCGGCGGCCCAGTTCACCGCCGACGAAGACGGCGACCACTCCCCCCCCCATCACTGGATACGATAATAATAATAATAATATATTTAATATTATTATTATTATTCCAGAAACGACGAGCGTACACTCCAAATATGTGTCTGTACTCTGTGGTCCCTACGAAGTATAATATCTAACCGTCGCTGCGTTTTGCCCCGAGTCGAAGGGTTTTCGTTTCTTCCCTCCAGACTATATTACAATATTAGTAACTATTATAATACTAAACCATTATTATTTATTATCATGCCGTCACATGAGCGCGACGGTTGGTGGCAGTGCGCATTTCAATGAATATTTTCTGATTCATTCATTCATATACATAATAATATAAATGTATATGCGTATACATGTGTCGTATAATATAAAATGTGTGTACGTCTTTCGATTCCCCCGAGGGGTTACTCGGCACCACCGACCCTATCACCCTCCTCCTCGTGAAACGGCCGTTAAGCTCTTCCATACAAAAAAATAAAAAAAGGAAAGAAAAAAAACGTGTTGGTAGAAATACACGACGCATATTGTGTATACACTATCGTATATTGTACGTATATTATTATTATATATATATATATATAAACGCGCGTGTTTGCGTCTGGAGAACGGTCGTCGGCGGTGGGCACGTTGAACCGGGGCAACGAGATTTTTATCCGTCGCATTCCGCGCATTCTCCGAATAGCTGTACACGTCTCGGTTCCATTCCGCTATATATTATGCTATATTATACGCTGCGCACACGATCGTGTGTACGCGCACTCACGCGCCCACAACCCGGTACCCCGTCGTCTGCTTTATAGACGTAGGCCGTACGCAGCGCCACCGTCATAACGATATCGTTAAAATGTAGGTACATAACACAATATTATATTGTATGACATGCTTTTTCAATATTTGTCCGTTTCTATATCAAATGCTGTACACCCATTTTGTAGTAGGGTACTCATTTGTGTGCCGAAACGATAAGGATTGTAAATAACGGTCTAACAGAGTATGTTTCAATATTATAATCGCTAGACATTGAATGAATCAGTAGCGAGCTAATGGTCCCTGAAACACGATTTAGTAGCCCATGCGATTGGTCCATTAAATCGCAGTGAATCATTGAATCAATCAATGTTGTTCTTGCAGCAACCCGGCATATTGTACGTCGTACTTTTACTAATTATTGAGTGACATTATTATGGTTGATGCATTATTTACAGCCAAAAAGATGAGTGAATGATGTCGAGAACGCCGAGAAGTAAAAACTGCGGCATAAAAAGTTCTGTTTTTCGTGCGTTCTTCGATGCGTACACACATACTGAATGGATAAAATTCGTTTTGTACGAACACATATTATGCTTATTGTTGTAACACAAATACGATCCTTCTATTGAAGCACTGTTATGACATATTATATACGTAGTATACCAGCTACGTGCTTCTACACGGGGAATGAGTATAAGGGCTAAAGAAAAATTCTCTCTGAACCATCAAAACTTATAAGGGCACTGTTTGTATAATGTACAGCCCTACGCCCCTATACAGCCCCAACTGCAGGGTCGCCAAATACATTTTCGCGTATTGCGTGGTTGACTTATAGCAGTATAATAATTTTATTTGGGGGGTGGGAGGTTATAGGTGGGGTCTTAAAAATTTAAAGAATAAACCGTTATCTATATAAGCTATTTCATCATATTTCGTTTTACAAAAAAAATATTTTAATATTATTATTCGTTTTATATCATATTTAGTTTCTATATTTTACACCACCGGTGAAATGCACTTTGATGCAACTGACTGCAAAAATTATAATAATTTTGTAATTATTTAAATTAAATGTTAATGTGAACCGTATATATTATTGTTTCAGAAATTTGGCCATGGGAATTGGCATACAAAATTTTCCGGAAGGATTGGCTGTCAGCTTACCCTTGCAAGCAGCCGGATGTTCGAAATGGAAAAGCTTTTGGTAAGTGTTTTTTCCTTTAAAAATTCCCCCTCCGCTCAAATTCGACTACCTGAAGATCGAATTCTTCGAATCGCCGGTCAACCAGTATGCCTATTATTACCTTATGGTCATATATTTTCTACATTATATACACGCGCGTTTATAGACTTATAGTATGTATATAGAGTGTATGTAATGTGTAGTTTTTTCCTCGTCGCCGTCATGCTCGTCGACGCAAATCCTCGGCCGCCCAAAGAAATCGGCAGTCGAGTTTTATAGACCATTAAAAATACATCATAATAATTTAATGTATATAATATATAATATATTATTTATTATAAAACCGTTATAATTCTAATGTTCGAAAATTACCACACTAATTACAAGGCGCGGTTCGTTCTCTACCGGGAAAATGAACACATTCTACAAGTAGCGTTTATGGAAATCCGGATTTCCGTCTGGTATATCGCTGCTACAAATACCACTGTGATAGCATAAATCAAATAGTTGATGTATGTGAAAGAAAAAAGATTGGTCCGATTTTCTCTTTTGACACTATACAGATCACATATAGCGATACTATTCAGTTTGTATATTATATACTCACTTGTGATAATATGATGTTAGATAATATTGCATTTTCAGCTTTACGTTGTACTCTTAATAATTCGATATCATTTTACTATAAAATGACTCATTTAATTAAAAAAATTATAACTTTTGATAATATATTCTTCATGTTATATTATTATGTAATTGCCTTTATGACAATATTTCTATTTGGATTGGTAAAATTCAAAGACTACATCACCCTCTATGAGGAGAAATACGCCTTTGTAATTCGTTACTTAATTTCAGCTATTTTAACGCTTATAAGACCACCAAATACCTAGACATTGTTGAAAAATATTTATTTTAAATGTATGAAAGTAACGACGAGGATACGTTGTACAAATATTGCTCGAATACTGAAATATAATATTTTTAGTTTTATATTTATAAATCTCATATATAATTATAATATATAAATCTAAATTCTAATAGCAGTTATAGACAAGCATATAACTGATACAAGTTTAAAATTATGTTAATTTTATTAATAAATAAAGCAAATCGTTAGTTTATTTCAAATTGTTTTTCAGAATGTATTTTGTACATTTTATAAATTCATGTCGAGAAAGTTTGTGTGTATAATAAGATCGTTAAATTTGTTTTGGAGGCCCATATTTAAACGGGATTCTTATATACGAATCCCATATAAATTCAAATGACATTCATATACGGAACTACGGATGTTGTTCAAGAATTGGCCCCTTGGGCGAAAACAGAAAGGACAGTTATCTGATTGGACAAAAAAGGAACCATTTTTATCTGGTTTGGGCTATGACGGAAATGTTGATTTTTTAGTTGAAATAGATCTGCTCAATTTTGTTTCACCAAACATATAACGTCTATACAGCGAAATTAATCTCGATTTAATCTTTTTATGTAACTATACAAAAAAAAGTAACATATAAGGACAATATTATATAACGTATAACTGTATTTTTTAAGAGTATGAATGATTTTATTTGATTGTTTAATTTTTTTTTATTGATCATTGATAAATATAAAAAGACTGTTACAAATGTAATAGTTTTTCTTTTCTTTTTTTTTCTTAACTTTTAGTGTTGCATTATAATATTATCCCAAGTAGAAAAAATATTCGTGCTATTTTACTATCGGTATATGGTCCAATTAAAAACCGTTTAAAAAAAATATAGTGATACGTTATTTACAATATACTTATATATTAAATACATTTTGTTGTATCGAAAGATTTATGAATTAAAATAATATTTCTGTTGTACGAACAACGAATGAAAAAACACAATAATATCAGTGTAGTATATAGTATAGACTGTTGATTAGGTAACAGTTAAGGAAGTTCATTGCTCTGTTATAATATATAATATAAGTATATATTAACAGTACCTACCTATATTCGTGTGTATATGTAATACGTTATTACTGAATGATCTGAATTACATGTCATTAATAATTTATAAGTTCGATGGATCGGTATTATATAGGTATTGTATAATTACCAGATTACGTGAATTATTAATAACAACCGTCTAGTCTTAATACGCAAAATTAAAAACGAATTTATTAAAATTGTTATTGTTAACTTTAAGTTACAGACTATAGTGGGGAATTCGTACTGTGTTGTAAACGTATAAAAAACAAACAATAGGTACATCCGTGTATCAAATATTTTCGTATTTATAAATTTCACAGTGCTACGAAACGTTTTGCATGACATTTCAGCCTTTTCTTTTCGGGTGTTTACTGTTCCCGTTTCTTATCAAATATTTAATCGACACTTTTAACCCTGTATACTGTATATTCCTGCAGAGAGATGTGGGGGTGAACGTTGTACGTTAGTACCTATACAAAACGTAGTCTATATACGCGTTAGCCTATATATACTCCATACCCTCGATTTTCAAGTAAAATAAATCGTGTCCTACTCCCCAATCGCCCTATATCGATTTATTTTATCCGTCTACGCGCGACGCAGCAATTAATTAACTTTTCTTACGAGTAACGTCCGAGGGTCGGTATTATAAAGTTAATTGACCTATTATCAAACTCATGGGGTGCTAGATCAGTTTATGGCACATACCTTTATATGCACGCGCGCGCGTGTGTGTGCGTGTTCTTAAAGTGTTTATTTTGTAGCACATAAAATCAGAGCTTTTGTGTTCGGAGGGTGTGGGGTATAATACTGTTGTCTGCAACCAGTCAATCTCGAGTCTCGACACCTATGCGAGACGACTCTTGTCATCTATATATAATGTTTCATACATTAACATAACATTGTCTTGATTGTGTGACCTGTACGTATATATATATATAATTTTTTTTCACAGGTACGGACAACTCAGCGGCATGGTGGAGCCGATCGCCGGACTCGTGGGCATATTCGCCGTTTCGTTTATCAAGCCGCTGTTGCCTTACGCCCTGGCGTTCGCCGCGGGTGCGATGATTTACGTGGTCGTCAACGACATCATACCGGAGTCAAATTCCAGGTATATAAAATTATGTAGTGCACACACACGGACGTCAAACTACGTCACTGCAGCGACGCGACAACTACGCTATAATAATAATCATACGCCCGCCCGCCCACCGCTCACCGCCCACTCTTGCATCCGACTCGCCGCGTATCATACCTGGCTGCACCCTCCTCCCCTCGCAGCAGACGACACCCCCGCGCGCTTTACTTGCGTCGTTATTACAATACACAAAATTATTATTAATATACGATATTATAATATAGGAGGAACTATCTTATTATTATTATTATTTTATGTACTCACACCCACTCCGTACCGGTGTGGTGTGCAGGTATGTGTCGCGTGTGCGATGCATACCTATACCTATAATAGGTACAACATTATTATAATATTATAGGTATTATAGTATTATTATTATTATTATTATTATACTATAATATTATACGCGCGCATAACGTGTGACCCTGACGGTGCCGCCGCCGCCGCCGCGTACGTATATAATATAATATCAATGGTTTCTCACTCTCTGGGGGTCATATAACTGTAAAATCTCTATATGCAATCTCCTTTGACGCCAGGAATGCAGCAGTACAACTACGCTACACACACACTCACGCACACAATTAGACGATTCCTTTGGTCGTTAGTGAGAGCGAGCGAGCGATCGCGTGGTGGCGGCGGCGGCGTCGACTATCGCGACCTCTATTGCCTACTATGGCGTTTAACGCGAGCCGACGTTCGTCATGAATGGGCCGCCGCGCCGTCATATTATTATTATTATTATTATCATCGATACTTCGTCCGGCCGCCGCGGCCTTGTAACCGAAACGCGGAGGCTGTCGCTTCCGACGCCGCCGCCGCCGCCGCCTCCCGCATCTTATTTTTAATTGTCCGAAACGACGCGACGATATGACGTTTCGTCACCAAAATCTTAGCACAACATCGTAACGATAAATTACAACTGCAGTACTGCAGAAACGATCGGAAACGATTCTTGTTTAAATAACACGTGACGTACCCGTCTTGTCGCTGTATCTATTAGGTCCTTTTGTTTTTTTGCTGTATACACGTTTTTTGTATTATATTAGAAACACAGCTGCAACGGCTTATTCGCTTTCCGAAATTGTAAACTACAATAACGATACCGATATTATGTCGTTAAAAAAAATTGTGTGTATTATTATCATGTTCATTGCTCATTTGCTCGCCCCCTATTATGCTTTTCATTTATTAAAATTGTAGTTCTTAAAATGTTTATGTTTACTTAACGTTTAACTTATATACCTACTTGTATAACTAGTATTTTCAAATACTTAGATTTTTTATTCCATTGAAGGAACGAGGGTCCTGTAATCCCGTGATGATGGAAATTTCCTTTTTGAAACGATATACATCACACTTATTTCTGCAAATCCTTAAACAGATAACTGTTTTTTGATATCTGTAAACAAAATTTGAACTAGTACTCCAAGTTGTAAAACTTAACGTTTTTAAGGATAATAATTCTTAAAAATGGTTTTACTTAAAATGGTTTTGTATAATTTATAACCTTATGCTAAAAATATATATACCTAACCTAAACTCATTCTTCGATATTTTCTAAGCCACTACAATTATAGACTCAGTACTATACAATCAGTACTTATAAATATTAGTAATTCAGAAATTACTTGTTTGAATTAAGATGTATATTCATAAATATTTTCAAAAAAATCATCTAGACTGACTGCTTCAAAATATATATTGGAAAAGTAGGGTACCTATTTTAGATAGATACTTCTTAAATGATGTAAAAAGTATTTTAAAATACGATCTTTATTAAGTATTTTTAAAAGTTAAAAATATCATAATTAGAATACATACATAGTTATAAGAAGAAGAAGAAAGGGTTGAGCATATTTGTAAATAGTGTTGTATATAATAATATAATATAAATATATAATACCGTGTTTTATTATCATATAATACATAATACCGCTTATATCATTTCAGTTATACATGTGTCCTTATTGCTTATGCAATGATTGACAAATTGAGAAATGTATTATTTAACAATGATTTAGGTATACTCTGTGACAAAACTCTGTATAATTAATGTTAGCATGTATATTCGGTCCCCGAAAACTTTTTTAAAACCTTTCCAACGCTCTCTATAATATTGCAGCTGATCTGTTTCGTCGTAAGGAGATACATTTTGATTTTTGATTTCTGTGGTTACATATTCATTTGTTATTTCTATGTACCTTGACCGTCAGACTGGAGTAGAACCAAGTTCAGGAATAACAACATTCAATAAAAGAAATTTTAAAAAAACTGTAATTTTTAATTTTTTACCGGGAGAACATCTACTGTGAAATTGCCAAATCCCTTACAATTCTACTGCAAAGTTGCCAGAAACATATTATAACTTTAACAATCGCCTTTGAACTGGCCGCCGAATCCGGCGTGCACAGAGGGTTAATTTTTGGCGAACATATTATATTATTATATTCACACTAGAACATATTCTTGTTCGAAAAACCGGAGCAACAAAAACGATCATTGTCATTTGTCGGACACACGTTGCCATTTAATCGAATCGCCGTGTTTAATTTTGTTACAGTGGCAACGGGAAGCTGGCCAGTTGGTGTTGTATCGTGGGATTCGTCGTGATGATGTCATTGGACGTGGGACTCGGTTGACTTCATTAGGTATTACCCGTCATTTTTTTCCTACACTGACCCATATTATTATTAATTTTTTTTTTTTTTTTTGATTCACCTATCCTATATTTAATGCAATTTATTTATAGACTTTAATTTAGTTGTATGTGCTAATCAATGCATGTTTAAAATATAAAATATTTTTATTTATTTATACACTTTTTTTTGTTTAGTAGAAGTATAATACACATACATTATAAATGTGTAATATTTATAATTATTATTGTATACACCATACGTTTATACGTACAATTATCATATTTATTGACTACTGGGTGCTTATACAGCAAAGTGAGATGATAAACGGCCCAGATACTCAATAAGACATCATTACTGAACACGTGACCACTGCGCGCCGTTGAACGACCGCAGCATGGTCGTTTCGCCTATTTTTGTTCAAGTCTTTAGGTATGTCTTGCTCTTTCTAACCGAACACCCCTATATAGAAATAACGATAAAACCCGTAGCGGCTGTAGCAGTAAGTTGTCTTCAATATCGATATTTATATTGTAAAATCTAAAACACACGCACGCACATAAATACATAATACTATATTAATTCTAATTTAGTAATATTTAGCGATATATGTGGCTGTAGGCTCCATTTTTATTCGATCATGAAAAAGTTAAAGCAGAATTATTACGATTATAGTAAATCCAATCTCCCTGTTATTTCCAGGGAAATTATAAACGGTTGACCTATAGTTGTGGACTTACACAAACAATTTTTATAAAAACTATCCTGAAAATTATAGGTAGATTGTACTGTGGTTGTACTATAAAGTGTAAGACGGATATAGTTCTGCTTTAACTTTTTCATGTCAGTATAAAATGGAGCCGGAAGCCTATGGCTTACTATACTACTCGTGTCCTGTATCCTTGGAAAGAAAAGTAATTTGAACTAATCAAAATTGATGCGTTTTTATAATTATGTTTTGTTTTATGAAAACTGATTCTTGTCCGAGTCTCCAAGAATAATATATTATACATAATACATCTATAAAACATGCACAACTATATCGTATAGTATGTATATATTATATTAATTTGGGTTTTGACTGTCCGGCTGTTAATATATTATAGTGTATATTGTATAATAATAATTTCTTACCTATCGATTTTAAAACGTAACCTATTTGATAATCCAAAACGCATTATTCGAGCATATAGTTAGGCTATATATTATATAATATATATTCCGGATGATGTTTCGCCTCTTCTATTCTTCGTCTCCATTTTTTAGTAAAACGAACGAGTAACGACGTAAATATTGTATTATAGGTACTTATACGAGATCACATCCCTGCCATCATTATATATAATATAATAATGTAATTAATGTACATGGCTGTTGCTGCCCCGAAATACTAAAACGTATACCGCGTATACTGTAGTATACCTGTACTAAATAACAATTTATTTGGATTCCTCCTTCAATTTACAAACTGGATTGAGGGAACTATTCAAAAGCAATTTATTAAACGTACGTAAACACAATCGTTCTTTTGATTTAAACAGATTTTAGAATGAAATAGATTTAATACCGGATATCGGTTCCCGTGGTATAGAACCACGTTAGGTTAGGTTAGGTTAGGTATAATTATTAATAACTAATAATAACTAATAATTTATAACAATATAAACAATCGTAATACGAGCGGGCGTTTCTTAATAAATATATAGATAATATTTTACTATATTCGGACCTATCGCAATAATTACGTGACTCCGGCGAACGCTCCAAAAACCTAAATTTGTGACAAAAAAAAAAAACAAAATAATAAAAAAGTACTATTTTTTGAACGATACGTAAAAGATTTTTTTCATTTTAAATTTGTTTAGTCATTACTAAATAGCATCGTCTCTCAGTGTATCACGCGCTGTATTGCAAAGATGGTGGGGGTAGACCGATCCGACGGCGGCATAGAATAGAGGGAAGGCGCGCGCGTAATTCTGCTAATAATAAGGCACACGGCCGCGACGTACACACACGCACACATATTGTATGTATCCGGTTGGGCCGAAGAAAAAGGAATATGGATGGGATGATGATGTGTGTGTGTTATGTAGAACACAGGAAGGCGGCTCGGACCGGGTGAACGACCCCGCGTTTCCGGTGACGACTTTGCCGCCGCCGCAGCTCAAACCGTACGTACACATATTATTTTGATATATATAATAATAATAATCATATATATGCACACAGAGTGGCGGCGACGGCTGTAACAGCAGCTGTTGTTTTAATCGTGGAAAAAATACTCCCTCCCCTTCCCCACAGACACACACAGACAGTACACACTAGCCGAAACCATCGCAGTAATTTTTTTTTCGTTCCCCGGCCACCCCTTCACTATTAAAACTGTATCTGCTCGCGTACGTTTTTATTATTATTTTAAGCGCCCCCCCACGATTGTTTTGTAAATTTATTATTATTTGTTGACCCACTGTGCGTCTGAAGCACACACGCGAAAAAAATTCGCAAGATGCTCATAAATCATGATACACCTATATGGCTATATATTCTATATATTACGATGTAAACACGTGTATATTATTATTGTAGGTATGTATACAATATTATAAATTGTAATATTATATGCGTCAGATTAAATATTACCGAACGACCGGCCTGCAGAGAAAGCCAGTTGAAAAGAAAAGGGTTATTATATTTTATTTCAAAAAAAAAACTCCGATTCGCCGGAACCTTTCTACTCGTTCCGAGATGGCAAGTTCGCACCGACTTCGCCATCATATAATATTTATCTATACATATTAATATAGTATATAGGTATACAACGGCATAACGATGCAGTAGTGTGTGTAAATAAAACTTTATAATATAATATATAATATTCATATTATAGATTCAGATACGATTTATTTACGCCTTAACATGTACACGGGCACACGGCTTGCACGCGCATACCTAATATTTAGTAACAGAATAATAATTATAGCCATTCAAATGTATACAATATTATGAGCCGTGAAATAAAATCGAACAAGATAAGCCGGCACCTTATCAATGGAGTAAAATATTCGTATATTGTGTTACATAAGGTGAACATTTTAATTTATTTTTTTTTTCACTCGACAAATATTGAACGATTGAGCCAAAATTAATTAACATTTAATAGCCACACACGAATTAGATATTATAACTGTATTATATATTACACACTTCATTTCTAAGTTGACGTTTTGAATAACACGGGATTCAATCAAGCCATTTAACCTACACATAGAAAATAATTACAAATCTAATCGAAGGCTTTTTGAGAACGTATTATCCTTATATCTATATATACCAATAAGGACGAAATTACTATAATGTATTATGATGTTAAATAAATAATATTATTATTATAATAAAATACGTATAGGTATACATTATATTTGACGTAAACCGAAAAAAAAATCAAGAATCGTCCGCACTTGAAACGAAATCATATTATTTAATTAGTTTATTTTACGTTATTCCCAAATCTAGTTTTTGAATTATTGACTTGGTCCATTATTTTTATGAAAACAGCATACTTCTTAAAAACACGT
This sequence comes from Metopolophium dirhodum, assembly GCF_019925205.1. Lineage (NCBI taxonomy): Eukaryota > Metazoa > Arthropoda > Insecta > Hemiptera > Aphididae > Metopolophium > Metopolophium dirhodum. The sequence goes on from NC_083565.1 coordinate 12,101,354, forward strand.
TTTTGCTTGGGAATTCAGAACGTTTTCACACATGTTTTTAATTACTTTTTTTTAAATATTTTAATTCCCGTGATCACTTAATAATCTAGATGTAAAAATTCGTATATATGTACATAATTGTTCTCTCATGATTTCACGTCCGTTGCTTATGTCGCGATATTGTGGTAGATCGGGCAACAAAAAGCTTTTTTATAGTGATTTATGTTTAAAACGAGTTTTGGTCGTCGTGGTGATGGTTTGCAGACATGTAGACGACGCCATGCACATTCGTTTAAATACTGACAACGTATATATTATAATATTATGTTTATTTATCGTGATATTTAAATAACATTAATTTATACAGTTTCATTAATTTTTAATATTTCCCATTTGTAAGTTATTTATATGACATAATACGTGTAAAATATATTTTAAATATGATTGAATTAATAAGAATACCCTTAATGAATACATTGATATATAATGCGATAAACTTATTCGAAACTATATTGACAGTATTGTTTGTTTTTCAAGTTTTTTTATATCAACTTTAAAATGTATATCTCACCATTTAAGTGTATTTTTTAATGGCAATAGAAAATTTAAAAACAAAGTTTAATTTATTAAACGTAAATGTATTGTGAAACTATATGTATAGGTAGTACCTGCATATTTAATGATCAAAATTTGAGGAGAATGTAGGTATTTGTTGATTTTACCAATGGGTTTCCTTTCTGTGTTGTTCAATTTTGAACATTAAAATGTTTAAAATCGTGACAGAATTGTGTGTTTGTGAGTTGTTTATACTGTCTGTGAACTATAATTGACGGCTTCCTGCTGGACTTGCTTTTTTTAAAAACAATTTGCGAAAGAAATTATGGCAGACTTGTGTCGTTTGTGATTTTTTTTCGTCGAAACTGCTGCCTGCTGCACAGAAGTCAGGATATTAATATTTAGAAAATTACTACACAGTCGGCAGTCTCGTGTGAAAATCTTTTGAATTTCCGGTTATAAATAAAATATATTTTTTGCATCCTAAATTCTTTGTGAAATACGCCTGTTAAGTAACGTACTTTATACTTTTATAGTTAAATGTATGATTATGTATGGGACATGGGTGATATAATTTATAGTACCCATGTATATTACACTGCATAAACATGTTAAATGTTTGATTCATCGAGTTTAGCTATTTTTATAACACATTTTTTTACCTAATCTTACCTTTTAAGCGGACATAAAAATGTCTCCAGAGACACGGACATTGTGTCGCCCGAATCACTTTTGTCGCGAAACAGAAAGTTGCCGTTTTGTCGGCTTGATTTATACCTGCCATATGATGTATTATCTAAATGAATCATTCGTGACATTTGTGCCCTACAACGGCTAAAACCACGATTAAAGATACTATGCAAGTTATTAAACGAAACTTATTTTTGTTGCACAAAATGTTTAACGATTTTGTTATAGCAAGATTACAGTTAGCGCTTTTGAATTATAGAGCTTTCTCTTGGTACTACATTACTACAAAATATATCAATATATATATATTATATATACAATACTAGGTTGTTGATTGATGTTAAACACAAGTTCAAAACTCTAACATAAAAAATCCTAAAAATAATTTTCAATAACTCCATAAATATTATGGGGTTGTTGTTTCAGAATTTACAACAATGGTGTGTGAATCGTATGCTTATGACTTGTGAATTAAGTACGAAGAAGTAGGTAACTGTATAGTGTTATTTTTACTTAGCTAAGGAGTACAAGTTTATAGGGATATTTTTACAGGTTCAATTTACAGGTTTGGTGCTAAAAAATGTTATTATTTTCAAAGAGATTAAAGCGCTTACGTTTTGATAAAATAATGTCAAGAATCTAACGTTTTGGATTGAAAATGACATTGGATATAGATATGTATCACACATACCAAGATATCAATGTCCGGATTATTTTTAAAAACCCACCTTTCAATAGTTTGGTTAATTCAAAGTGAATAAATTTTCACTTTTGTAATAATGATGTTTCTGACTCACTTTATATAACAATTAAAGAATAAAAAATTTATTTCGACAAGGTAAGTCCTAATAATTTGTTTTTTAACCCAATATACCTATGAACAAAACAAATCATGATATATTATTGGTTTTCTTGTTATAGGTATGCAATGCTCATTACTAGTCTATTACTACCGGTTGAAAATAATTGTAGGTGTTAATTACGGTCTAGAGAATGATTACGCAAATTTGCGTTTCGTGAAGATTGTTTAAACTTAATATAGTACGTAGACGATTCTCCTTGGTTTTTGATACAACATTTCCGTTATATTTGTTTGCTCTCGTTATTATAAATTATAACTTATAATATATGTATAAATGTACTATATTATAATTTAAAAGTAAAATGTATGCAGTGTCAAGTATATGTATTATGTATAAAAATAAAATAATAGTTTAAAAATAGGTAAATATATTAAGTTATTCTATTATACTTGAAGCGTATATTTTAGAGTTTTCCATTTTTTAATTATTAATTGTTATGAAATAATATTAAGTTGCTATAGTACAATTTAATATTATTATTATTATTTTTTTTTAATAACATTTGACAATAATGCCGTCTGCCGTCGTACGAAAAAAAATGTTTTAGTATCAAATTAAGGCTTATGAAATTTCCTTCAAAATGTTTTATAACTTCAAAATACATCTATAATTATAGTCTTATCAGACATCATAAGAAAATAAACCACAGGTCCAAGTCAGAATATGAAAAGTACGATAAATCTGAAAATGTACAAAGTGTAAATAAGTGTTGGTTTTTAAACAGCAGTCGTCCATTCCACAAAACCATATTAGGTACATTACAATAATATAATGTGTTTTATTTGTACATTTTTTTTTTGGTATGGCAACGTTGCATTTAAAAGTTAAAACCATGCGGAATCGTGTAATTAAAAATTTTATTTAGAGAATCGTGTATGTTTATAAATCGTTAATAAAATTTAGAAATTTCTGCTATTTCTGCTATTTCTGCTATTGGAGTCGTGTTGCAACCAATAATTATGTATCTGTAATAGGTATATCATTATAGGCAGAATGTAAAATTATTTTATCTAATAACTTTTAAATATATTGATCCCGAATCTGGCGTATGAACATAGTGTAAAAATTAGATTTAAAAAATCTCGTTAATATTCACATGTCTTATCATAAAATAGTTTTTTTTTTTTTTTATTGAACTTAAGCCCGGCGACTATGACCATTAGCTGTTGTAGGGGTTATGAACTGTGGTAGGGGTAAGGTTGGTACGGTAGGTTGGTTTTACGATTGTTTTTTAACGGTTGTTACGGTAGGTAGCAAACACGTGTATGTATGGCAAGATTTTTAACTACTATGAACCCGGGTGGTCACCCATCCGGGAGCTAGTAGCTGCGAGCGTTACTTACTCCCAGTCGCATTACGCGACTGGTAGAAGCCAACGCGCCACGCCAAGCCACCGTAAAATAGTTTATAGTGTTCAAATTTAAATATATACCTATTATAATCAAAGCAATTTGACATAAAAAATCTATAATTAATAAATTCATAAAATAGAAAATATTGAAAGTAGGTATTATTTATTATTATTTTAAATCTTAAATGTTGTATTAAAACAAAATATAAAAATCAATACATACGCAAAGGCACATTTAGGCACGGGCCTAACCTTTGTTAGGTGGAAAATTTTAACAATTTTTTTATAAAATTACAAATAGTATTTTTGATTTGATTAAATCTAATTTTACTAATTTTTTGAGTTTAAAAATTATTTTTATACAAATTATTATTAAAATTACAAGTTAAACCGTAAACAATCGCGTCCGTTCGCTCAAAATTAAACATCTACCTACATATTATACCTACACACTCGCAATACGGTACGAACCAGTACACACATAGGTAACAAAAATGCAAACATTCAATGAGGGTTGGGGAGGAAAAGGTGACGACATTTAGGAGGGATGGGAAGGGAAAGGTGGCGATTTGTAAAGTGCCTATAGGCGGAAAAACCTAAAATACGCCACCGTACATATCTACTGTACCTATATATATTCGATTTTAATTAAAACTTCAGTTTTTATAAGATTCTAAGATCTCTCAACTTAGCTTAGGGGTCTCCAAAGTAAGACCTTCAGTAATATATATTATAGGTACAAATTTGAAATATATGTATAGGTAAATAAAGAAATCCAGAAAAATAATACTAAAAATCTGCAGCATACAATAAATACAAACTGTACATTACCTATTAAGGAAATTAAAAAAATTTAAACCTGTATTAAATAATAAATTTAAATAATTATAAGTTATAACAAACCTATAAAATTAAATTATATGTATAATATACACTGTATAGTGTATATACATAATATTTATATCATAAAACGAATTAACTAATTTCCTTGGCTTAATGCCCCGAAAATCTATTCAAAAAAGTGTATATGACCCGTTCCTTGGCTAGTTCTTAAGTATGGAAACATCTGAACTGGATAATTAATTACAAATTTGGAAATAATAACTATACTAATTTTGTTTAAAGACTTATAGGATAAAAATTAAATCATATTTCTTATAAACTCTGTTCGTTTATACTCTGAACAAAAGTTCTTATAATTTATTGATTATTTTTCTTTATAACAGAATTTAATCGTGTTATTGTTTAATTAATTTCTGATGAAAATGTAAAACGTATAATACTGAAGTACGTGTTTATATAGCATGATTAATAATACATTATTAATACTTTTTTTTGGTTGTCAACTATACTATTATATTAATACAAATTAAATTACCTAATGTAAAATATATATATATTTCCATATTAAAATGGTTTAAATAACATCAATGATATTTAGTATCTAAGAGAGATGAGTGATGTGGAAGCCAAAATAATTATGTAGGCATCTTATATGCCTAATTCCGATGGGATTAAAAATATTATCATATAAATAGTATACTCAAATCACATTACCTAACCACGCCACACGGGCATTTGTTGTCTCCGCCTTACAAACGTACAGCATAGAAAATAATACTTTCACAATAATACAATTTACTCTGTAATTTAGAAAAATCTTATATAATTTTAAGGTAAGATTATTATCTAGGGCATCGGAGACTTTTATTGATATTATTATTTTTAAGTAAGTTATGATCATTTTAAAATTTACCAACAATTAACAGTTTAAAATTGTTCATAACTTGCTTCTTCTTAAAAATATCAATATTGGCCTCTGAGGTGCCCTAGATAATAGTCTTACCCTTACATTTTATAAGAAGTAAATTCAGTCTAATTTTAGAAATTTCAGAGTAATATGTATTGTTGTGAACGTAAAAATTGCCATGTTGTACGTTTATAAGACCGATACAACAAATGCCCGTGTGACGTCTACTTAATAATATGGGAATTAATCTACAACAAAATATCTTTACCAAGCAAAGAGCAACCTTTGACAACCTTACTAAATATTATATTTTAAAAAACCTATAGAAACACATATTTAATACATCAAGCTGTGGAAATCTATAATTTTGTAATATTTCATATTTGTTGCCTGATACTGGAAGACCCTACTCAATACCGTTTAAAATCTTATAAAACGTATTTGTTATAATTTTACATTACTGCCTATATGAAATACGTTGCTATTTATAGAGAAGTTTATGTCTTAAGCATGTGCAATTACTATATATGTATACTTATATTTTACCTTCGAGTTGTAAATATAATTTTTTATATATTTATTTTAAGTGATACTGATTCCTCGTTTTAACATGCTAAAACATTTCATGCTATTGAATATTTATTGAAACGTTTATTATAACTGTAGGTAATCATTAAATATAAATTAACGCATTTGTAGTAATAAGCTCGTTGTCTAAGAAAATCGTTGGTTTGGTAAGAAAATGAGTTCAATTAAAAACTCTTTATAACGAATTTGCTTTAATCTGAGTGGTATAATTTCTTATACGATAAAACAACCCGAACGAGTAATGACGTAAATTACCAATATATTTTTAATTTGATCAGCGTCAAAGTGTTTATATTTTGAACAGTATAATAATATACTAACCTCTCCGGGTTGAACCTCTTATTTACCTTTGTGTAAATATGTGTAAAATGTAGCCTATCTTCTTCCCAAAGGTCTAGTCTATCGAAATCGGATGAATGGTTTAGGAGTGCATAAAGAACATAGCTAGGTAGAAAAAATGTTTGTCATTTATATATTATATGTAGAGATTGTTGACTATAATAGTATATATCACTATACGTCTATACGTGCCACTCACTCCGATCAATTTAATAGCATATGTAAATCGCGTACATACAACTAGTAAGTAGTAGGTACCTACCTATTACATTTTATATACATCTAACATAACTGTAGGTACACCGTACACATATTATACAACTTGGAAAATATTCAATTTGAATTAATATCACACGTTGTAGACCTTCATATGAAGTATCCAAAACTGCAATAAAACGTAGTACCATATTTTTGGACACGTTGGATTTCTCCAACCGACTGCTGTTTCAATTATATAACTGTACGCGATAAGTATAACTACAAAGTACAAATTCATAGCATAGGTAGAATGTTGGGGATGCTAAAATAATCTATGTCCCACGTCCCTTGCATACAACATATGCTCAGTTCATTATTAATAATGTTATTGAATTATTAAAATAGATTACCTATATATATTTATATATATTATCATTAAAAACATTTTACAATTGCAGCATACAAGATTAAGTTTTCGATATTATGATAACGCAATAGGTACGCAAATGTGTTTTACTAATATGAAAATTAATAAACAATTTTTTTAAAACAAATTTTAACCTGCCGGGGGCGCTACCATCCCCTCCCACCATTATGTGTCCTTATATGGTCGGGAAATATAACATATTATTATATTATTATATTCAATCCATTTATAATAATTATATAATATAATATTAAATATACAATTTACGCCTATCGTGTTAAATATTCGGTTAAATAGTCATCGGCCATAAACCCGTAGGAAACAACGTCAAAAAATATGTGCCACATGTCATTTTTTACCAATACGCGGCATGTTAAGGTTTCTATTTGTTAGGAGGAATCGGATCATCGGATCATCGGTTCCTCCGTCGAAATGTCAAAAAAGCCGACCGGTGCATCTAAGAATACTAAACGCGCGTCGTTGTAGCTTGCTAATCTGTATGCAGAGAATAATAATTGTGATGATTGAGTAGTGAGTAGCACACGTATTCGAATCCACGACCTCTCTCCCATTGTCTGCACGTCGTCGCAGTATATAGGTATAACGTATACCTATAGTGATGTATCATGTATGTTACATATTCTAAAAATATGCGAATGTTCTCATTCACCGTAAGTAATAATAATAATAATACAAGTACCTATATAATATAATTTTATTCGCGCGCGTCTTGTATAGAATTCATCGTTGTTTTGATAAAATTCGCGACGGTTTATACGTATTGCGTATTCGCGTATCATATTATTATTATTATTTTTTTTTATTGACCTTAAGCCTGGTGCCTATAGCCATTAGCTGTAGGGGATTATGAACTATGGTTGGTAAGGTGTTGTTACGGTAATACGGTAGGTAAGCAAACGCAAACAGTAAACACGTGTATGTGTGGCTAGGTTTTTCCTACTATGAACCCGGGTGGTCACCCATCCGGGAGCTAGTAGCTGCGAGCGTTACTTACGCATTGCGCGACTGGTAACAACAAACTCGCCGCCCCACATAATTTATAGACAAGGTGATTCTTATTTAAAGGTAAACATTCATTTTTGTTTAAATAACTATCAATATTTTTGGAAATATTTAAATTGTATAATTTAAAGTTACTACCGTAACTTAGTAAAAAATATTATGTATTAATCTTTATTATTTTTAAAAGTTTTACTTTTTTGAATGGTACATAGCATTTTAGATTTTGAGCGGAATGATGAATATAGTGGTATTACAATGATGTATGTATTTTTTAAATTTTTATTTGTGTCTGTCACCTTTTAGGACAGTAAAAATACTTAAATTTTCTTTAACAGCATCTTTTCTGATAGGAAAAAAAATCTAGTTGGTACTTGGGGGGGGGGGGGGGTCAAAAGTAAAAATGTCCTAGTATAGTTTTCAAAAGCGCTGCGGAAACTAAAAACAATTAATAAGGAAAACCTGAATTTTTTACGCTTTTAGTTTCTGAGCGGAACGATGAGTGTATTGATTGTGTAATGTAATAAATGTAATAAAGTGTGTTTTAGATTCTGAGCGGAGCGAGTAATTAATTAGTGTAATTTTCTAGTATCTACAATTATTCGTTTTTGAATTCAATTATGTAAAAACATCAAACTTCAAATGTACATTTAATTTGACTTTCTGATAAACATTTTTTTTTTTTTTGTTAATGGTAGACACTTGTATAAAAGGAAACTTGTATAAAATGTTAAAATCTTAGTTTTAAAAAGAAAAATTTTTATAATTTTCTAACTCATATTAATTTGCACATTTTCGTGAATTTTACGTATTTTGACAAAATTCGAACTTTAAATGATTATAAAAAAAATCGTGGCCATGATTTTCGATATTTTTCAACTGTCATTGTAACAATATATTAGGAGCCTTGTATTAAATTTTCAAGCTTTTTGACCCAACGAATAAAATTTTAATGACGTTTATAGAAAAAAAAACTAAAAAATTGGAAACTGAAAATGTCTGTAAACAGCTAAAAACAAGTCAAAATATTTCATGTATCTGCGGTAATTTGTTTAAAGTTACGATTTTGCGTAAAAATTCCCGTTTTCCTTAATTTGTTTTTTGTTTTTATCGGCGCTTTTGAAATTACTGGGAATTTTAAATGTTGACCTACCCAAACACCAACTAGATTCACTTTCCCATCGAACAAGATACTGAAGTTGAAAATCGAAGAATTATTTCAACTGCTTATAGTGTACACAGACACAAATAAAAAAAATGTCAGATCAAAACCTTCCTTTCAATGAAGTTTTATAGTTACTTCCATTAACTTTACACGGCCGCCGCAGAAACGTAAGTTTTTATTTCTGTTCTATGGGTACATGCGTACTGTTCAGTCTTGCATATCGTTCCGTTTACGACCATTTTAGCGATAATCCTAACCAGTATCAAAGTTGATTACCTGCTGCCAGTGTGACTTAACGACGTTACATGTATAGCAGATACATGGTTTGCGTAGTGCTTTATGCAGTGGTCTACAGAGTGCTGAACATGAGTGCATCGTCTCTAATCCGTATTACCCGGGGTACTACCAATAAAAATACTTCTTCGATTTCACCCAAAGTGGTGCCTAGTAACCGATACTCTCCTTCTAATGCTGATTTAATGTCTGCTATTGCCGAGTTGCGTGATGAGTCCTTATCTTCTTTGGCATCATTGTTTGATCCAACAAATAATTTCAATAGATTATCATCTCTAGTGTCTGAACTTAAAGTTGAAAATACGAAAATGCTCTCTGAATTAGATGATTCGAAGTTGAAGGTAAATAATTCGGACGCAACAGGGTTTTCTGTGCAAACGCCTGCCATTGTATCTCATATATTGCAAGAAACATTTGAGCGTGAGAGATGCGCCTCCAACGCTATCGTCTATGGTATCACTGAATCTGCTCATGGAACTACTTCCGAACGTATCTTAGATGACAGAACCACGATCAATCGTATTTTTAGTTATTGTATTCCCGCGATTGCTAGAGTAATACGTCTTGGTAAATCTCGTGAGAGCTCTTCTCGACCCATATAAATTATATTTCATACTAAAGAAGAGGCTGATAGTCTTATTGAATCCTTTAGCAATTCTAAACGGAATTGTTCTACTTTTTCTGATGATTTTAGAATTGTTAAGGACAAGACCATCTTACGTCAACTTTTACGAGCATGTCATACAGAACTGGAGCTAAGAAACAAAGATGGTGTCGTGTCTTAGGATTGTAAATTCAAGTGTTGTCCCAAAAGTCTCTTCTACTCGGTCAAAAAACGGATTTACCCGGATCCAGTCAAGCAAACAATCCTAAATACTTCGGCTATCGATCTAACGGTCTCGGGATTCTATTAGAACTGTCGTGGCTTAAGGACGATACTTTAATAATTTTAGATGTAATACTTCCTGTTTTAATTATATATTTTTTGTTTTAACCGAGATATGGTTAACTAATTTTATAAATAACTGTGAATTGAGGTTACTTAGTTATAATATTTTTAGATTGGTCGATGTAGTTTTTCTAGTTATTATACTCATGGTTGAGGTGTCCTCGTTGATGTACGTAAGGATATTCCCTCACACCTTATTACTGTTTTCCAGCATAACATTAAACAAGTTTGTGTACGCTTCAAGTTAGTGTTATTGTCATTTATAATAGGTGGATTCTATATTCCTCCTCAATCGCCTTCTTTTTAATATATAAGACTCATATCGAATACATAACAATACCTAACGAATATCCTGGTTCTTCTTTTGTTTTTTGTGGTGATTATAATATACCTGAAATATCTTGGGATAGAGATATTGACGGCTTAACATATTATTTCTCTTCTGTTTGCATTGCACAATGTATTCCTGAATCATTTGCTTTTTATCAGCTAAATGCTGTACTCAACAATTATATGGCTCCTTACTTGATCTCATTTTTTGTAATAATCCTAACTTGAGAGTTGAGAGCTCTCTCGATTGAATATTAAGTTTCCCAACTCAGAGTGCTCCCACCTGTTTAACTACTGGAAATTCATTAATGGTAGTCGCTCCGACAATGATATTCCCTTCAATTAATCGGTCTCATCGGATAAACGGGGAGCTGCTGATCTTTTAACCTCTTACTTCTCCTCTATGTATTAAAATGATCAGTCTGAACTCAATATCGATTACCTGAATATTCCACCACTTGATCTACCTAACAATATTTCCATCAGTGTTATTGATATCTTCAATAGCCTACATGCACTTCATGGCTTATCGTCCGTTGGCTCTGATGGTCCTTCCGGTGAGTTTTTGTTCCAGCTGAGATTTTTTATCTCTTATCCTCTATGCATTATTTTTAATAGGTCCTTAAATGGAGGCATTTTTCGCAGGCGAATGCTTTGCGTAAAGTTTCTTAAAGGACTGTGACTGCGTTTGCTTAAGTCGATTCATCTGATTTATTGTCCTTTCTCAAATTCAAGGTTCTTCCTCGTTAAAACCGTTCTAGTGTTCCTTTCCATGTCCCTATATTATGTTCGAGTTATTACATGAAAAATGAGCCTATTAGGCGTTTAATGTTAATGGACAATAAAGATACCTATATTGATCTTTAATTTTACCATTTGTTAATTTTATTAATATTAATCTGTTTTAAGTGTTATTGTAATCATTGTAATTATCTAATTTGTAAACATTTTCAAAAGGGTTTCTAACTCGTTTATTATTATAAAATAAACATTGTAATTGTATAATACATGGGCTGTAATAATTTCATTAAGCCCACAAAACCAATCGACTGTTAAAAATCAACGTTGTTCTTTTTAGTCTCGGCTCGAGTATACAGCCATACAGGTATACCTGTATATATTTTACATTTTAAGCGCTTGTGTTATGTGCTCTGTTATGGCTTCTCTCCAAAGGAGCGCAAAGCCATGCTTATAATAATGTAATATTATACACGAACGCTTATAATAATAGTAATAATAATATACATAGAGATAGAATCGATGTATATATACAATATTATTTTACTGCTGTTTGATTATAATATAATATAGTATATTATACGCTATATCATTTATATCATACTCAATGGTTAAATATGTATATTATATTACTTATACATTATTATAATAGTTTTATTAATATAAAAACATTTTATTTTTACATATAGCGAATCGCACCTAATAATTATTTATTTCTCCTCTCTCTGGGCAGGCAGTTGTCTAGATAGTGAGGCCGCCACCACCCGACCGAAAAAATTATTTATTTATTTATTTTTGAATTGATCTGATAGTGGTAAGTCTATACAATGTTGTATGAACGTATACAGCAACACACAATATTATATTGACTTACGTTCTAAGAAAAAATATTAATTTCTTAGATCTCTTTAATATATAAGTATAATATTATGTTTATAACTGCCACAGATTAATATACTGGATACGCAACAAACCTGTGATAAGTGAAGTCCGCACCTTCTTACGTTGCGGCAGTACAACTAGCGCTTTATAGGATTGTTCTGTGTTAACCGGGAGAATAAGGAAATAATAGTTCATTATTCTCCAGGTTAACACAACAATCCTATAAAGCGCTAGTAGTCCTACCGCAATGTGAGAAGCGGGTGGACTTAAAAAAACAGCATTGATAATATGCATCGTTGCGTGTCCAGTATATTAATCCGTGATAACAAAATTCGGCTTATAGAAGATTATCAAAAGATATTCTCAGTTATGAACATATTTATTTTTATTACATCACAGGCTAGTAAACTTTTTTTCATAACTATTGATCTGATTTTATATTTGGTATGTCAAATTTCACACGGAATTATAATATTAATTTATTATAGGCACAATTTAAATCTATCACTTATTTAATATAATGTTCCTCGTAAGTTTTTATAATAGCAGTTAAAAAATATTTAAGACATTTTTAAAAAAAAAAAACATTTTAAGTTTAAATGTTGACAAAATTTATCAAAATCACGATAACATTTGAAAATTATTTTGTGTAAAATGTTTAATTTTTATACCTAAATATTTAAAACATGGTTTTTCATAAGTATTTTATACAGTACCTTACCAAAAAATCTGAAAATTATATCATCACGGTTTTTTTTAATATATAGTTAAAGTTCAAATTTGGACGAAATTGTAGATATTTCAACGGAAAATAACGGTTTTAATTATTTTATTATAATTTAAAAATATTATTCAAGACTTGAAACATTAAAGTATTTCAAATTAAATCAAAAATTTATTCAACCTATTGTTTTAATAACGGTAAAATAAATTAAGTACATACTTTAATAGCTATAATATCACAAAATTTACTTATAGTAATGTACATGGATATTAATATAAGCTAACAGATTATCTTTCGAATCGTTTTTGGTGTTCAGCGATCTCATATCATTGAATTCAAATTTAACACACTACACACCGATTACAGACTACAGTGACCCACACGACACCTAATGTACCTACAGCAGAGCCTTACAGTTTAACCTTACAATTATTATCGTTTACCCAAAATTGATCGATATTTTATTATATTTTTTTTCTACATCGTTTTTTTAATATTCCTTCATTGTAATTGTTTATGATTTTCCCTGCAAATTCTGTGAAGTTATAAATACGTCCTCCCTCAATCAGTAGTCAGTACTCAATTTATAATCTAAAGGAGTGCAGTATGAAACTTACGTATAGTTCCTAAAAGTAGTAGGCTGAAAATAACAAGCCATTGCAAAGCACATCATTATATATTAAGTATATATTTATCTTAAACATTTCCATCACTGAGGATTTAAAACATAATTTTTATTATTATTTATTTTCACGTGCAATGTTGCACTGCACGTCGTTTCTGCAGAAAAGGAGTGGAGAATTCCTTTGAGTACTGATATAGGTGTATGTTAATAAATACTATGAAACTTTTACAGTTTACACTAAAATCAAAAAGGGAAATGTTTTAAATTGAATTACAATCTGGCGAACATAATAATTATGAATTACCTAAATTAATTCGATACGCTTTCTCCAGAATTTTTAGTTGCATATATATCTATGGATAGGTATACTGTTTTTTTTGTTGTTTTTTTTTAAATCTCGCGTTCAAACGGATAGTCAAATCATCAATGCGCATGTGATAGAGTAACATGTAATGATTAGTGATTAGGGCTGATTTAAGTGAGTACTACGAGTACCTATCACCTATGCGATACTACAGGATCATTATTTTATAAGTGGACAAGATTGGACAACCACACGACCTCACACAGTCACACTCCTTATACTTAAAAGTAAAATAACTAAAACATTGTTGCGGAATATTCAGATACTGATGAATTTGACAACCATCCAAAAATTAAGTCTGTAAATAAAAACATTAAACTAATATAAAATATACTGTTTTTTTTTAAATTTAAATTTGTTACTTTTAGATTCTAAGTTGCGACGAAAATGTATTGGTTTTACAATGATGTGTACACACCACACTATACACACAATATGCATTGTGCGTACTAAAAAAAAATTAATTTTGTACATCAAGATAATATGAAGTCATATTTTCACGTTTTAGTTTAGGAGTAGACTATTTTCTCCAATCTTAACATCAAGGGTTGTTCCTATCTAGTTTTTATATTTATAGGGATTAAATATTGGGAATTGCCAGAACTTTTCTAAATAATTGAGAAAAACTATGGGAAATGGGAATATTAACTGTGTTGCGTTATATTATTGCTTTCGACAAAATCGAATTTGTTTTTCATTGTAATTCAGAAAAAAATAATCGTATACCTATGCTTTAGATTTTTACATAATTCTTATATTAACATTTCGAAAACTGTTGGCGCTTTTTAAACAATTTACCCATTTGCGTAGGTATATATTATATCAAATGTTTTGGCTTGTTTCAGTATTTTTATCGGTGTTGATACAATTTATCTTTTCCTCGGTATATAAAAGCCTAAAATGTATTACAAAGTCCCTCTTTAGTTATCTTTACCTCATAGAATAATTTTTTTGAAGGGATACTATTATATAATTATATATAATTTTGTTTATCTATTTTGATTTTGTAATAATGATATGATTAAATAAGGGGTTTTTGAGAAATGTGAGGGGCCAATATATTATTAACGTGAGACCACCTGAATTTCCTATCGTGTCACTGTCACCATCATGACTGCCGAAGACCTGCGCAAGCCTATAAATTATAATCTATATAAACTATAATGTGCGTCGTCGTATAATATGTAGTCTGTTATAAAATATATATTGAATCGGTACAATAATATAAAATTGAAGAGCGCGTGGGTATTTAGATAAAAAAAATACACACGAATGGGGTGGTGTCGGTTGTGTACAGAAATCGAACTTCCGTGGAAACATATCGGCGGCGGTGTATACCTATTATACTACCTACAACGTACAAGCAAAAAGTCACTCGTACGACGGGACGCGACCTGGAGAAAAAAAAACGTAAACCCTCGGAAACGTGGATGACGAGAAAATAAAAATAGTCGTCGCGAACTCGCGGTGGAATGCACCTGGCGGTCCGCCCTTAGCTCAACGGCGTCGTCGTATAATGGGTGTATCGCGTATATTATGGAGTGGTGTTCCGGTTCTCCTTGTATTATTATTCACGTGTAATATTATATCGTTGTAATAATAATAATAATAATAATGTGTATTCTCGGGGCACGCGCTACCGAGCCTCGGCGGTTTCTTTGGCGCGCTCTTTTTCTCCGCTCGTCATCTCGTGGCGGGAAAAAAATAACCCAAAAAAAAAAAAAGACCGACAGCTGCCTCACGGATATACACAAGAGGAGGGCGCCGGCAAACGCATGTACGCAGTACCTATACCTCATATTATATACCTACACATAAAAATACGAAAAAACGCGGGCGCGGGAACACACTGGCTATGTGTGTACATATTATATTATGTATATATATATACGAATAATTATATTATTTCTCTCTCGCGCGTACCAAACTACCAACATATATTTTTATGTATAATATATGTGTGTGTGTGTGTGTGTGTGTAAGCCGTCATTGCCGGTACCTATATGTAGGTATAATGTATATTGTATATAATATAATAAGTGTTAGTGACGGGCGCGCGTGCAGAGTCCATATGTATATTATATAAGAAAAATGAAGAAAAAAAGGTCCGGAGGACAGCTGCCCGCCCGTTCGTCTTATTATATATTATATTATATTATATGGTGAGACGCGGCAGCAAGCGCGCTCGGCAGCTGCTTCTCGTACACACACACACATAACAATATTATTATTATTATTATTAAATACAGCCGATATGGCGATATGTATAGGTGTACCTAAGTTTATTATTATTGTTAAACGCGTATAATTTTTTTCCTCTCTTTCACTTTTCTTGCCACCCCCCTCACTCCCTATACCGTCCCGAAAACTCGTGCAGGTTAGGTCTTGTCTCGGCGTATATACGCGGCGTTGTTTTCATCTGCACCGGCGTCGTCACCCTCGAAGACTGCTGCATGGAACAGCAGTCGGCGGCCCACATCACATTATCGTCATCTCACAAGGTGCAACTTATAATATTACCACCTTGACACTGCAAGCAGCCCCGCCACTTGCAGGTCACGCGTACGCACACACACACACACACACACACACACACACACACACACACACACACAATAATAATATACCTACATTATACAGGGTGATTTATCAATTGAACAAAATTCAAATTTAAAATTCAATTTATGTTTTTTTTTTAAATATACTTAAACTCCATATTTTAGTGTCCTGTGGCGATAAAAACTTCTGATTTCAAATGAGAACCCACCTATTTTACTGTAAATTATTTAATGGATAACTTTTTTTTAAATGTTGGTTACCTTAAATTAACCAATAATTCAAACGAGCAGTTTCTCAGATATTAAAATGTTTACATTTTATAAAAATTATAAATGCTGATGGATTACAATTGATTTATACATTTTTTAGATCACGATAATATAGCCTTCATCTATTATCTCAAGTATAGCCAAGTAAGTACCTACACGAAGTAAAATAACTCAAAAACTACTCGTTCAAATCTATTGATACGTCAAAAAGTTCAGGAAAACTGTCCACTAAATAAATAATAAAATAACAGTAAACAGTAAAAGGAGGGTTTTAATTTGAAAAACAAAAATTTGTATCTCCACGGGACGTACGATAATACAATGTATAGTATATAAAATCTCAAGAATTGGACAAATATGGTCTTTAAATACACTTCAAAATTCAAAAACTCAGATATTGAACAACTACTGCTTTATTAAAGAAAAATAAGGGTTAGCATGTTTGGTGAACCACCAATGGCTCAAATAGGTGGGGGGCTTATAGCCCCTTCAAAATTACTCAAATAGTCAAATCCCCCTCGAAAATAATAATATAATAAATATTATAATTTAAAACAATTTTTTGGGGCTTAACCCCCCCCCTAAACATTTTTCCTATTTGCGCCACTGTGAACCACCCTGTATATACCATCTGCCACCGCGGAAGCAGTGGTTCTCGCGCGCACGAGGTTTGGCGCGTGTGGCGTGTCCGCCGCCGTTGCTGCCACATAATATAATAATATAATATTTTATATTGTTGTGTACGCGTAACGTATAATATTCTCTTTTGACGAATGTATAACAAACGGCGTGAGTGCGTTTTACGTGTGGCGTGTAACCGCGTAGGTTATAATTTGCAAGCCGCTTCCGAAGTATATAAATTCTCGAAATGTACCTAAACGACGTGCGTCAGGTGTTCGGGATAATTTGAATCGATGCTCGCCGAACCCGCCGGAATTGTATATTATATTAATTGTACTAATGATAATATTGTTGAACGATTTTACTCGCGTCCAGCTATTTAGAATATCCAGCTACATTATTTTGGCGTGAAGAGATCGATTTACTTGGTACATCATATTATATTACGATCCAACTTTATTATTATGTCTCTACAATACAATGCTTACAATAATATATCCATCACGTCGTCATCACGGGCTGCTGTTTGCGTTGGCGGTGCCAGCGATTTACAAGGTGATGTTGTACATCACTCTATAGTCTATAAAGATAACGAATTTGTCCCTATCGGTTTCTCCCGGTCAAAGAATAAATTGAGGTTACACCGTTCCGGACGTATTGTCCGCGGAAAATATTAAGATAGGATATTGAGTCCCCTATAGGAGTTACAAGTCATATTAAATTAATTAAAATTATTTGTAATTTTATCTGTAGGATAAATTACTACCATTCATCTACTTATCATTTTCGTGAGAAAAAAATTTAATAATTAATACAATAGAACCTCATTAACCGGACTGATTCGCCCTAGATTGTCCAAATTAAAAGTCCGGATTAAATAAAATAACCTACGAAAAGCGCCAAGGTATATTGAATACCATGTAACACTCTGTTCAGTAAAAGAAATACATGTATTATAAATTTAAGATATACAAAGGTCATAGGTAGACCATAATATTATAATATATTGTATATTTTTTTATTATCAATACAATTTTATTTGTTGAGTAAAAAAGCGTGAAAATTAATTTCAAGGCTTCTGATATATTGTTACAATAGCAGTTGAAAAATATTAAAAATACATAAGCACAATTTTTTTAATAAGCATTTAAAGTTCGAATTTGACGAAATTTATCAAATTTAAAATTTAATAATTATTTTGTAATTAAAAATGTATAAAATGTTCAACTTTTATAGCTAAGGATTGAAAATTTAAAACAAGGTTTCACGTAAATAAGTCATATATAAATTACTTTATTTACAATATATCATCAAATATACTTAGTAATATCATAGGCTGACTGACCGTTTTCGCTCAGAATCGTTTTTCTTATACGTTATTATATTATATCATATTTGAATTCAAATACAACACAATCCATTACAGTGACCCACTGCAGAGCAGAACGACACCCACTTGCCAACTTTTTTTTCATTGAATTGATTTCAACCCCCCCCCCCCCCCCTCTCTCTCTCTTCTAAAAAACCCTCTATGGCTAGGTATAATGGCTATGGCTAAGTAAATAACGTAATACAACCTTGAGAACCAAATATGTCCTATTAATATTTTCCAGGTATAAAACGTCCATAAACTCAAAACAAATTTTTGTCGGGTAGAAAACATCTGTAGAAAACGGTCGTGCTTACGTTTGGCCCGGTTGCAAAGTGTAACGGTAACGCACCATCGCTTTAAAGTGTACTACAGCTTTCGATTATATACGAATTCGATGGGAACTAAGTCGCAGATTACATTCGTATTGACCCGTAAACCGACCACGATGTGTTAAACCGAAAGAGTGAGAGTGATTTGAAGTTTAATATGTAGAGATTGAAGTACCTATTGAGTATTGGTGATTTCCAAATGGGAATTTTTCTAAAATATTTAAGTGAATTAAAAATGTTAATTTTATTTCAATACCTTATTCTGTACACTGCGTATCGCGAATTCCGTTTTATTTTTAGATAGGTAAATTGTCAAATTCAGGACATTTGTATAAGATCTGTATCTAAAATTACCATGTTAAGGTTTCGTTTCAATACGATTAAATTTAAGAAACTCTAAGAAATCTCTAAAAAAAATTATTTCGGATGTTCAACACCACTTGGCCCAGTTTCCTTTAATCTGCGAGTGTCCTGCTAGCTGTAGTCTATCGTTGTCGTCGAGAATTAATCTATAATAATTATACAATTTCGCCAGGTATTCGGTATTTCGGTTTCGCACACGAATATTATTCCATTGGCGTACAGATATAGGAAAGATCAAAATATGTATACAAATATATATTTATTGCAATACTTAAATATATATAGCATCATGTGCTCATGTTATGCATTTCTATTATTCTATATTGGTTTGTAAAAAGGACAACTCGTTCCTATTTTAATATTATTGTTATTGTATGTATATATTATTATATAATATATATATACGCAGCGTGTACCCGATCGCTTGTACGAAACTTGTGCCGAATTTGTTTTTAATGTTGTTACATTATTACTTATAATATGTTTTAATATATTTCGACGACCTGCACGACGGCGGCGGTACAATGTGTGCGGCCTTTTGGCCCCCGCGGGAGTATTTCGTACATGACGTCATTTCCGTTGTCGTGATAAACGGCCGCACTGACATACTCGTGATTGTTTATAGTTCCGGCCGTTCCGGGAAACATTATTATATAATATTAATGTAATGATATATATATATATTATTATGTATACCATAGACGTTATGGGCATTATAGTAACAATGATATTGAACCTCCACGAACCGACGGAGCGCACATGCAGCACAACCTTTGAGGAATCTGCAGATAACGCAGAAAATAAAAACAAGTCGTGTCATGGCTTATGTTTCTGTGGCGGCATATTATTATTATTATTATTATTATTATTATTATTATATTTATTTATAACATATTATTATATTATAATATTATTATCACGCGTTGATGGTGTGCTCCGACGTTTCGGGAAGGTCGCTCCTAATTTTTTCTCGTGCTGCACAAAACGTTTTTTTCAACATTTGTACATAATTGATAATATTACATTATGGCATATGTTATAACTTATAATATGCATTGGTATGTATATAATATAAAATATTATTATGTTACATAATTCCAACCCTACAGCCACGCGCTTTTAAAGGCCATTATCATGGCCCGTTCCGCCAAAATTGGAAAACGTCGAATTCCTGTTTTCTCAAATTCCATTGCTTGAATAAAATTACTATTTTCGTAACAATTATATTTAGTGTGTAAAAAATTCTGTAACAACACTGACTTTTCGGTGATTCGGAAATTTCATAATTGCATCTAATTATGGAATCGTGGACATTTCCCCCCCCCCCCCCCGACTGTTTTCGGTGTAGTAGGACATTTTCCCCAGATATATTTTTGATACGGACATTTTCCACCTTTTTTTTTTTAAAGTTTACTATTTAATAATATAATATTATTATTTAATATGAAATTAATTTATGCCTATTGTATAATTTTTTCAAATATATTCATAAATATAATATAATATAAATTTTAGATTTATATTTTTGATAAACTGAACTACTTGAATGAAATTCACAAGCAATTATTAAATTGTTAAATATTCAAACTGGTACAGTTTTAACAAAATAAAAACAAAATATATATATGAACAAAGGCTAAAAAATATAAGTTAAGAAATAACAAATAACAAAAGAATCAGAATTCAAATATTATTTACAAAATGTATCATTTTTATGTCGGTATTCTTAACCATTTTTATTAATTATTAATTATATTTTACTTTATAGGTACCTACTTATTTTTTTTCTTAATTTTTATTGTTTCAAGTAAGTACCTAGTTCAGTTGATCAAACATATACATTTATAATCTATTATATTTATGAAAATAAAAATAATTTTATACAATATTATATTATTAAAATCAATATTATTAGTCAATAATTAAATTAAAAAATATATGAGGGGAAAATGTCCTGGGGGGAATGTCCGTTTACCCAATTATGATATGTCTTGACATTTGCCTAAAAAATGATTGATTCTTTCTGATGTAATTCGTTAAATAGTAAATACTAACAGTTCAGATTTAACAACAAGGGATATTTGAATTTTTCACCTATTTGAAAGTATGTATACTGAACCAGACAGCAGATTTAATCGAACAACCTAAATGGTATTGATAAAATGAGATGCACTATGTTGTTGATTCATAAAAACCCGTAAATTTTGTTTATCGGATTTTAACATTAAGAGCATACAATAATATTGTTGTAAATTAAGAAAAAAAATATTATTGTTATGCAACCAGCAATCTATGTAAAGTTTCCTTCCATACGCTTAGTTACATATTATATTATATTATACATGTATAATAAATTACAACATTATGTGCTATATATTCGATCTATTTATTTATTTTAAAATTACAAATCAGAGAAGAAAGAGTTGTGTTTTAGATAGGTAGTAATAAAATTGTTCGGTTTCAAAAGAGAGCTCGTTAAAATTTTTCCTGCAGAGTCTATGCGGCTACGATTTAGTAAAACCCAGACGTATTGCAGGACCGCCGTGCAATATGGTGGGCCTATATATTGCGAGTGGTTCCATAAAATATGTGGTGTTATAACTAAAAATAAACCAAGCATTATAGCAAGAAAATAAAAATTCTACTTTGGTTGTCCTTGGAAACCTATATGGATATTACGTGTCATATACTTAAATAATAATGCGCAATACCTAAACTATTTAAAATATTTATTTAAAAAAAAATTCAGATGATCATATTTATTATTTACTAATAGTATTCAGTGTTTTATGAATATGTATTTATTTTCAATTAATAAATAAGATTTTCTTAATTTAATTCATAGGTGAATCG
This sequence comes from Metopolophium dirhodum, assembly GCF_019925205.1. Taxonomy (NCBI): domain Eukaryota; kingdom Metazoa; phylum Arthropoda; class Insecta; order Hemiptera; family Aphididae; genus Metopolophium; species Metopolophium dirhodum. Next base: position 12,123,551 of record NC_083565.1, read on the forward strand.
ATGGTTAGGTATACAAGTTATACGACTATTTAAATTTTATACAGCCTTTTTGCATCATTTTGACTATTTATTTTCATAAAATAGTGAATAAATTGTTCGTGAAACACTTTTCTGGTATTTATAAAAGTTAATCGAATGTCAAATTTAATGGTCATCTAATATTTTTAGTATACTTAAATTTAAATAAATTACTTGTGAAAATATTTTAGGTGTAAAATACTTTTTTAAATGTACATAATGTGTTGTTAATTAGACAAATATTTTATATTTGAATAAACATAAACTGTAAAATAACATGCATTATTATATAACATTTTAACGATAATTTTAAATGTTAAATCCCTTAAACAAGTTAATTTCATACTTGTTCAATCAATTTCACTACCTATAATATTTTTAATTGATTATTATCTAATTCTATATGTAGGTACTTACATGATTAATTATTATCATAATTTATTAAATTCTGATCAAATAAATAAGGTTAGTGACTTTTCAATAATGTAGTGTGTTTTAAATTATTTTTAGAGGACATTTTTTTGGAATAGCGAAACAACTCAAAAAGATTCATGCCACTGACCTCTCTTATTGTGGACGATAATCGGGATGATTATTTGCCATGTTCCAAGAAGTGTTTGAGAAATGTGCCAAAAATAATAATACAAAAACTGTGAAGAACCGTAAGCAAGCTTCAATTTTTATCATGTGTATTTTGGGGTATAAACAATGTCTCACTATTAGTAAAAATTTTAAAGGTAATAATATTAAGTTTTATATGATTATATATACCTACTATGTATATTGTATAATGTATATAGGTATAGTTTTTAGTTAATCATATATTATATATTATATCATTGTATGATGGTATTTAAGTCACGTATGTCCATTCTTGTAAAATTGTCAATTGTATTTAATCACCTATCAAAATGGCTCAAGCCCGTTAATTTTTTATAAATTAATAAATTAATTAATTAAAAATTAATAAAAAATTGAATGAATAATATTAATTTGTTTTTAATGTTTTTATAATATTTTTTAACGTGATAGTTGCGCATGTGACTATATTGGCTACAAAGCTAGTACAAACCAATTTTGCAAGAATTAATAAGTGAACCGAAATGAATCGAAATTATACTATAGTATTTTAATTTGGACAACAGTCATAAACATTATTAATTTTGTTTTATTGCAGATAATGCAAATAATATGTATATGTTATGATAATATAAATTTAAATCATCATAAATCAATTATAATAAAACACAGCCAATGCGGTTGGTCTCCCCGATCGCTCCTCCCTCACTCACAAATCCATGCCATATCCTAGACCACTGCTGCAGTGGTAGAATAGAGGTAGGTAAGTAGAATTGTAAATTTACAGGTAAAGGCTATTTCTTTTAAAACGTACATATACACAGGCTATTAATTTTAACTTAATACAAATTACAATTACATTTGTAAATGCGATTGATTGTCATTATTATGGGAACCTACAGCAGAATATATTATAACATAAGAATAGGACTAACATCGATAATGTTTAATTATTAGTGTTTTAAATGTATAAACAAATATACCTAATATGTACCTTATGGCTTATACTTGCAAATAATTGTATTCAAACAATTATATACGTTATTGTCTCTAATAATTGGTTGTACATCATTAATTACCTTTGTATTATAATTTATTATAAACGATAGCAATAATGTTTTAATTTAATATAAAAACTAAAAGGAATACTGAAGACCAAATGATTAGGAATTCATCAATTTTAGATTGATTATCTAAATATTTCTAATGATGTGCCGTATTATTTAAATGAAATGTAATATATACACATTATAGAGGACGCATGCATTTGTTGTCTCCGTCCTACACGCGTATGACATAGCAAATTTCCTTTCGCTATGTTAAATAGTGTTCTGTTAGTTTTTATATTAGAGTGAATTGACCTATAATCAACCTTTTAGGTAACAACAATATATGTGCTTAAGCGTTGGCGAATTTTCAATATTTTAATTTTCAAGCGAGACATGAGCATTTTTAATATTTCACATACCCATATCTCGCTTTAAAATTAAATTATTGATTATTTGCCGACGCTTAAGCACAGACAATGTTCTTGCTTAAAGGTTTGATAATAGGTAAATTCTCTCTAATATCAAAACTAATAGGCAATAGCACACTATTGAAACTAGTGAATGACATTTTGGCATGTCGTACGTGTAAGACGGAGACAAAAAATCCATGGATAGCGTCCTCTTAACCAAACCATAACATCCTTATTTAAATAAAATAGTTGATAGTACCGTGAATACATATTTTAATAGCTAACAAGAATAATAAGATAGACACAAATGGGTGTGATAGCGGTGGCATATAATGGAAATCTCCTCCGACAAGTCAAATACTTACAATTCTTTAAATTCCATTAAATTTTATCAACGACAGCAAACATCACCATGTATAAATAACTACTTTAAACGTTAGTGTTTAGTTCAACACACAACAAGATCATTAACGTTCATACTTTGAACTCTCATTCATTGAATAGTGAACATCAGAATATGTGTGATTTGTTAGTATGACTCGTAAGAGTATATTATATATGTATATAATATATAGTATATAATATTATCATACGTCACTGTTTTAACTATAATAAGTTTACTTTAATTATTCACTACCGTAACCTAGCTGATAAAATGTTGAAAACTGAAAGAAAAAAACTCGATGAACATAATATTGCATGTATTATGTATATATTATTATGTTCACAAACGCCTGCTATGCATATAGGCGGAAATCCATTACAATTTCAGGGGGGGACAACATTAATAACATCGATATAAGTGATGGGGGGGGCTTCGATCCTACAAAATTAAAAAGGAGGGGGCTTGACAGACTTTTCGGGGGGCTAAGCCCCCTTCAACCCCCCTCCCCGATTTTCGCAAATGATGCTATGCATTGTTTGTAAATCCAATCTCGTTTCGCTGGTTAATCATTGATAATAATAGGTATACAGGTTGGCTCACTGCTCAGTATAATATTATGCCTACCCCCATTTTTCCTTTAATAATAAATTTATTTAAATTCTAGTTTTTGAAATGTTTAAATATAACTACACTTCTAAGGACCATATATATTCAAATATGTTGATTGTTTATACAATTTAAGAAGTTTCTGTCGGTAATACCGATTTATTTTTTAAAACGCAAATCACCGTTTTTCTGTAAATTGTTAAACAAATTACTTTCTTAAGAATTTTGAAATCAAAATTTGAAAGTGTAGATTTTTAAATATTTTAATACATTTTATGTAAATACTAATAATTAATATACTATATAAGGATAATAGGTCTAAATGATAATAGTTGGTGTGAAAGAAATGGGTTATTGGAGCTATGATGATGTGAATACCTATTATAGTAGATTATTAAATATTATTAATTCCAATTTGTAAATTTGTAAAGTTTAATAAGTACTAGATTAAATAATAGAAGACTATTATCCTAAGTATATCCAACGGAACATTACTTAAATAGTATAAAAATTCTAAGTATTAAAATTATGGCCCTCGAGTAATTATACTTAAAAAATCCAGAAATCATAATTTGAAAAAATTCATTATATGAAAGGAAGAAATAGGAGGTAAGTATGTTTGGGGAATCACTTGATCACTGTATGTTGGTATAGTGTAATACAATGGTATCTTGCACCTACCTATGTCTACAATTTGTTTATTGAATCATTTAGTATTTTATTAATTTCACCGATTTTGGAAGGGCTACTCAAAGAAAATACCTACATAATATTATAATATTATATAGAATTATAAAAGTGGACAATAATATTTTATTATAAGAAACCATCATACACTCCATTAATTTATTGTAAGTTTTAATACATATTTCATACCAATAATCGGTCTATAGTCTAAATACAATTCAAGTGGGGGATAGTAGGTACTTACAACTTACAACTCGTTAGATATATCCCACTTGAATAAATACGATAAGTTATATAATGAATCTTTAAACAACAAACCTAAATAACAATTAATTCGTATATAACTGCACCGGGTTAAATACATTTTTTTTTCTAGAAATAAAATGTTATGCCTAGGTATACAGTTGTTCAGTCCATATGTACTTACAGTAATACGTGTACCTACCTATATAGGTAATAATGTAATATACGTAAACTGTTGGAAAAAAAAATAATATTTGAAGTACCATATTATTCCTATTCAATGCCAAAGCAGCGTGTACATTTACTTTTTAATGATACATCTAACTATACAAATCAATACAAGTTGGTCGTATACACATATATAAGCAACCAATTTCATTATTAGAAATACCTATATAAAAATATATAATAGAAATAATAAGTCCTTCTTTTTGCGTGTACACTATATATCATCTTTTCAGTAGTTGTAGCTGCAGTATATAAGTATCTGTACCAAATACGAAATTAAAATGCTTGCAGCATTCGTTAAGTACATGGAGGATATAGGTACGTGTGTGTGCTTGCATGAAAAATCTGAAAAAGTTGTAGTTATCTGTTACCAATAAATGGAGAAGTGAATTGTAAAAAACTAGGGTTTGAATAAACTTGTATGGGGGGTCCCTTTGCATTTTTATGCATAAAACGTCCATAGATGAATGTATAATTTACTTATTTATACATATTACTATATAATATTATATTCTTATTCTTAATGAATTTAGATATGGATAGGAAAGTTGAAATAATGCAAAAAATCTGTCATTAACTATTTGACTCTATAACCTAACCCTTTTAACATCTATAATAATAATTAATATAGTATTGAGTCGTCGATCCATATTGTGTTAATTTGTCAAATTTGCCAACTGCAATCTTATTTACTATTATACCGTATTGATCGATGGAATTATACGATAGTTGAGTTGATGCGAAACAAAATCTTTTATAATTTTCAATCGTCGACAATACAATATAGTCACATAGATAAGCAGGTACATTATATTATATATAATTATATAATATTATAATGTAACACGAACTGCAGTGACGTCGAGCGTGTAATTATATACGTCTATATATTATATTATATGTATATTGGTGATGTACTGATGTATGCATTTCTGCGGTGATGGCAGAATTGAGTATAAACGTTTTTTCAACATATTTCGAAACGATAACTTTGCTTCCATTGATGGAATCAACCTCATCTACCGCCACCACAAAAACAAAATCTTAATCGAAATATTGTCGGCGGTGGTTTGGTGTGTTTGTACCTACCTATATATATATATATATTTATGCAAGTGGTGTGTAGAAAGACATATACCTCGGAATTTGGTCGGAACAATTTTATACACGTGGGTGGCGGACCGGCGACTGGAGGGTTTTCCACACAGGAAAGACTGAGCAATCGATTTTTCCACTTTTCATATATATATATATTTAGTGCGCGCCTAGCCGACGCCTGCTGGAGAGGGTTCGCCGTCGCCGTTGTCCACGACCTAGGGCACGTGACCATTGTATATGATGTGTAGAAAGCCGAAAGATATATATATATGTATATATAATATATACGTCTTTATAATACCATTATTAGTATATTATTATTGTTATTATCAATGTGCCTATTGCAGTTATATTATGTGTACGCTGTTGCCTGCATTATATTTATGCCAGCCGGCGTCTATATTATATAAGGAGAACGGAAATAGTTTAACTTATGATTAAATTACGTTTGTGCTCTGCATTGTGTAGTCATCGCGGAACCAACGTTTCCGATGAGCAACTCTAAACAGAAAAAAAATTATTTTGAATTTTAAAATTGAGTTTTATTCAACTATAATGTGAAGACGAACAAAAAACGCTTAATTAATATCCATAGTCAACAACGAATTGCAAATAAACTAAATTTTAAACTTTTCGTTCGTTTTTAATGTATAGGTATCCATATCTGTAAGTATACAGAAATCTTATAATTGTTATAATTTTGATGGAATATATTATATTATTACCTATGTATTCATATTATGACGACTGCAAAACTATAATTTCAGTCTTTGGATGCTCAGGACACATCTAGTGTAGCTGTGTAGTTCATAATTTATTCCTATACCTAATATATTAATCGCTCTGTATTATATTTTTTTATTATTTTCAAGTTCAGAAAAAGCTCATTTTTTGCAGAACACTTTTTGTAACAGTAACATATATTTTAAAAGCAATGTCCAAATTTGAGAGACCAATAATAATAGGTACATTTTCCTTAAACTATATTTTCAAAGCAATTAATATTATGTTAACTATATGAAACCTCGTGCATCAATTGATAGAAACTGACAACTGTTGTATATAATTATGTATAACCTATAATAATATAATTTAAGTTTACTCGTAACCGTAAGTCATATACATGCGTAATCTATACAACTGAGTAACTGACCTGCAGAAATCAACATTTTATACATTGATCATATTCTATGTAGAAACAAAATTGTGAATAATTGGTTTAATTTGTATTTCTCAATGTCTGAATATTAGAATATAATAAACAATATAATAGTTGGATATATAATCGGTAATATTACATATAAATTTAGGTCCATATTATTTTGTTAGTTTATTGTAGCAGATAAAAATTATTGAAACAAACGCATAAATAGGTATAAGCCGAAATTCGATTATCCGCGAAGTCCACAAAAATTGTATATAAACTACGCCACGCAGCAATGTGTTTGATTTTTTAACCTCGTCTTCTAGAAGTGTATTAATGATTAGTCGGTAACATTAATTTCTGGATTTTGTTTACAATAATGGAAAAAATAATACGGGACAGGCACGTTATGCTGCAGGATTTCGTAATGGTGTGTGGGCGGAGGGAAGGATTTAGATTGAAAAGGTCACTAACAGAACCATTCCATACTAATTGACGTATATAAATACATTATTTATTATTGTGCAGGTGTTGATAACTATATATATATATATTTTTAATTTACCTACTACTTTAGATACAAATGTAGTTTACACTGTACATAAAATTTGGTGTGGTAATATAATTTATACCCAATTGGATTTTATCTTTAAACTCGTAAAAAATGAACAATGGTGACGGTGAGACGTATATGAACCCCCTAAACCCTCTGGACCTTAGGGATCAGACTGCAGCGGGATCCAAACAGTCAAATACTTATAAACAGACTTAAAAATTGTAATAGATGTTGCAAAAACCTATTTGTGCTCACATTTTTCCCGGGCCAGTGGTTGTTAATATACCTATTAGCGATGAAATCATAATATTTAAGTTATGTAGTCGTGGTGGCACGTGATGTATAAAAACAATTATAAAATATCCGACTGATCTAATCGCAGAAAAACAATAATAATATTTCCATTTATGATAATTTATAAAAAGGTGGACCTACCTAATAAAAAGAATATACACTAAACGCACATCATATTATTATCAATTATAAGCGTCGGTGGCCCCGTGGCCCGTGACCTTCTGTACATTATAATATTATATAGTTATAGATGTATGTCAACCCGCCCAGCATATTATAGTTTTTCCTGCTGCGTGCGCGTGTCGAGGAAAACTCGGCATTTCACTTACGTCTATCTCGCGAACCCACCCAACTACCCGAGTGTGCGCGGCCATGTACGTTTATGCCTACCTACGAAATATTATACCATACCTGTGTTGTTGGCAGTGAACGTACCGCGAAACGGGCTCGATCATAACTTACAGTGTACCGTCCAGATAGCAGCACCGGTAGACTGCAATAATAATACAGTTATACCGTATTCCTGCGGTGTGGAAACCTTGAAAAATACACAGTTCTCTATGGTTTTATAATGCGACTTCCAATGTATTGGGTACATTATTGCTGTGGGTCCGTGTCGCCGCCAAATCGTTTTCTTTTCACTCGTAGGAGAATATATTTGTACACGCTCGATAAGACGTACATTATAATATACAAATTATAATATTATCATGTTATCATCATTACTAACCTACACACTATTTTTCGCACCAGGTACACCTTTGCCGTTTGTCTCGACATCGCATTATATTATAACACATCTGTACTACAAAACCGCGATAGTGACAATAATAATAATATAATATTATGCACCTATAATATATACCTGTATAATACACGATATCACCTCATTCCCGATGTGTATTATAATTTGTAATGATATGATATTTGCAACGATTTCGAAAACATCGTTTTGACGTTTTGTCGTCTACAGCAATGTGTTACCTACGCGTTATAACATTGCCAGTGTTAAAATATATATAATAATAATTGTGCACAAGCCGCGTTTATTTTGCACGCGTGCAAAACAGGAATCGCTATATATTGTGTTATATAATATTATTTATATATTTTTTTTTTTTTTAGGAACACTCGTCGTGTATAATATATTACTATTATATTATATTTTCGGGGAATTTTTTTTTTCCGTTTATTATTGTACTTTTTTTTTCGCGAACGGCTGGCTCGAGGTTCACGACTCCAGGGGCACGATTTAGGAGTCCGGCGGGCCCGGGGGCTCTGTATAGGTGAACTTATATAGTTTTGCCATGATGGCGGCGCGGGTCTTTCTAGACGAGTCGCATACCGACCGATAATTTCCGTCCACGAGTAATGTATATTATATTGTATTATATACACGTTGCGGCCTTTCAATGGGTTTTATAGTTTATGACATCGTTTTTGCGCCGTTCTGCAGTTATTCGACGTGTGCGGTGTCCGTGTCGGCAGCAACGACGATAACATTATATTATAATATTAGATATCTATTATACCTCTCGGCTCTCCTATACCCGTAATAAAACAACTATAATATCCTTCAATAATTCAACCCCGTCCCCTCGGACAACGCTTGTCCCCCTCGGCAGCAGTGGCCCTATTTGCCGGCGTTTTCCTCGTATATTTTAGATAACACGTCGTATACCGATAGGCACCGGTGGTATATAATTTTATCATCTATGTGTACCGGTGGGCGGTGGCCCGTCCGGCGTCCTGCGACGACTCATTTTTCCCCGCGATTCCGCTGGCCGTCCGATACACAGGCTATGTAGCAATAATTACGCATATTCCATACCAATAATGTGGGTATGTGACGATATTTAATTTTAATCCAATATAATATTATTATCATGTATATTTTACTCGTAATAAATGTACGCATATAATTGTTCGTTTTCGTCACAATATACGTTTTACAAGATAATATAATATTATACGTAATATATGTGTATCCACCCGATCCGTTATTAGTTAGTTGTTAGTTTTCTTTATCGTTGATTTTTTTTTTCCTCTGTTAAAACTCGCACGCACGCGATAATAACGTGCGAAGCGAGGCAGCACTGCAGCTTGTCCCGTCATATACGTATTATAAAATATAATATATTTATGTATACCTATATACTATTGTGCGCGCGCGCGAGCACACGCGTGTGTATGCGTGTGTGTGAACTCGTGTGTGTGTGTGCGCGCGCGCGTGTGTGCAGCCGTCGCCAAGATAGCGGTGGCGCGGCCAACGTTGGGGCCCTGTGTAGGTTGGTGAATGCGCGCCGTGACGTCACCGGCCACGCGCGACTAACAAAATGGACGTCTTTCGCGAAATCCGCGCCGCCGCCGCCGAAATACATTTTTCCTCGTCCTTTTCGCGCCGCATTCTCGTGCCGCCGAATTTTTGTAATTTTTTTCTTCAATTCTCCATTCTACCGATTCCATTCTACCTGTTCTATATTGTTACTCTGCAGCGGAATTATATTTTTATTATTATCATTAAAATATCAATCAAAATGTCTCCGTCACAGTTCGCCGTTTGTTTTTATCATATTATAATATGCCTACCTACGAGAGAGGCGTACTTCGTAATATGGATATTGTTTTTAAAAAAGACACAGAAAAGTGTTGGCATCATCGAAATAACAATAACGTATCCATATATATATATATATGCTGCGATATTACATTTATTATATATACGCAAATCACACTGTTGTCGTCCCGTTCTAAATATATAATAATATTATGATGTGAAAACGTGTCTGTATGATGTATATAGGTACATCCTGATATAGAGGTATCAATGGAGTTTGGTGATTGCAAATTATAGTGATATATAGGTACCTACGCGTGTGAATCAAACGACGCCGCGACGACGGGAAACCGTTCGTATATCTCTATACACCTGTATTGGTTTACGTATATACAATTAATTGCGTACGACGAGACTTGGGAGAAATAAAAAATAAAAAAAAAAAACACCACCCCCGAGCTGGTGGCGTGCTTATTCGATGCATCCGCAGTGGCGGCGTCACGCCATCGCGTGGTTTGTGCGAGGAGGGCGCGGCGGCGGCGGCTCCCGCAGCCACAACGTCCGTCGCCACTCACTATATGTGAATATTGCAGTGATCGTTAGGCGTGTCCGAAATGATATATAATATGATGACTATATAGACATAGGTACGTCACATATTTTCGCACACATTGCAGTACTGCAGACTGTATATAATATATCGATTATAATACGCTATTATTGCTATATACGTATATATTGTATAAATTATTTGGATAAATTTCCAGAGCGAGTATTTTCGAAAAAATACAAATTTTTTTTGACAATATAGTTTATGTAGATGTACATGTATAGGTAGGCATATTATGAGTTATGTTTAGTGTTTAGTGTCTATCGTCTATATTATGTATAACAGCGGCAGGCGTATATATACAGGCGATTATTATGTCGTGTTATATAATATTAGGTACCTATATATATACAAATGTTATATAAATGGATGCGACACCATACGACAGGTATATATATAATATCATGATGTGTAGTATCCTATGTGTACACAATTACTATATATATGCCTGTAATAGATATTTTTAAATTTAAATTGCATGTATTTATATACCCAATATGATAAAATGCGATGTTTTATTACACGCAGGACAATGCATGATTATAAAATATAATATATACGCATGACTGTTATTGTGATCTATATATGCAACTCGAATATAAGATGACCAATTCAAAAACGCAATTTGCAGTCGAAAAGTGGGCGTGACAGAGTGATGCGCGTTAAACGTGCAGACGCCAGTTTATATATATATATATTGTAATATTATATACATAGGTATAATATCCGATGATGTTTAAATGCAATCGTTGTTAAATGTATATGCACATATATGATATATACTATACATAAAATACAATTGTGCGATTGACAACTTTGTTATATGATCGTATGTCCATTTATATATATATATATATATAGGTGCCTCGCACCCCTAAACCTAATATTATTATATCGATATTCTTATGATGGATGCGTATGTGTATTATATATGTGCTGTTGACATAATATTATTACTCACGATATTGAAACGCTGCAACGAATATAATTATCTTGAAAATTAGTTTCAGTTCAGAGAATATTAAGTTTAAGTATATTTAATTGTATTTTAGATTCTGCAGCGAGCGGAGCCATTCACGCGCATGAGAATGTATTGATTTAACAATGATGTATGTTTTTTTTTTTAAATTTTAAATTTTTGTGCCCGTCACCACCGTTCGGGGCAGTAAAACTCCTTCGATATTCACTCAACAGTACCTGAACAAGGTTGGAATCGAACAGACGGGAAAGTGAATATGGTAGATGCATTCGGGAGGTTGACATCTATGATTCCCAATAGTTTTCAAAAACGCAGGGAAAAACAACATAAAAATTAAGGAAAAACGGCAATTTTTACGCAAAATCAGTTTTCGACAAAATCGATTTTGGTTTTTGATGTAACTCTAAAATAAATGACACGATAAAATTTTCAAAATATTTTGATTTGTTTTGAACTGTTTACGGACATTTTCAGTTTCCAATTTTTTTCTATATGATGAGTGTCAATACAATTTTTTTTGTTGGGTAAAAAAGACGGAACGTTTAATGTGAGGTTCCTAATATTTTGTAACAATGACATTTGAAAAATATTATAAAACCATAGTCATCATTTTTTTTGTTAGCATTTAAAGTTCAAATTTTTGCAAAATACGTAAAAATCACGAAAATGTGAAAAATTAAATTTTATGAACATTTGAAGTTCAAATTTTCCAAGATTGGATATTCACTCGATTTCTCATATAGTGATTTTCTTGTATTGCTGTAATTCAAAAACGAATAACTAGATACTCTAATATTTATATCATATTATGTTTATTTTATCCATTCCTATACTTGATACAATTTTCAAAATATTTTGACTTGTTTTGAGCTGTTTGCGGACATATTCTGATTACATTTTTTTTAGTTTTTTTTTCTATAAATGTCAATAAAATTTTATTAGTTGGGTCAAAAAGCTTGAAAATATAATACAAGGTTCCTGAAATGGTGTTACAATAGTAGTTCAAAAATATAAAAATACATGTGCCCAATTTTTGATAACATTTAGGTATCAAATTTAAAATTAAAAAATGATTTTGTAGTTAAAAATTGATAAAATGTTCAACTAATTTATAGCTAAGGATTGAAAATTTAAAACAAGGTTCCACGTAAGTAGGTTATTCTGGAACCAAAAATATTAAAAGTATAAATACACAGTTTTTTTTTTTATAGTTATTTTATGTACAAATTTGGACGAAATTACATATTAATTAATAACAAAAAATAACAATATCAGTTATTTAGTTGTAATTTTATAATATTAATTCAACTTACAGGCGCTATACCGTATTAATAACAAGTAATAACAATATAAATATAAAATAAAATATCCATATACAGACAAACCGTTTCAGTTCAGAATTGTTTTCCGTATATTATATCATATGATATTATATCATTGAATTCAAATTGAATACTATCCATCAAACAGCGGATACCTGATACCCATTACAGTTACCTATTTGTAACCTACTGTACAGCAGAGCGACATCCACTTACCCGCTTTTAGATTCTGAGCGGAGCGAAAGAATGTATATTGGTTTTACAATGTGTGTTTTTTTTTCCTTTAAGTCAGCAACATTTTGGATAGTAAGCATGCTTCGTTTTATGAGATCAGCATCTTTTCTGATAGAAAAGTGAACCTAGTTGACACTTTTGAGAGGTAAAAACTGAAAATTCCAAGTAGTTTTAGAAAGCGTCGAGAAAAACTACCGACAAATTACGAAAAACCGCTAAAAATGAAAATTTTAATTTCTAACGCTTATTATTGTTTATCACCATATAGCAACGAATAAAAAATAATAATATTATAAGGACTACGCAAATTTATACCGCTCAGAATCGTTTTTCGTATACAATGGTTTATCATTGTATTCAAATATAACACATCCATTACAACTACTGTACAGCAGAGCAGTATACCCTCTTGTCCTGCACCTTTTTGTTTTAAGCGTGTTATAATTCTTTAAAACTCTGCAATACGATTACAATATGCACGGTCGCATATTACAGACGATATTATACGAATATAATATTAAGGTAGGTACTACGATATTAAACGATTATGATATATCATACTATATAAATTAAATCATCAGGTTTCAAAAACAAATAGTTAGGTATCCCGTTGGAAATACATAAATAAATAATTGCCACGTGCTCGTACATTTAAAATTTGTTAACAACGTCTCAAATAAGTACCCTTAATTTTTCATAAAATTAAATACATATTATACCATTACCATTAGTGTATATTATTATATTACAACACTGTTTGCAACAATATAATACAAAACTAAACAACCCTTTGTAAGCGTTAATTAAAATTATGTATTGCTACACGACTGCAGTATAAAAAGGTGTATATATATAAAGACTTTTCGTATGTCATTACTGTCATACTGTCATATATATACACCTACGTCCTACACATATACCTGTCTTAAACTTTTTCATTACTTGTTCGAATTTTTAAATATTGTCTTGTTAGATTTTGAAAACGTCTATCATAAAATAAATAACCTATCTATATATATATGTACAACCGTCGTCCGTCATTACACATCCATATTATTTCTATAGGTATATATGCCGGTTCAGTTAAGGTATATTGCATTTTAATTGTGTTTAGACTGTATAGAGTAGGCATTGGTTATTATTATTATTTTGCATTTGTTAGTTTATCTACTTATAGTTATTTGTATGATCAGTATAAAAATAATAATATACATAGTAATAAAAAAAACGTGTCATTGGTATTTTTGATAAGTAATCTATGTATCCAATAGAATGCTATCAAAATCAACAGTAGGTCTATCCAATCGTCGATTATTGAACTTGACACTTTCAACGTTTAGTCGTTTAATTATGAGTGCTTTTTTTTATTCGAAACGAAAATTATGATTACTATATAGGTTAGGTTTAGAATACGTTATAGAATTACAATACACATTTTATATTTCTCTTAAAATGCAATAGCAGCAGTGCCTTTCCACTTCGACAGGAGGCATACCATACCTTGTTCCTCAACAATCAACCCCTCCCCAACATGCACGCTACTTTGGGATGAATATCGATCAACAACTTACTTATTGTTACGACTAGGTACCTCATATAAAAAATAAAGTATGTTCGCTTGATGACCAGCTCCGCCGCTTCTTGTCGTCCGATACTCCGATCTTAACCTAAAATAATATGAACTATACCTATACCGAGTTATCCATTACTGTTTGAACAACAGCTAAGACCCATTTGGTCCAATTTTATAGGTAACGCACTGACGCACAGTCAACATTTTCGATACCCGAACTGTGTCCGAAATTTCAAATCCAAATACTCCTTCACTTCTTCTCAAAAGTACCATCCTAAGTTTCTAATAATATACTCGCTTCATTTATATTTAAAAATATACTTAGGTACTGTCACTTAATTAGCAAAGCTCCATTATTAGCTCTTTACTAACCAATTAATTCACAATTCCAACTCTAATACTTCATGATGAAGTACGACTCCAGTGGAGCCGTGAAGGCCTCTTCACAATATTATTTATTTATTTTATAAATTAAGCTAATTGTTTATAGCTTCTGTTACAAATGATGGCCTTATGAAAAAAAGGAATATAACGTATAGATCGAATAAAAATATTATAATAAGTGAACCTAAGTATTTGAAAAATATTGTTTGATAAATAATTTTCATCCACTGAAATAATAATATTCGTACGAAAGGTATATCCTATATAATATGATTGTATGAAATGATTGAGATTGGATTTTCTATTTTAGTACCTATAGTATTACTATTTGTTTTTCGTTACTTCGACGAGAAATGCATAATTTACTAATAAAATATGTTTAGTATTATATTGTTGTTTTAACATTATACCTTTATGTGTAATTTATTTATGATTTTTACCAAAGTACCTACTTTAATAAAGGTAATAAATAACAAATAATATACCTAATATATATAATATATATATATATATATGTATATAGGCGTTATACTGTTATAGTCTACACTGTCTACAGACATAGTTATTTGTGATATTTTGTGTATTTTTTAAATATTTTTTTTATATAGATTCTTAACAAATCTTCAACAATGCAGAATTTTGATTTTATTTTGGATGATATATGTGATTATTGTTAGTTGTTACATGTTGGGATTTATAAAATATTGAAATATCAATATGCCTATCGAACGTGAATTCTTCTCCGTAGATTATATATTATCACCTGTTCCCATTGTACACATGCATGAGTTTCCTCCAAAATTATTGGAGGGAATTCGAGGGTCTAATGAGTCTATAGTTATGGCGGGTATGCATTGATACTCGTGTTCCCTCCAATAATTTTGGAGGGAACTCGCCCAAGCAACAGGTAAAAAAAATATTTTCCTCGGAGAAGAATTCACGTGTCGTACAATGCACAGCCATTGATAAACGTATACAGAGTGATGGACTGTGAAAAAAGTGGGACGTATACAATATTTTGTTGTATCGTTTAATCATACATCTTTGATTACGGTTGTAAAATTAGAATTCCGCCCGGGGTATAAATTTCGAAAAACATAAAAGTTTACCGGTTTAGCATAATATATAACACATATTTGTGTGTGTTGTGCTATGTAGCACGTAAGCGATACCTACGTATTTGGAAGGAAAAAAACAAAAAAAAAAAAAAAAATCAAACGCGTGAGAACCAAACGATATTATACAACAGCGGCGGCGGCGGCGGCGGTCGTCATTGTATAGCGATCGTGCCCATATTGTACTTGACCAAAAACCCGTATTGGGCTTAGCGTCGCGGTCGCCTTATAGACGATTCCATATTCCGCGAGGGGGCAACGGCTGCATTTTTTATCGCTGTCGCGGCGGATCGCGAAATGAAAAACTCGCGCCCGTTCAATCGAAATTGTATACAATAAATAACAATATAATAACAATAATTAAACGGCGCCGCGTTCGCGGCGCGCGGAGGACGCGATGTACATTATTATTAAAGGAATGTCCCTGGAGCCACCACCACCACCACCACCACCGCCACCGCCATCGCCACCGCTAGTCACCGCCGCCGCCACCTGCTGGACAAAAGCTATGTACACGCGGATTCCCGTGTGAATCGGGGGCGCCGCCGATGATCGCGTCGGAATGGGCGGGCGAGTGAGACGACGGACTGCGGAGTGAGATGGCTGCTGCAGTCTCCACCGCTTAAATATTATAGCGCCGCGTTCTCACACACACACACACACACACACACACACACACACGCACGCACTCTCACACACACACAAACATACATACACAAACAGACAGACGTACACTGGCACACTCACACAACCCTCGTCGTGCGTGCGTGTATAGTGTTCTCACGGTGGTGGCCCGTCGCCGCGTCACCCCTCTTGTGTCGCACACACTCGCACGCACATACACCCCCTTGTCCCTGGCGCAACCAGTTTTGTCCGAGGTTCGATGGTGGCGGCGGTGGTTGCGGGGTGATTGCACCGAACTCGAAAATAACACTGAAGCAGAGCACAGAACGAGAGGAAAATAATAAAAATACACACACGCACCTTTAGAAAATAATAATGTTTTTCTCTAAACAAATGGCGGCGCGGCGCGCTGGTGCCCTGCAATATACCACGACCACGACGACGGCGGCGGCGGCGGCGGCGCTATTCTTGTACACGTTTTGCGTGTGAGACCGATCACAAAAGCGCGCGCTCACGTCTTCGTCGAAGGGTCGGAGCGCTCTCCACCCTGCCGCCCGCCCGTCCGTCTGACTGTCTGTCACTGTCTCTTTCACTCCATAGTGTACACACGACCCGACGCAGCCGTCGTCGTATGAACCGCGAAAAGAATTTCGGCTGTACTCTACTCCCTTCCGACGGTGCTCCCCCGGCATAGTCTGGACCTACCCCTTCGATTGATCCCGCCATCACGTGATCTATTTATACGGTCACACAATCCTACTCCGCGGTACCTATGGGCTGTGAAACCACAATCAGCTAAGAAAACTGATATATAATCAATAGATTTATTTTCTATATTTTTCCGATCTCAATAAAGAGGCAATGCTGCCACTTAACTATACTTAAGCGTACCTACACTGCATGATTTCGATCGGTTTTCATATAACATTTTTTGATTAAAATATATTATATCCAGAAATGCATTAAATGTATTTAAATTTTATATTTACATTTACTTCCACCTAGCGTGTTCGAACCATAAACGGCATATCGTGCACGAATTACACGCGCGTATTGTATAGGTAATATGTATATTACGAATTTGTATCATTATTAATCCTCTATCACGGGCTCTATGAAGAAAAATTGCACGAAATTATATGGTAATTTACTTTTACTAGTGTATATATATGTGAATGCCAATGAGCAATAACACATAGGTATGCATACTGTTTTTTTGTTTAATCTAATTTATTGAGTAATCTGCTTATATATTATACCTTGACGAATACATATACAAATTGAAAACAATATAAGTTATAATATACATGAAATATTATTCTAGTATATATTGTAATAGATACATGAAAAGTTGTTGATAATAATGATAACAAGATGATGAAATGATAAAGGTGTTATTATAATGTAATGGAAATATAGAAGAAAACGGAAGATTATTTTATTATGTTGTTAATAAGAACATGTAGTGGACTATAATGATGGGACTTATGTTCTTCGAGAAATTTGGAGATCGTATTTTCTGGTTGAACTGGTCATGCATTATTATTTTTGACTGTTATTGGAGTATGATTGTTTATTTTTTTTGATTAGAACTGGGATTGGAGTCAGTTTGTGGACTTACTGTGAAGGTGGAAAGAGGTGGGACAATTATTATATTCGACCATTTTATGTTTTATACGTGTTAAGATGAAGTTTTTGTAAAATGGACATCGTTTTCACGAGGCCCCAAGCATATAGAGCGCGGAATCCGATGGCGATTTCACGGTGTAATCACTTGAGGAATTACCCTCCCCACATTTAATGCAACGAGGGGGAACGATGACAGTAATTCTTGGTGTGATAGTAAGATAGTAGGTAAGCCTGGCATAAATGCATTGCGGAGAAAAGCGTTATTTCTTCGGCAGTTCAATTTTTATTTTCGTGTGGAGAAGAAGATTTATTTTGAGAATGTTGTTAATATTATCAGCGACTCGTAAATCAACTCGAAATAATAGCAATTACAATTTCATGATACGATGAACGTTGTTGACGGCACGAATTTCATCGTGACCTTTGTCAGTTAAACTATCTAGTATCTATGTATGTCTTGAAGACTTGTGAACGGGCCGAAACACATTTTTAAAGATATTTTTCATCATTTTGCAAAGGTATAGACAATTTTATGTCTCTCCGGAATCCAATAGGTAATATAGGTATACTTTTCTCCGATATATATTTTACGTTCGGCAAATAGTATAAGTAACGATTACAAGATGTCAAGATTATCGACGGTCTAAATGTGCTGCGGGCCTGCAGACACATATAATATATACATATTATTTACGATACCTATATATCATATATTTTGTAAGTATATAAATAAAGATTAGAGTCCGACTGTTGTAAAATGTAGTCGATGCTTATCCGCACAGGTAGACACTTTATCGACGACCGGGCATACCACACATGCTAGAATATACAATGTGTATTGTGTATTACTGTATATACTGTGTAGGTACCTACAGTTTATTGTGCGCGTATGTTGAAAATTAAACTTATAAGGTGTAGTTTGTTAATACATTTTGCACGCGGAAAAACCCTGGAAATAACGTCCTTGTGCGCAAATACACTGCGCACGGTGCAAAAAAGCGGTATGGATCACGGTTTCCGAAAACATTGTTCGTTAAATGGAAGTTCGTGTGGAAGTTTTTCTGCGCGTTGATACCGAAGTATTAGGCAGGTGTACCTATCCTATAATGTCGCGACGTGTGCATTCTACTGCAGCAGGAGTGCATTTACGTTTGCAATAATCCGCGAGAACATCGTAACGTGCATATCCTGTAGTGTAACCGGGTAGGTACATTAAGGACATAAGGTTATAAGCGTATTATTATAGGTATTACACTCGTGATCGTGTTATACGCCGTTCGTCGTACTATGTTCAGATAATTTTTTTTTAACCCGTCAAATTGGTGTCATACAAGCGAGCGTATACAGTTTTAAAACGCTCGTATAATTTGCTTTAAAATATCTAACTAATATAAAATTAAATAAAAGAAAAGACTACGTGGGTCCATAGATAAGGCCCTAAAATCTAGATAATATTCTTACCTTAAAGTTATAATATGTTATAATAGGTCAATACTCAACTCACTTTATTATTACAATTTCCAAAGTAAACTGGATTATTCTGAACGTAAAATTTGGTATGTTGTGCGTTTGTAAGGCCGAGACAACACGTGCGGGTATGAGTGTATAATATGACATCGCCTAACCAAACATGTGTTCATCGTGCGTCATATTAATATAATATTATATATTTTCCAATAATATTTCACACGAGTTTTATAACAATCACAGTATTGTAAAGACTATGACAATAACGAATGACCACCAAACAAGTGGGTTATCATATTATTTTTTGCTTAAAATAATATCAAAACTGTGTCCATCGTCCCTGTATACAATTATATTGAATATAATAGAATATATTATAATTTATTCCATCATAGATCTATAAATACGTGACATAATTACTATCGAAAATACGCTATGTGGGTTAATTAATTTTCAGCGAAATGAACGAAAAACGATATTATGGATTTTAATTTATTCGGTTTAAACTTTAAACGAATCGTTTCGTTTTATTGAAACGTACCAATTGTAGATACATACATTTCCTAAATCAACAAAATGACTAAATACGAATTACAATATACAAATGAATGGTGGTTCTCCTGCATTCTCCGCTATCAGGCCACCAACTGTAAAAGATGAATGATGGCGATTGTGCTCTTAGGTTTTCGCAATAGATATTGAAAAGCTGTAATGAGCACGTTGTGTATCATGTATATTATGTTATTTTTCCATGTGGCCCGTTAAAGACCAACCCCTCGTCGGCCTAAAATTGATAAGCTTTGATCGCCAATAACATAACTCCAAAATACTTAATTATGTTTTTGCGATATTCCTATCTTATATGTATAAAAATCTCTTATACAGAATTATAGAAATATTGCAAAAACAATATTTTTATTTTCACTTAAAGGAAATCTATGAATAAGGAAGTCCGTAGATCACATTTTCCGGTAGATCACACATTGGATCGGTTCCAAATACCTTAAGGGAAAAACAATCGACTTAATAATATATAGGTAATAGGTAGGTATAATGTAAATGTTATACGTAATACTATTTCTATTCGTTATTGGTTATTACTTATACTTTATCTTTATACGTAGTGGTAGATTTGTTAAATGTACAAACTTCAGATTAATGAATTCGTATTTCTTTCTATTTTCTCCCATTTCCCGGATCGCTCTTTGTATCATTTTAATAATTAACTAAAAACTGTTTGATATTATTTTGTTAAGTATATTCGTTATTGGCCGTGTTGGGTGTTGGGTAGTAACTTAACGGAAATTACAAATTACTCTAACGAAATGACTTTTGCAGTAACGGCGTAACGCTGTGGTAATTTCATTATATTTTATTTAAATTAACGCAATTGTAAAAGTAATTTCTATGGAGTATAACGTGTTATTAAAATACGTTATGATCGTTATGAATGTAGAATGTACTATGATAAACCCTAGGGTCTAGGATATTCGAGAAAAATTAAAAACCAATTAAATTTTTTTTCGACTAAACCTACTTTTTGAATGAAAAAATAACGTAACGTGATAAATTAATGTCGGGTATATAGCTAACGTGAACATATTAAGAGGATGCCTCTCCCGTATATGTTGTCTCTGTCTTACAAGTGCGTAACGTAGCAAATTGTACGTTTAGCAGAACACGTGTAGGCTCCGTTAGTTTAAAAATTAGAGTGAATTGACCTCTTATAAAATTTAAAATTAGTATTTTAAAATTGTAAATTGTTTGTACATCTTAAAATACACATACCTCGCTATAAAATTTAAATATAATAAAAAACCCATGAGATTGCTTAGATAATAATCTTACCTTTAAATTTATATAAGAGGTCAATTCACTCTAATTTTTTAACTAACGGAGCTACACGTGTTCTGATGAGCATACAATTTGCTGTTACACACTTGTAAGACGGAGACAACATATTATTATGCGGATGAGGCGTCCTCTTAAAACTAAAATATTTAATGTAACGAGTAACGTAATATTATTAATTTTCAAAAGTAATTTACCCAACACTGGATATCAGTAATCTATTATTTTACATAATATATATGTATAGGTTTAGGTATTTACTAGTTACCAGGCACGTATACAGGGCTTTACCCCCCCCCCCCCCCCCCCCAATATTATAAACCACATGAAAATGAATCAATTAAAATATTAACTGTACATCCACCAAAAATAAAATGGTTTGCGAATAATTAAATTTAAAAAAACTCTGGTATACCAATGTTCTGTATTTATGTTTGTAAATTGTTTGTTTTTTAACCATCGAGAAACTGCTTTCATTTCGTATTCATTCATAAGGGGTTTTATAGAGATAAAAATTATTTAATTTTAATGTTTACGATTAATATTGTATTGTAAATATTTTAATGATTCAATAAATTCTAAATGAAATGCCGATGAATATGGTTCGGTAATATTAAGAAAGGTTAATCGTTTATCAACTGATTATTAGTGATCCCCGATATGATTTCTGTGAATTACAATTTCCGGTTAAACACTAATATTAGTTATAGTACAAAATGAATTATTAATGTATCGATTACGAATTTACACCATATAATTACAGGATAAGTATAGGATTTTAAATTTAAAATGTTATAATAATTTAATATGTTCTTTTTGTCTTCGGATATAAAACAGAATCGGTTGTCACGCGACGCCTTTAAAAAGGAGATTTAACTATATCACGATCCATACTGCCGCTGTACGTATAATGTTACAGTTTAAACGTTATGTTTTTTTCCTAAAAACGTAGACACGACCGTGACAGTACGCTGCAATCTTATCATTTTCAGATTATTGCTTTTGTAGCGATAAAGAAAAACAAAGTTTATCAACGAAGCTATATACAGAAACCGTAGAGTAATATTACTCCGTGACAGAAACGGTTACGAGTCAACTTAATCATAAACTATATTGGCCGTATTAGTAGATAGTAGATGCAAGATACACAATATAATGTCGTATGATTTATATCCGGCGACCATATACGCGGTATAAACTATACCGGATAACGCTACTAACAGAGTACTATATACCTATACGGCTGTATACCGATACAAATTCAGTACCGCCTCTCCGGAAACTAATCGGATGACGCAGTTTACACACACACAAGACGCGCTTTCATATAAATATATAGTGATGTGTACCTATTATTATTTTTTTACATCCTAATATTTCAAGTGACGGCCCCCCCTAGCTCCGGTCCATGGGAAATGACAAAGTCTATTTTTACGCTGGTTTCACGCCCACGCCACGGCAGGACATTTTTCCATAATATGAACCCTTAAAAGGGGCTGCGTGTGTATTTTTAACGACCAAACGCGAAAGCTTCAAATAGCATATAATATTCAACATACATATATAGGCACCTATAATATTATTATAACGACATAATATAATATACACGTGCGTGTGCGCTGCAGTTTTCCGCCGCACATCATGTTGTGCGACACCCGTCGAAACACGGAAAACAATCAAATTCGATTTTGTCACATCGTACACGCGGGACGTGCGTCGTCGGCAGGGTATAGTATACAAACGTACGGTGCAATAGTATTTACTGTACCTGTACAGTATTTATAACAAACTATATCTAAGGTGACTGTATTATTTCTGCTGTTTTTCCCCTGCATCGCGGCGGACCGTGTTTCGGATGCGGTGCGCGGAAACGCCGCCGTCGCTTCGGTAAAAAAATATTGAGAGGTCGATCGTCCCGGCCATGTATACACCGCACATACACAACATCATAATATGATATGTATATTTGTAATTTTCGAGTGTGTGTGTATGTGTGAAATGCACGTGGGAAGTGCGATTATGTCAATGCGGTTATTTGTACAACCACTAATAATAATTTCGAACACGATATTTAATGAAATAATTCGTATGTATGTATACATTAAACCTATATTAAGTGAACACCGGGACGTGTAGTCGCACGCGGCGTTGTAAATTTTTTCGCGGCGCTGTAAATCGGATTGTCCGTTTTGTATAACGGCGGTACATAAGTACATTACGCTATGGCTATTGTGTCCTAAATATATACGTGTGTCATCTACAGGTCGATTTGTCTGTGAAACGTGGACGAGACTCCGTCAGCTATATTCGAATATTGTACTATTATGCGAATTTATTTTTAACGATTCGAGTTTGAAAAGAGTAGGTTTGTACGATTTTGTTTTTGAGTATGTACTTGCTATATATAATGAAAGTTAAACAATAAAGAGTTTTTTTTTTTTGAAAAACAATAGCCTAGAACTGTAACCAACAACAATAATGTTTAGATTAAAATTTAAAATGTATTAATATATAATACAGGGTGATTCACTCCCATTTTTTCCTTCAATAATTAATTTTTGCAGGAATTTTCAAATATCCTTGAAAGTTGAAGATCATATATTAAAATTCTTGGGATTTTTTGTACTACTTAAGGAGTATTTTGTGGTAGTACAAACTTGTGTTTTTCAAATAAGAACTCCCCTTGTTTACTGAAAAAATTATTTAGTTGATAACTTTTCTAAACATTTTGTCGTATCGAAATAAAAATTCGAATGAGTAGTTTTTGAATTATTTAACTTTAATGTGCCTACTATAAAGGATATTAAGTCAAAGTCTATCACGCTTGATGAGTGGGTTTGGAAGGTATGAGAACTATAGTAATTTAAAATTGTATCTAATTTATGATAATAATCCAAGTTTAATAAATACTATAAAAAAATAGATCCGATATTAGGTATATCTATTTTATATTATTGTAAAACCGTTTTAAGAATTATTATTCTTAGTATAAACATTTAAATACCTACCTGAAAAACTAACTATAGGTACCAGCTACTTGTTTGAATTTTGAATTAGAAACAAAAAAATGATCTATCCACTAAATAATTTACAGTCGTATTTTAAAATCAGAAGTTTGTATTGTCGCAGGATACTCCTTAAGTCTTAAGAGTCAAGTAGGTAAAACAAAAAATCTCGACAATTTTAAAATATGGTCCTTCGGTGGGTATAGTAAAAAAATTCCAAAAAAGCGGGTAAGTGGATGTCGCTCTACTGTACAGTAGATTACAAGTGGATCTCTGTATAATGAAATGTATTACATTTAAATTCAATAATATCATATCATTGTATACGAAAACGATTCTGAGCGGGGACGGTTCATCGGTCTGAATATTTTATATTGTTATTATATTTTATTATAGCCTATATGTTGATTTAATATTATAAATTACAACAAAATAACTAAAATCGTTATTTTTATTTTTATTCGTTTCTATGGTGATAAACAACCCGTTGGATATTAAAATCCCATTTTTAGCGGTTTTTTGTAATTTGTCGGTGATTTTTCCCGTAGCATTAAATAACTAAAATGACCTTTTTTTAAGTATTAACTTTGTAATTTGCTAAAAGATAAGATACTATATGTTGAAATCAAAGCATTCCCTTCTGGTAGACATTTTGTAAAAAAAAAAATAAATAAATAAACACCATTGAAAAACCACTAGATGCCTCACTCCGCTCAGAATCTAAAATCAGAATTTGTATAAATTCATTATAAAATGAAAAAATGAGGGTGAGCATGCTTGGTGATTCGCCCTGTATATATATATACCTTCTCTATAAACACGTAAAACTGATTTAGTTATTTTATGTTAACATTTTACAATAGCCAATCGTATATTTTTGTATGCAATTACTAGTAAGTAGTTAGTAGTGATCTACCTATTAAAATATTATTATAAACATATTGTTTTAAACTTTCTCGTCGCTTTTTATAATATTCCCGTAGGCGTGCTAGACGTATTCGCGATTATTCAAAAAAGAACCACGTTTCGCTTTTACGAGTGCAAACAAGACCTCCCTAGGTGTTTTCCTGTAAATCGGCGGCGCCAAACGATTGTGTCTGGAATCGTCGTTTGAAAAAATAAAATCACGATTCAAAAATACATAAGTAGACAAAAATCGATCGCGTTTATTTGCGATCTTTTAATGTAACAAATCTCCGAGATTCAAAAATCAAGAGACGACTGCACGCTATGCAGCAGCGGCAGACGGCAATCATATACGGAAAGGTCAAATTACGCCTTGTATAGAAGTTTTTCTTTTCACCACTATATGTGCGTACGTCATTAAGTAATTTTAATATGTCTATATTATTGTCTATATAGTGTATTATATGTAAAGGTTCTTAATTATTAGTATTTATAACGCACACAAAACACATGCAAACCTATTACAATATGTCTTTTTAATTATAACATTTAATTAAAGTTTTTATATAATTTTAATTTTTTATTCATGTATTATATTTTAATATTTATTGCGACGTAGGTATATAATATAGCATTCGAGTTGACCTACAGATCATATTTTTCGTAACGGCTAACGCGTAAATTCCACCTGTTGTTCGCCTATATTAACATATTATACATATATATATGTATATAAATATGTGGTATTAAATGAATATTTGTAAACGACGGTCCGGCCTATATTATAAAACACGTGGTTCGCATTCGTGTACTATCGCCTATATAATATTATAATAAAATAACATTACCCATATGCGTACATACATAACATTATTATAATATATTAAACGCGACTGAGGCAAGTATGTACTATACGGTATATACATATATGCAATATATTATTATTATATTTTAGGTAGATTTGAATATAATATTATGTCATATAATATATAGGTATATTATATATTATGTGTATAGAGGTACCCTTTTAGAAATTCCAGATTCCCGAGAACGTTATTTTCGAATTTGTCCCACGGCCATTGTGAAAATTTCCGGCTTTCGTCGCGGGTTTGTTGACCTCGAAGACTGCAGCGTCGGTTAAAGCCATGGGAAAATATTGATATTGCCCCGTCCCTGTCGTGTTCGGAACGCTTTAATCCACTGCGCAGGTGCGTCTGAAGGGTATAGAAGGTCAGACAGCGGTGCGAAAAGACCGGAGGTTGTGCCCCGCTTCATCATCCCCTTCACCGTTCTATTCACCTATATGTAGGTATCACATTATATACCTACTAATGTATGTACAGGCGTTTAGTGCCCGAATTTGTATACATTATATTATGCTAAGACAGTGGTTATGGTATACAATAATCATCGTGCACTATAATGTACATACCTACTATATAATATTATAGCCGCGGTTTAGCGATGCAGTTTTCGAGCACCAGTTCACTTCGAATAACGAACGGAAATGCGTATATATATAGACGGTCAAAACCATAATAATATTTGACTCATCAGTGCGACGTTTATCGACATATACAATTAATTAAAGAAAACATTATACTATTATGTTGTGTAGCTCTTACACGATTGTTATTAGTGCATGTACCTACTGTATGCATAATACGGTAATCTAAACGGAAACGTTCACTTAAAACTTTAACGTTTTGTTAATTATAAAATTATACGCTAGTAATATATTTTTACAGTAAATTATAGAGAAATAAAAATTGATAGAAAATTCAAAATAGACAAGACGTTTTATTATTTTGTATACATTAGTGATAAATACTATCGATTTAATTATAAAGAGTATTAGACATTTAAACGTCTAATACAACGTTTACGTTCTATACTACTACTACGTCCGTCACTAATAGTACTATTATAGTCCTCTACTTGGACGATTCATAAAGCATGCTTGCCCCCCAATAATTTAAGGAGTGTACTGTGGTGACATTAACTTAATTTTCAAACTATCACATTTTTTGTTATTATGGAGATGATTTTTTTGAAATTCAAACAAGTAGGTAGTTTCTGAGTTTTCAATTCGTTAGTATTATAAGAATAATACTATCTATATCCCACGATTTCGACGATAATTTAAACGGTATTGGAAGCTTTGATGTAAAACCATTATCTTTAGCACATAATATAATTACTCAGTATCTACTTACTACTCGTTCGAATGTCGATTTAAATGTGTCAACGTTTTCAGAAAAACATATCTTATTAACAACTTATAGTAAAATAGGGTGGTTTATCAAACTGAATAAAATAAGTTTTGTACCAGACGACGCCACCACAATAAGCCGCATACTTCTTAAACTGTGTAAAAATCTAAGTGTCGAAAATTATACGATCTTTAAGTATAATATACTTATATCTACTTATTATAATATATAATATACTAATATATTATACTTAAAAAAGCTAAATATTATAGAATTCGGACAAATGTCAAATACATTATTAAAGAATAAAATGCCTATATTTTATCATTTAACTTTGGCTGTAATAACTTTTTGACTGTATATCTACATGAATAATTGTTGAGCTATCGTCGTCCATAAACTAAATAATAAGAAAATAAGATAAAAGGGGAGAAGGGATGAGCTCTGAGCATAATTGACGAATCAACCTGTATAGTATAGTGGTTATGTTGTGTATACATAAGTACGTTTCATAACTGTATGGCTCTCGCGACTACTATATCGCGCATTAGACAATTAATACATATTAATTATAGACTGTATACCTAAGTGTACTATGATATATATATATTTGTATTATGTATAGGGTATAAAGTATACGTTCTAATAATTTTTAGTTAAAGAGTTTTACATAAAATTATTTTTCCCCATTAAAATGCAGATTAAACCGATATACATTTTTTCCTTTTTTTTTTATGAACGCCAGTTTATTTTATAATCATTAATCATCATTCACCATTATCAGTTCTCACGAGTAACACGCTAATTAAATATGTTATATTAATTATTTATTAATAAATGCAATTCGTATAGTGAATAATAAATAAAATGTATACGTTTTCTTAATTAGTATCACACATTAATCAACAAAATGTAATTACGATTATATAATAATAATCTTAACTTTATATTGTATTGGCTGAAATTTGTAGCATGTTTGAATATTAAATAATGTTTGTTGAACCAATTATAGCCTATAGGATCAGTTTTTGGCCAGACACACAACATGACTTTTGGCAATACCTAAGAAAAGTTTAAGTAATACTAACGAAATTTGGCACTTACATTAAATTCAAAGCGTTTAAATGCAATAAAATAAAATAACAATAACTATAGTTGAAATAAACCGTTGGTTAGGAACTTTATTATTATAAATAACATAACATTTTTTTAATAAATCTATAACCTATGAAAATAAATACGTAGGTGGTAGCCGGTAGGCACCTAGATCAATAGTTATTGATATTTGATGTTGTGTAAACTAGTTTTGTAAATGTTATATTGTAATAATATACATTTTAACGTAACAGGAAACAGAAATAGAAAATATCCAATATCCATATATAAACAATTAATTTTATTTTAGAAAATAGTCACATCTATTATGATTTACGATGGGAATTTTTGTATATAAATGGTTGCCATTGGTTAAAGCTTACAGATTATAATAGTAATAGGATAAATTTTTGGTTTTTTAAATTTTTAACGGTTGTCATCAGTGTCTCGGGCAGATGAGGCAAAAGCACGCATAAAATCGTGCTTACCGTTATGATTACGAATAAAGAAATTATATCTTAAAATAAAGATAAGATATTTGAATGTATGTTTGTAGCTTTGTTTGTATATAAGTACTCAAAAACTACTTAACTGATTTTGAGAAAATTTCAAATTGTTCTTGGAGATATCAGGAAAGTTTAGAGAGTAGTTTAAACCACGTTTGGTGGTTTATTATACGTCTAAAAATGGATGTTGGTTTGAAGTTAAGATACTCAAAAACTACTGGAACGTTTTCAATAAAAAGTTATATCAATAGAATCCTTGAGACTTGGAGGGTGTTTATACCTTATATTTTTCAACTCTTATGGGTAGCTAAAGGGGTAGTTACTAGCTACATGCAATTTTTCAGCTTACGAAAAAATAAATTTTTTTTGGTTTATTTTAATGGTTTCCATTTGTTACATACCATATTACTATTATAATAATTAGGAGAAATATGGCATATATATTTTTTTACAAATATAATTATTAAAAATACAAATTGTTGGCCCAGGCAACGTCGGGTGGGGCAGCTAGTTATTATATAATATATAATATATTGTGTTGTCGTGTTGATAATTATACGAACATGACTTATGAGTAATATTGAATATAATTAGGAAAGAAAATACCTATAATTTATTTTAAATAAATTATTGTTACTCTGTCATAGAATCATTATATTTTTGGAACAAACTTTCAAGGCTCAATTTTCCGAAAATTACGAAATATTGAATGATGATTGGTGGCAGTGAATAAAATTGTAAATTTTGATCCTCTCTCGGGATGATATATCCTTTTACACACTTTAGTGATGAATATTCTATCGTTCTATTGTACCTACCACTGCAGTGGTGGTTTTATGGTGGAGGGGGTCTAGGGGTCAGAACACTGAAGGTTCATAGTAAATTAAATTTTTTTGTTGAATACCTGATTTAGTAAAACATATAGGTACGTCATGTAAGTTAAAAAAAATATGTTTTTTTCGATAGGTAGTGTAAGTTTTTATGTTAAATATATTATAATATGTATTGCGTGTTTGGATATATATATATAGTGAATCAATATCTTCCTTAATGATATTCTATATAACATGATATTGTGTTAAAATATTGTAAAGGTATGCTAATAGATTCGAAATTCCATTTGACATTACTATGTATCCACTTAATGGTTACCCACATTTATACACACCGTTTAAAATACGAGGTACCTATATAATTATTATATATTGATGTACTTACGCAACAACAATTTAAATATATTAATCTATAGTAATGTAAAATTATACATACCTACGTGAAAGGTATAAGTTGTCATCCATATAGTATTCATCCCTTACAATAAGTTTGTATCTGTTCGTTTTTTATCATTAACTCTAGAGTGTATTTTTTTTTATTCCGTCCAGTGTTTTTAAAACACCCCGTATATATAAGTATATAAAAGAAAATGTGCGTTGCCGGTTCCGCCGAACGTTCGTGCCAAAAACGGACCGAAAACGCCGCACACGAGGTTATCATTGCGACCTGCACAATGTACTTATATATAATATAATATATACGACGACGGTGTGGTGCCCGCCAGTTTATGTATATGTTATACGTATGTACAATATTAATGTACAATACTGCAGCAGAAATCCTTTTTTTCAACATGTCGCGGAGTTAATTATCATATCGCCGCTTTGGAAACATAAATAATTATCGTTGGAATGTAGATTTAAGATTTGGTATTATAATTATTATAGTATAATAAATAAAAAACATTAAGCCCTCCTCCAACTCACCACTATCGTGTCACCGGCATAATATTGATTTTTGACTTGCAGCTGCAGCTATAGGAATTAGGATCGAGGATTTATAGATAAATTGAATTGACACACGTGCAGTGCTCGCATATGCGGAGTAGACATTTAGAGGGACTGAAATGGTTTGAAATAGCTTATCAGTTTTCACCTCTGACCCTCCCCCCTCCCCACGACAAAAGCACATCCAATTGCGATACAACGTACCACGATTTTCAAAAAATCGGTGGATAATCGTCAATAATTATATTAAGGGTATGTTATTAAACACCGAAAAAAATGTTCAGGACACTATGCTAACCCGTACAAAATTCTTATTGATTAACAACTATTATAGACAATATACATAATAATATACCGTAATATTAATGACATTATTTATAGATTCAGTATGGGCGCGTAAACATTTTTAATTAAGGATTCTTATATTCATAAATTGAAAAATATAATATATAGTCGTTAACGGTGAAATTATGGTAAACAAATACGCTGAAAAGATGAGTAAGAAGGGCAGGTATGTCTTCTCTATATATACAATATTTTTGGTGCTTCAAC
This sequence comes from Metopolophium dirhodum, assembly GCF_019925205.1. Classification (NCBI taxonomy): domain Eukaryota; kingdom Metazoa; phylum Arthropoda; class Insecta; order Hemiptera; family Aphididae; genus Metopolophium; species Metopolophium dirhodum. The sequence goes on from NC_083565.1 coordinate 12,155,251, forward strand.
AGTCAGCGCCTAAGGGTGCAGCTTTCTGGCAATTTGCGCCTGTGGGGCGCTATAGCTTTATAGAACTTCGGAGCACAACAATACGAACTGCGCCCGTGCTATTGGTTCCGTGGAGTCGCGCGTCGCCAAATCTTTAGCGGCCGTCGACCGTGTTTTCAGTGGCCGTCTGTGCGCGTATAATATCTGCAGACGGACCGGGACCGGCCGGCGGCGCGGGGTCGGCGGCGGCGCGACGCCGAGAGCTTTTAAAAATAAACCTAACATTTACGATTTCGTGCCGGAGCCCCGCGACGATCATTTGGAAATAGACATTCTGGAACCGAGCCCGGGGCGCCGCGACGCTTCGGTCACTGACACCGGCGGCGGCGATTTTTAAGTGCACGCGCGCACTTGCACGCGGGCGCGTGCGCGCACACCGTTGCCTCCGTCGTCATCGCCGCCGCCAAAAAAATCAAGCTTTGCCACCGCCACCGGCGACTTTGGATTCCCATTGATTATTGTTTTCGATTTTTTTTCGCCGGAAAAGCAATCTTTTCCCTTTTTTTTTTTTTAACTATATAGCTCTGTTCGCAAATTTACATTTATTTCGTGCTCCCTTTTCCCAGCTGCAGCTTTAGCGTTCCACGTACCTACAACCCACATTACAACACTATTAGATGCTACATATAATACGTATTTAAATAAAAATCCCTCAGAACAGTATACGGCGTATAATTATGAATTATAATACTATATAGTATATCGTGTGCGCTCCGACCGCACCGCCGACTGGTACAGACCGGAACGGCGGAACGGAACAAGCGAAACTATTTATGTTCCTTGTCTTAAACAACATGCGCCGAATTTTTATGAACATTGACAAAAATTTGGTCGTTTAACTCGAACGATTTCTGAAGGTACAAATCAGCTAGTGGCAAGTGACATAAGTGACACGATATTACACTTGTCTCGCATCGTTGGATGTCACCGTTTAAGAGCCCCGAGTTCGACCGCAGGGCGCAGACATGTATAATATATATACACCTAACCTAACCTAACCTATATATATGTATACAGGGCATATGTGCCTATAGGTACTTGTAAACTGCATTATACATTAAAACCAATTCATATATCAATCACGAAATATTCGTCTAGAATTCATTACTTTTCTTAGACTAACCTATTTTATGAATCCGTTGGATATATCGTAGTAAATTTTATATTAAGGGTCCCGGTGCCAGTTTTTCAAATTTTCCACAATTCTATACAATTTGAAAATTAAATTTTATATTTTAGTTGCCACTTCAATTATAAGACTTTTCCACTAATCTACAACCCGATACCTATTTAGGGGGGGGGGGGGGCTGATAGGGTGTATTATATCGAAAAAAATGATTTTACTTTACGGTAATAACTCTCAAGCTGTGTAGAGTTGTCGGATTTTGATGACTATTTTTTTATCTGAAAGAAGAAGACTTCCTACAGCCCGCATCAATCTTTGATTTGGTATTTTACTTCAAATAATTATATTAAAAAATGTGTAATAAAATGCTTTTTATCTTGTATTTTTTTGGACATATTATAAAGTTTGAAAATAAAATGATAAAAAAACAGAGATCGATGCGGGCTGTAGAATATTTCCCTCTAGCAATTAAAAAAAAAATATGAAATTTGGTTGATTCTACAAGGAGGTATCGTTATTCCCGCAGAGTGTTTTTTGAGGACAAAATGGCATCGGCACTGGGTGCCTTAATAAAAAACGTTTTCTGGTTGATTGCCCATATATTATATTGATGCACAAAATATGTACATAATACACGCGTATACACGTAACTTTTAACTTAATTGAACTTGGTAAAGCTTTTGTTTGTACTGCAGCTTGCAGGTACGCACACAGAAACAATTATGGGTGAGGGGATTATAAATCATAATTTATAACCATCATAATGCTCCCCCCTCCCCTCATACCGCTGAATTGAGTGACACTGCAGATGAGTGACTTTCTCAAGTAACTTAAAGTCAATATTATACTCTCATCTTATACGCTTGGTGTACAATTTGATATTGTGTACCTATATAATTTGAATGATATAATAAAAAATATGGAAATTACAAATTAAGTTATAAATTATAATATATAACTAAAAATGTTTTCGTATAACATTTCGTGGTGGTAGTATGAGTGAGATGAAACCTATATAATATATACGTGTCTGCATATGGTTTGTATCATGCTGACTTGTTTTGGTTTGATTGTTGTGCATGTTTTATTAATATAAATCATACTTACACACTTTTATATAGTTCAGTACTATACCTACCTACTTTGTTATGTAGGTATTCAAGTTTTCTTTATCGCATTAAGACTTGAGAATTCTTTGTGCTGCAAAGTTTCGTAATTATAATGAATATCTATACAATTTATACCATTATTGGGCTATGCAAAAAGAAAACATAATTTCACGAAGAAAAAATGTATATTAAATTTAACATTTTTAAAGAAAATCCAATTAAAAATATGCTGATAACGAAAAATAATAATTTGGCTGTAATAAACATGGAAGGTACACCAGTAAAATTGTAGTTAAGGGTGAATGTATACTAAGTATTTTACAAGTAAAATTACTAAAAGAACTCTGTCTCAAAGTTACTTTTTGAAGTATATGTATTACACTTATATAGGTAGTATTAACTTGAGTTTAAATATACATGTTTATTGAACTTCGGACTTAAGTTAAAAAATAATATATTATAAAGTTGAGTAGGTATACTCACGTCTCACACTCGCAGACCACAGTATTCTGTTATAATAATTAGTGTTTAAGTATAGGTACAGGTATAGCCGTATAGATATATAAATATGACATATTGACATTTACTAGGTAACACAGTTATATTATGTAAAAAGAGGGGAAATCACTGTGCTGTACAGTAGACGTCATCATTGAGGAGTACGTTACTGTAATGTATGACGTGTTAAATTTGAATTCAATGATTAATCATTGCATACGGAAAACGATTTTGAGCGAAGGCGATTTTTCAGCATATATTATTACTAAATAAGAATATTTTATGGTATATTATTTATATTGCTATTAAAGTAATTATTTATTCTACTATTAATAGATTGTAGATAATATAATAGGTTGAAATAATTGTTGTCGAAAACATTGCGTTTAAAAATGTTATTGTCTGTATAAAATATAATAAATGGCCACGAACAATATTTATTGAATTATTATAAAAATAACTAAAATCGTTAGTCTTCGTTCAAATATATAGGTATAATATTGTCCAAATTTGAACTTAAAATATCTATAAAAAAAACTGTGTTTATATAGTTTTTAGAATTTTTGGTTACAGTATGAAGTACCTATTTATGAAAAATATTGTTTTAAATTTTCAATCCTTAGCTAGAAAATTGGAACATTTTATAAAATTTAACTAGAAAGAAATTTGCAAATTTTCGTGATTTTGACGATTTGGTCAACATTTGAACTTCAAATGCATAAAAAAAAGCGGGTGAGTGGATGTCGCTCTGCTGTACAGTCGGTTACAAGGGGGTTACTCGTTACTGTAATGGATAATAATAAATTTGAATTTATTCGAAACGTGCGGTTTGTCAGCCAAGGATATTTTATATTATATTTATATTATTATTATTAATAATAATAATACGATAGCCGGTAAGTTGGATTATATTATTTCTTCGTTTAAATATCTAATTTTGTCCAAATTTTAACATAAAATAACGGTATTAAAAAAATGCGTTTTTATATTTTTAAGTTATTCATTTACTTAAGTGGAAAATTGTTTCAAATTATCAATCCATAGCTATAAAAGTTGAACATTTTACACATTTTTAACTTTAAATGCTTATAAAAAAAATTGTGTAAACATTCAGTGAAAATGTCATGTATCTAAGGTCATTATTTTTAAAGTTATACAAAAAACCAAGAATTTTGACCTACCCAATACACCAACAAGATTCACTTTCCCATCGAACAAGATATCATTATAAAACCAATACATTCATGATTCCAAAATTTTGCCCAGTACATATGTACCATTAATAAAAATCAAATAAAAATTCAAACCTTGAGAAACCCGTATTAAATTGTCAAGCTTTTTAAGAAATAATATATTTCTAAATAGCTCAAAAACGGTCAAAATATTTGGTAAATTATACCTTGTATAATAAAAGATAATAATATAAACATTTCGTGACGATTTCAAGTATCTACGGTTATTTGTTTTTGAATTACAATAATATAAGAATATCGTTCGATGAAAAATCATTTTTTACTCGTGAATATCCAATTTTGTCATAATTTAAACTTCAGACGCTTATAAAAATATTTATGGATTTTCGTTAAACTTTTTTTTTTAATTTCAACAATATAACTTATAAAGGACCTTTTATTAAATGTTCAAACCTTTTAGGTACCCATAAATATTTAACATTTTATGAACGTTTAACTACATAATCATTTGCAAATTGTGGCGATTTGTTTGATTCTTACTTTAAGCCAATATAAAATAATATTGTGACTAAGTATTTTCAATATTTTTGATTGGTAAATGAACAACTTATGATGAAGAACTTTGTATTACACTTTCAAGTTTTTTGATCCAGCCAAAAAAATTTAAAAAATTGAAAATGTCTTTAAATACAGTTTTATAAAAAGTCAAAATATTTAAAAAAATTTTATCATTTAAAAAATGATAATATAAATATTTGTTGAATATTTCAATAATCTAGGTTTGTTCGTTTTTGAATAAACACAAAAAAACATAAAATCGATTTCGTCATGTACTGGCTCTACGTAAAAATCCACGTTTTTCCTTAATTTTAAAGTACCAACTAGATCCAATTTGCTACCAGTCACCAACCTCAAAGTTGAAAATCAAATTTCTCTTTTCAAAAATGATGAAAGTAAGAAAAAAAAACATCAATTTAAAATCAATACATTCATCGCTCTGCTCCAAATCTAAAATAAAACTTAAAGTAGGAACCAAAACCCAATACAATGTGTATTCACCCATGTATTATGTAGGTTATTTAAATATTTAATTATTTTATATATCTACCTATAACAAGTTGTTTAATCATAATATCATATAAAATATATATTTTACGCCTACTTGGACTGTTATACGCAAAAATATTAGGTTTTTGTGTGCAGGGATTTGTCGTTTAACTTATTTACCGTTATTACATTAAAATATAAATAAAATACGTGTATCACAATACCCTAAAAATTGGTCTATATTCTGGAAAAAAATGTACCTATACACAAAATGTACACCATAAGAATGATGCCGGAAACTAATTCTCAATTTGCCCTTTTAAATACAAAGAAAAGTGCAGGTTGACAGTTTTTTGGCGTCATACGGTGAATTCAATGCACCACACCCTACTTGATTCATACGCCAAAAGATATTTGGGATTAGTGATACATTATATATTTATATACACTGCAGCAGACCCTTGTAAAACGAATAACGTCTGCCTGCTACAATATGGCAGCTAAACCGACTAAAATTATATACGTGAACGTGACACACTATATACATTTTAATATATATATAGCGTCGGTAAAGTGTAAACTGTTATATAGGCGTCGCAAACGTGGAACGTGCGATTATTGGACTTATACGTATGACATAGGTAAACCTATATATAGATAACTAAAGATAACAGAAAAGCGGGACCGGATACGAACAACTGTATGCGATATAAATATACGTCTATATGCATATTATCATGGAAAGACCACGCGCTGCCGTTTAAGATCGCGGTGAACGTCTTTTCTTCAAAACTGTTGCCTGCAGTTGGGGGCGTTGGACGCGTGCGGTTTTGGTGGTAGCTTTTTTTGTCGCGCCTGTACATTATGTACCTGAAGAAACAATTATTGAAATAAATCGAAATTTGAAATCTTTTTTGCTTTCCGACCGTTTAATGCGTGCTATGAACAAAAAAAAAAAAAGGTATAATATACAGTAATGACATGAAAAAAAAAAAAAAAAAACAGAAATTGTATAAATGATAATATTTAATATACACATTCCTCGCCTCGTACTCGGAATGTCATCTTCTGAGAATTATAATCGAAGGAATCGATGCGCCTCGACATAACTTATACACCCCATCGACTTCACTCGAGACCCTGCAGCAGTCGCCACCAAAGGTCGATCGTCGCCATGTATGTGTGTACATATAATAGAGATTACCATCGAATGTGCGGTCCCACACCTCTTGGGTGGGCAGGCGGGCGCTGCAGGATGCGATTGAATGGACGGCGATTGTACAATATATACATGTGGTCGGACGGCGAAGGGGAAGAACATCGATATTCAATCGACGAGTTATACGTGTCGTAAACGCGTTTCGTTTTAATATTTTAGTGATGCGTAATATACAAATATTATGTTGGTCAATTTATCGATTCTCGAGATCCCGTCGACTGCAGCAAAAACAATAAACTTATGTAATTATATAGGTATATGAAATTCTATATTTTATACATACAAACGTGCATATTATGACGGCGTTGTATATGCCCACTGTGCACTTTTCAGTGATCGCGAGTTATATATAAAATATAGTGAATGTGACCAGAGTAAAAAATGTCAATACGTCTACTGAAAATACAAAAATTATAGTTATCCCTCGGTGGTCCGTGTACTATAGTGTGGTCGCCGCCGAGTCCAAATATTTAGTTTAACACTATTTTGTTATATTGTAGGTGTGCTCGTAGCTCGTTATTACACGCAAATGCATACACATAACACATTGCATACAAATATACACGCACACACACATACACTTTATACAGTATGCTTATAGTCCCCGGCGACGGTCGTGTAGTGTGTACTCGTGTCAATCGATGGTATTCGCAATGTTACGACGACCAGTGGTCGCCAGTCGCGAACTCGCGTCTACATACATACCTATATTTATTTTACAGTCCATCGCGATCACCGAGTGGAACGCGCGTACACACTCATCGGTCATCAACATCGACTATAAATTATAATATGCATCCAATTATAATAGAAATTATATCGCTTTTTATTTTTATTAATTATGCATTTACGCGCAGTATTAATAAGATTAGTTTAACTACTACATCGGTTTAAATTATATTCGCTGGCGGCTTTTGAACACAGACGCCTTTTTACCCCTGCCTGGCCACCTACTCCATAGTAATATAATATAATATATGTACGTAATTATATCCGTGCAGTCGTGCAGATATATATACAATGTAATAATATCTAACAACGATATTACCGACCGCGTGGCTGCGACGGGTCGTGTATGGCGCTTGTACATAATATAATAATATATATTATATGGGTATAATATTACGATTAACGAAGTGTCTCGAAAGCTTCTCTAAAGCGTTGACAGTAGTTTTTGAGAATTCGCCTTTCAAGTACACTACATACTTTTTGCATAAGTTTGAATTCTTATTATTAGTGTGTGTAGGCCCAGTGGCGGATCTGGGGGGGGGGAGCTAGGGTCCTCGCCTCCCCCCCCCCCCCAGACATCTTCAACAGGCTCAACATATAGGTACCTAATTAACATACACGATTCCTAATCCAACCTTAGAAACAATAATAACATTTCATTTTGAAAATAGTTAACTCTCTACCTTCAACACAAGCTATACTTACAGAAAGTAGATCATTTTAATCAATATATGTGTATAAATGTTATGTATGTAATTGAGAAAAAAAAAAATGTTAACGTTTCATTTAACCATTTCTTTCATATATTGAGGAACGTCTACTAGAACATAATAATGTATATTGTATTTATTATAGCTTAGAAGTATTTTTTTCAGGAGACCCCCCACCCCTCAAAATTCAACCCTGGACCCGCCACTGTGTGCAGTAGACTTAGTCCCTGCGTGCAGCCGCGCTCAGGTACGGGTCGCATCAACCGGGACGTTTTGTTTTTGTTAGTTCGACTCAGAAATCAGAATTGGTGCCAAACCATGGTCTGCGATTTGCAAGTACATAATATGTACGTATTTCGACGAGAGTCCTACGTGGAACGTCATCGCACATGATGCATATCTGTAGCCATATACCCATGGACGTTTCGTTTAAAAATTTGTTTCGGCCCGCAAGACGTATATTATATTATGATGTGTATACGCCACAATATTGCAAGGGCCAAGAATAAACAACATACTCATATAGTTATATACTGGTAATTTATTAAAACACATCTAAATTTAGGTACTATTGTCTAGTATTATGTTTAATGTCCTGACGCTACGCGTAATATCTCTCTACACACGACTACTATAATACTATACAGTATATAATATTATTATAGTATTATACGCGTGTTTCAAAAAGAGTGTCCCCGACGAGAAGACGGTGGTGATGGCCGAGATCCAAAACGTTCGGCCTGCGAAATTCCGATCGTTTCCTTTTACGTCACACGTGCGTGCCAAATGCTATGATGCGCGTTACATAACAGTGCATATATGTGACGTGCACAGATCGGTACATTGTAATATGGATCTGTGTGTATATTATCATTGTTCATTATTACTGTATATGTGTGTATATGCTCGGACACACACGCACGCACCGCACACATCCTGTTCGGTGTTCCAGTTATCCACGTGTATATGACGTATATTATATTATACCTACTCAATAACGTTCTGAACCATACATATTATTATATCTGCTTTTTCTCTCTCTCTCTATCTCTCTCACGTGCGGTGCACACGCGACTCCACGTCCCTCGTCCGGCGGTCTCTCAAAGGCCAGCCGAACGGTACCGAACCTATCGTGTCGCTCGCGAGTTTCGATGCGACGACGGTGGCGGAGATGATAACGATGTAAATACGATGAGTTGATCGTACCATAATAGAGGTTATAATATATAATATTGTGATTTACAAGGTACAAGGTCGACGTTTGTCGCACGCAGTCAGCGAAAACTGCTTACGTTCTCACAAGCGTCGCCGTCCCGGAATCTTGACGGTCCACCGTCACCGCCTCCGAAGCACCCGCGACGTCCGCTTCGTGCAGTCGCTTTCGGACGAGCGCGCAGTTTCGCCGGACACGACAGCTCCGCCAAAAGCTTTTACTCACGCAAAAATCGATGGAGGTGGTGGTGACGACGACGTCTGTGGAGGTGGTGGCGGCGGCGGCGGTGGGCCACCAACGAGCTGTGGGAACACGGAGGTCAGTGGAATGGGGGGCACATTCCGGCGGCGGCGAAGGACCGGTCTGTCGTGTGTTGCGTGCGCGCGAGACCGCGTGTGTGTGTCAGTGCGTTGCGCGTGCGTGCAAGTGTCGATGCGTTTGTATAATATGCTAAGCCGCCGTGCAAGGGTTATCGACCCGCACTGTGGTATGCGGTTGCAGCGGTATGTCGCATTTCTTCGAAACACCACTTTAGATTTATATGTATAATAATAATAATATAGTGTATGTGCGCAGCGTGATGCATGTCTGTGCTTGTAGTCCCGAGGACGCGTATGTGCAGTTTAATTCATGTATACGATCCGAAGGGTTAATTTACTATTTAGTATTTATTTACACGTACGTTTGATGTACGCATACGTCATTATTGGGGAGGTAAGGTGCTGGATGGGGTGGGAAGGGGACCCGGGGTAGTAATAAAAAAGGTTCTTAAAATGATTGTCTATAGTCGCAATAGTACATCATCATTTATATAATATGGTGGTAATAACTGGAAGTAGCATATAGCAGACGTATAGTAGTAGCTATCTGCTATACTATAGCCATATTATAGTAATATACAATAGTAGTATAGTAGCGGTAGTAGTAGTAATTGTAGTAACAGTAGTCTTCTTTGAGGAATTCGCCTTTTTCGTCGTTTATTGACCTTACCTTTCGTTTTTAAAAACTTTCACGTAGACAATTCGCGTTTCTGTCTACCACCGCCGTCTGCGGTGGATATTCACAACAATCTGCAACAATGAAATCGTACAACGACGTTCGACACGAAAGAGTAGCATAATCTTGTAGTATACCGAATACTATATTTATTATAATATTATATTGTAACCGCCGGGGCACCAGCAGACGTTAATTTTAGTCTGACCGACAACCTTCGCCACACTGTCCGAGGGAGACACGACCCCTCTCCCGTATAGTGTGTCGTCGTATACTCGTATCGTCTATTCATTATGCCGTCGTGTATATTCAATTAAACCTAATTAATGCGACTGGGACACACGTTTGGGCCATTTGATTGGCCGAGTTCCAATTCTTATGCTTTTCTCCGGTTCTCACTCCTTATATTATTATACATCGCGACGTCCTCCTCTCCCTCCACCGGTCCCACATAATACCGGCCCGTTCGTGTTCCTGAACCGGCGAGTACCGACGAAGACTATAATACAACAAATAACAATATAAGAATATTATATTATAGTATGTTATTATTACCTGTGCGCAACATTCCGGCCGGTGGCGTCGCGTGTAATATATTGTGTGCGCGTCGGTGGTGAATGCATCGTTCGAGTGGAATGTTTATTGCCTCCGTTTCACCGAACCTCATCGTCATCACCGGTCGATCGGTGACGGTTTTATATAAATTATTGTTATTTTACACATCACCGTGTGTTAGTGCGCGCGCGTGCGCATGTTTATACAATGATATATTTCTGCGAATTATCATCGGCCGTTACTCAGAAATCTCCACGGACCAAATCGATAAATTCTCATGGCAAACCCACCCCCTTGTTCCAACCAATCCACTCGCGAACAAACGCCGCCACCACACCGCCGCCGAGCAACACGTCCTCTTTCAGCGGATAAATTAATATTAGCGCTGCATGCGTGCATTCGGTCTGGGGATGGATTCAACACCCGTACAATATAATAACGTTATGATATTTTATAGTGTATGCGGTCTCGAGCACGTGGCAATTATTCAGTAATGCGATTTTGTCGCATCGGACTATTTTTTCCTACGATGACGTCACGTGCGGCCTATGAACACACACGCACACACATAACGTCGTCCAGACGAGCGTATTACCACGACGGGAAACGCATACGAACGACCGTTGGTGTCTGTGTGTGTGTGCGTGCGTGCGTGTGCGAGTGACGTGTGCTTGTGTGCGTGTATGAATAAAAAGAATGTCGCTTATTAAACGGCGCTGCGACGTGTGCGTGTGTGGATTGGTGGGAGGCGCCGCCCGCGTTCGTACGTCTGCTGTTCGCCGACCCCTCCGCCGCCCATCAACCCCCTTTCCGCGCCACCATACGCCCCCCACCGGGTAAAACACACACGCATTACACACCGCCCACCCACCCCATCAACAGCGCCGCGCGGTGAAGAGGGAAGTAAATTATTTTCTGAATGAAATCGCCGCGGCGATGGCGAGCGGGTGAGACGGTCGCGTCGCCGCCAACGGAGTACGGACGACGGTCACTGTGTGTGCGTGCGTGTGGCGTGCGATGTGTGCGATCGACGGTGCTCGGTCGGGTTTGGCGGCGCCCCGCGAACGCTGCTCGCTCGTCTTCACATCGGCGCGCAACGTCCGCCCGTCCGCGGGTGTGATGGGTGCAAGCGAGAACGAGGAATACGACGGCGCTTGCTTGCGTGCGTGGAGCGAGCGAGCGAGCAGCCAGCCACCCAGCCGGCCGGCCGGCTAACGCGCGAGCCGTTTAATATTCGGGGGGGAATACCGTGGTACCAACCGAACGCGGCCTTTCGCCGCGTACGTGTACAAACTGTATACATACGGAGCTGCCAGTCGCGCGGTCGGTAGTTGGTATCGGGATTCGGGTTCGCAGTCGCCGTTTTGTTTTATTGCTAGCGAGTCGTGTGTCTGCTGTGTTTGCGTGCGTGTGTCTGCGGTGTCTGGCGACGCTCCTGCTCCACGGCTGCATTATTTCGCTCTCTGCGCCGAACCGCGAACGTGTCGCGTTACTGTAAAGTTTTTTAAAAATAATTTTATTTTATCGAAGTTTTTCTCTTCCTACCCCTCCGAGGATACGATATTTCCGTCGGTTACGCGGTTTTTCAGCTCACGACGGTCTTCCTTTAAACGGTTATCATTTTTTTTTTTTTATAACACCTACGTGCTATTATTTACGCCGCACTTCAAAAAATATTTTTTTTTACAATGTTAAAATTTTCCAATGAAATAAATTGTTTTTCCAACTCGTTCGACAAGTCGCTAATCCAGTTCGACCGTCGCCGGACGGGCAAAGCACACGATGTCGGATCGCCGGGCGTCTATTGTCTCGCTTATCGACCGGAAACGCAGGAAACGGAACACGTGGTTTCGTTTGTCTCCTATAGGTATGTGTGCAACTACTACGTACACTATGTGTTTTGTCTATAGGAAATCCACCAGTAAGTGTCACGTGATGTCTAATTTTATATTGCCACACTTTTGGCATGTTATTTTTTTACCAAAATATTTTTTTTTATATAATGTATAATATTGTTTTATTTTATCCATTCAAATTATTATAATAATTATTATTTTTTTTTTCTTGACTTCTCAATACTATTTGATGCGAAGCTGGTTTTCACTTTGATCTGTCAGAGTTACCATTTGTCCATTCTGAGATCATTGTGAAAGCTAATTTCGTACCTCACGGTAATACCATGTTGGGCTGCTATTTTTAATAATAATCAATTCAAACATCACAATAGTTCGATATATAATTAGTTTGTATCTAGTTAAACCCAGTTTCGACGATAACGAGCCCGCTGGCTATTATTGCGGGAAAAACTGTTATACCTAGGTACAAATATTATTTTTGAAAGATTATATTTTATATTTATTTTTTCGGTAACTGAATTAATATATCATTCAATATTTAACCAATATTTGTTTTATGCAGGATTTTTTCTATATTTGTGTTTAGTTTGAAAGTTAATTATTTGTCCGTAATATTATCTATTATCTCTTATAATATAGTGTACAGACGACGGCCCGGACTTGATTTATTTTTAGATTTCCGATTTTTCTTCCGTTTTAATATTCCGTTCTTGTTATAATATTTCTATTCGAATTCAAGTCGTGATTGCCTTCGTAACACGATTATTTATATTATAATATTATCATTTAAACGTGTTACTGCTGTAGTTAGTATTTTTTATTTATTTACAAGTCGTTAATTTTTGGCGTAACTAATTGTATTGTAATAAACTAATAAGGTTCATTAACGTGCAACGTCTGACGATAGAATGTGGGCGCTGATACAGTGAGTGTACCGAATAGTGATACGGATGGCCCCCTTCACTTCTGTTGGCCGTGTCCAGGAACACACGATGTTTTCCGAGTTTAATCATTTCTCGGAAAAGGTGTATTGTCTTTAATTGTTACCAAAACGCGCAAGTATTAGTAAAATGGTTTTATCTCGAGATAAACAGGTTTTTAACTTGCAACTATTTTGAATCCCGTTTTTCCATTCATTTTCCACGTACGTTTTTATTACCTACTTGTTTCAATTCCTAATAAGTGTCCATCTATCCAACTTACTGACTTGTACTGCCTTCAAAATATTATGTTAATTTGATATTCTTAAAGATCGATAATGTTTAAAACCGTAATTTTTAAATTGTTACATTTTTTTTTTCCAGAAGTGTTCGTTGCCAAATGGATAACAATTTTTAATGGTTGTGTTTTTTTTTTTTTTTGTTCTCAATCTGATTACACACTTTGGGCAAGAAGTTAAAATGACTTCAGTATGAACACTTGCTTAAGTTTTTCGAAATTAATTTAAAAAGTATATAATAATATTTTGTATCATAAGAATGGCTAGAGTAACATTTAAATACATACATTTTAGTGATAGCAAATTTTCATTATATGTACATTTAGCAATCGAGATATTTTTAAATTAGTTATTTAAATAATTACATTATTATGCACGTTTGAATATATTATATATATATAAATGCATTTTGTATATTGTTTGTGATTTCTGTGAAATAGATTTTAAGTTATTACTATTATAAGTATTTTATTTAAACAATGTTATGTGAAACCTATGTTGTGACTTGTGAGCATAGTTAAGTCTTGTATAATATGTACCTTATAAATTATAACATTTGTCTGTTATTTAGGTCAAAGGTTATTTTATGTTTAGTAAAATATTGACTTGATATGAGATGACATACTATTATAATTTGTTTTTAACCAAAAATAGTTGGACATGTGGGGTTAGTGTATAAGTATTAACAATATTATATCTGTTATCAAGAAAATTCATTAATTTTATTACATTTAATTGTACCTATAATGAATGTAATTCATAAATTGGATTTCAAATAATATATACAATTCTTTAATCTTATCCATAATAGAATATACATTGAAAATTTTAATATATTTCATTAAAATACTGAACTGTCACAAATTAATTCATCTATTGACTAAAATTGATTTAACCAAATAGTTTCTATTACACAGTTAGGTACATTTTATTTTTAATACTTTGTAATTTTAAAACTTCATAGTAATTATTATTCAAAATCTATTACTAAACATCAAAACATTGATACCACAATTAATTTGAATTAACTTTTGATTTTACAATGATACATTGTTTTTTTTTTTACTGTATCATCAGCTTTTGAATCAGTAATAAATTTTTGGTAGGAAAGTGAATCTCTAGTTGGTACTTTGGGGGCTTATAAGTAAAATATTCCCAGTAGTTTTCAAAAGTGTCGGGACAAACAAAAAAAACTGAAATATTTACGCTCAACTAGTTTTTTACAAAATCAATTTTATTTTGTGTAGTAACTTGAAACACAAATAACTAGGGCTCGGAAGTTGATGACCTTAAAAACAATAAAAAATGACCAAAAAAATGACCATAAAAATAGCAAAAAATGTCCTAAAAAAATGACCTAAAAAAATTACATATATCAGTTTTATATTAATAAAAATACATTTTTTTAAATATTTTACTCTATTTTACTATAAAATTCAAAATATGACATAAAAATGACAAAAATGTCCTTAAAATAGGAAAATTAAAAAATTAAAAATATTTGTTTTATAAATTTATCAATGCTTACAAATTATTTAAAAATCAAAATCATTGCATTGTACAATTAGAGAGTATTTTATATTATCGAAAGTAAATGAACGACGATTATCTGTTAATAAATTCACTTTTACACGACAACGACGCGACGACAGTAATCGGCGAGATAAAATCGGATACTAATCGAATATTAGGAAAAAATAATAAAATGTAGGTATAATATTATTCACTACAATACGACAACGACAAAATGTAATCGGCGAGATAAAATCGAATAGGTACTAATCTTAGTCCGTGGTAATTCCAAGTTTTAAGTTATCGGCATAGACAAGAAACGATAAGAAGTGAATACTAGTGTGAAATCAGTAAAAATGACTAAAAATGTCGAAAAATGAGCTAAAATTGTCGAAAAATGACCTAAAAATGTCAAAAAATGACTTAAAAGTAAAAAAAGCCAAAAAATGCATAAAAATGCAAAATAAAATTTAGTTTTTCAGTTTCACATGCTAATAAAACACATTTGTAGCCAGGAGAGCATCGTCTAAAGAGTTCCAAAAAAAAATGCAAAATGCCTCAACTTCCGAGCCCTACAAATAACATTAGTACAAAATGTTTATATGACCATTTTCCATAAGTACTAGATAACATTTTCAAAATATGTAGACTTTTGGCCTTTTTTTAGGCATGAAAAATTGTTGATTAATTTAGTTTTTTTAATTATTATTACGGGTAAACTATTTTTTCACTCTGTTAAAATATTTTAACAATCTTGCTGAGCATTTAAAAGTTTAAATTATGCAAAATTCATAAAAAAAATAATTGTAAATTATTTTATTTTTAGTGAAAAAAAGTATAATTTGTTATACATTTTATGGCTAAAAATTTAAAATTGAAAACAGGTTTCTGATAAATATTTCATTTTATAACTAAAAAATCTAAAGAATGTATAAACAGTTTTTTTTAACAGATATTTTAAGTTCAAATTTAGGCAAAATTAGATATTTAGATAGTTCAATATGTTATAATATAGCTTATAATATACCTAAATAACTTAATAGCATTAGGTATATAATATTTTATAAATTTACATTAATTTTATTTAGGATCATCTTCATTTTTTTGAATTTAATTTTTATTGAATATAAAAAATATAATACATATAATATACATACGTATAAATGGTTTAAACTGTAAAGGACATAATATATTAATATGTATTAGTAGTTAAACTTTGCATTCATTCTTTCATGCTTCCTGATATCCTGAATATAGTTATACAACCTATTCCTGTGTTAAAATCTTTTGTTTTTTTATTATAGCATATTTAATGATTACATTAAAAAAAAAATCAATAATTGAGCTCTAATCTAAGCGTACTTGAGTTGCTATCCATTAGTATGTCATAAATCATGAAGGTTAATGAGAGGGTATTTCAACTTAATTTAAATTTAAATAGTATTAGCATATAAAATAAAATAAAAAATAAGTACACACTTCTATATTTACGTGTTCACAAAGTCAATTAATGTAATAATTACAATAAAATAATATGGATAAGATTTTTAAAATACTTAATAATATTAATTAATTTGACATATTATTATGCATTGCAATTTGTAGTTACACAACTGGCAAGGGATGTTGGGATGCAATCGCTTTTACATGGCCACAACAATTCTGTATTTATGTTGACATCATAATATTATGTTTAAAACCGATGAGTTATGTAACTAATATTTGCTATGAAAAATAAAAAAATTGTACATCAAAAAATTTCAAAACTGGAATATATATATTTTTGTTTTTTAGGTATACAATAACTGTGAAAAAAATTATAATTTTAACTAATGACCAATTACAGATACGTTATTTATAAGATGTTATATCATGATTATATTTTTAATGAAAATATATAAAAAAAAAATATTCAAATCTATCACCCTAATTTGCAATAAAATTAATATCATTAACATTTAACAGTCAACAGAAATACTTAAATTCAATTAAAAACTTTCTAATAATCCATAATACTATACTAGCTACAAGAAAAAAAATATAAATATTTTATTTATTTGCATCAATTTCATTTAAGGTTTGTAGAAATGGTAAAATCTTCAACTTTAAGGCGGTTTCTGGTAGCAAATTGGATCTATATCGTACTGTGGGGTCAAAAGTTTTATTTATGCAATACTAGTTACTAAATCGATTTGGCTTGCTTGTTATAATTCAAAAACGTAGATATTCAATATATACGTTAAGATTTGAAATTTTGAAGTTTTTTCTACTTTTTTAGATATTATGGTATAAATATTTTAGATCTTTTAGCTATTTATATTTTATAGATAATTGCCATTTCCTAATTCTTTACTTCTTTAGTTTTTAATCAACTTTATGTATGATTTAATTTTACTTTGTGAGTAAAAAGCATTCAAATTTAGTACAACTTACAATGTCTCTAACAAGGTTTTCTTACAGCGATTAAAAATTTCGATAATACATTAATAATACATAGTCAACTTTTTTTTGTAAGCGATTGAATGTTCGTCGAAATAGCTTGTACATTGCGAGCTATTTTTAATTTTTATCCTTAAGGTTATAAAATGTATTGCAAGGTTTCACATTATTATAGTTTCTCTTAATATTATTTTTAAAAAAAGTTTAGCGTAACCTCCTCACATTAATTATTTATCATAATTTTAACGAAATTATTTTTTAGAAACAACCATAATAAATTAGTTACTGAAAAAAATAAATAAAGCGTAAAGCCCAGCCACATATTATTTGTATTAGCAATTGAAGTTCAAATTTTCACGACATTCGATTTCTCATTGTATATCGTACTATTTTATAAACGTAGATACTTGAAACATTCAACTATTACTTAAATAATCATAATTTTGAACAATTATTGGAAGTAGAAATGTCTGGGTTTCTTTATTTTTGGATCAATAAAATGATGATTTAAAGTGTTATGCTCGGCCAAAAAACTTGAAATGTAATACATTCTACATACATCCAATATATTAAGTTAACTTTGTAGCAATTTTTAATATATTATCGAAAAATATAATATTATACTATATCCAACGATATAACGCGAAATTCTGCGTATCACCCGAATCACCCTGCTATCTAAACCGGTTCCCCTTTTGCAGGGTGTCGCGCAGGATTTTCAGGAAAACTGATTTTAGTCGGATGCGGTGCGTTCTCTCACTGGACAGGTCATTTTATAAGCTTTTGAAGTTAAAATTTTGACTAAATTAAACTTAAACGAAGTACAGCGATTCTATTATTTATGCTGTAATTCAAAAATAGTTGTCGGGACTTGATATTTTCAAAATATATAGATGAATTTCTCTTATTGCGTATATATTATTTATTATTTGATCAATTGATTATTTACCGTATTAGTATTACTTTTGGTAAAATATCTTTGTAAGCTGATCGGGTTGATCAGGATAGTTTTTCGTGTGATGCAATGATTTATCATTGAAATAAAATTCAACACATCTATTTCAGAGGCAATAGGCCGTATAATAGGTCATATACAGCAGAGCGAACATTTAACTCTTAAAATTAATTTTTTGTCGTTCTATTTTTGATACAATATAAAAAACGTTTTGCCTTTAAATATGTATTTTAAAATCCCTAAATAGATCTCCACTTTCCAATAATTTCCTATATCCACCTGCTTCGCTTCTTAACGGTTATAGGTTCTTATGCAGTTAAAGAGTTAAGTTTAATTTTAAACTTCAGGTTTTTGTAATTCTTTAACATATTAACATATGTAGATACAGTAGTAATTAATACACTCATTTTTTACTATACTCTTTAATTTTTTTTAACAAAAAAAGAAAAAAGCTGATAAGTGGATGTCGCTCCACTGTACAGTAGGTTACAAGTGGTTTTTGGGTCACTGTAATGGATGGTATTAAATTTGAATTCAATGGTACTCGGTAAGTTGAATTAATTTTATACAATTATAAAAAAAATAACTAAAATCGTCATTCTTGGTTGTTTAATATGTAATTTCGTCAAAATTTTAACTTAAAATAACTGTTATATTTTTTAGATTTTTTGGTTACAGAATTAACTACTTACGTGCAACTTTGCTTAAAACAAGTAAAATATTTTGAAAATGTTATGGTGTATAGAAAATGCTAATATCCAGTAAAAATGTCATGTATCTATTACGGTCATTTATTTTAGAGTTACACAACCAAATTTGATTTTGTAGAAAACCTATTTTGTGTAAAAATTCCCTTTCTTTAATTTTTTTTTGTTTTTCCTGGCGTTTTTGAAAACTACTAGGAATTTTAAAATTTGATTTTCCAATGCACCAACAAGATTCACTTTGCCATCGAACAAAATATTGGAGTTGAAAATTTAAGCATTATTTCGGCTACTTATCGTCTACACAGACAAAAAATAAAAATAAAAAAAACATCATTGTATAATTAATACATATATCGCTGCGCTCAGTACCTATATGAGTTTCAATTGTTTTTTTTTTTGGCATTTTTGTAGTTTTACATGTATATTTAAAACGAATTAATGTCTTATGGACATGAGAGGAGTATTTGCAGACTTGTAAGTAATAAATATTTTTTTTTTGTATCATCGTACAATAAATAGTTACCAATTCGAATAAAAAAAAAAAAAGAATATCGTGAGCATATATTTTTATTTAAGTCCGAAATTGAGTATACACATTTAGGATGCACCTTATACAATATACATCCTAATACTATATACATTATACAGGTGTGCAGGTTAGTGGTTTTCGTGGTTATTACTTATATTATTTATTAATGTAATTTTGAGGTTTAAAACTATTTATTTAAATTAATAAATCCTACTTCGTAGCATTCTAACCAGTGAATTAATATTGGTATTGTGTTTTATTCAGTGATAGGTATATTATATTAGTTGTTTGAAGAATATAAACGAGGTATTTAATAATTTAAAAATACATAATTGAGGTTCCAGTTATCGATTTTTGAATGTTACATGAAACAATCGGTTTTAAATTGTAATAAATGCGCTTTGGATGTACAAAATGAAAGCTGAATTATGTTATAACATACCTACTGGCTACTACCTACCAGAGTACCAGCTACCTATATAATAAATATTTGATTCTACACGAGGAGTCATTATTAAAGAATTTTTGCTTGAAGGACAAATGACCAATGCTATACTAAGAAGTAATGAATGACTGTTAGGACTAATTTAAAGTGGTGGGGAATATATTTTTTTATGCAACAGCAAATAAAATTTTGTATTTGTCGCACAAAATTGCTAAATTGCAAATCTTATATATAGTTTATGGTAGGTATAGCACAGTGGTCTCAAACTCAAATCACTAACGGACCATGCCATATATTTATAATATTTAATATATTTAATATGCATATATTTACACAACATTTATTTCTTCTATTGATTATAATTATTACAATATAACTATTTAACGACAGGCATTACAAAGATACCTCTACATATTGTTTTTTTTGTTTGATAATTATTTATTTTAGATTCTAAGCGGAGCGATGAATGTTTATACAATATACATTTTACAATGATGTGTTTTTATTTATTTCTGTCATCACCTTTTGAGTTTTGGGACAGTAAAAATTCTTTGATTTCCTACCTACTCTACCATCTTATCTGAAAGGAAAGTGAATCTAGTTGAAACTCTGGGCCTTTGGGGGGTCAAAAGTAAAAATCCCTGATAATTTTCAAAAGCATCGGGAAAAACCAAAACAAAACTAAGGACAATCGGGAAATATTAAGCTAAACCGGTGATCAATAAACTCGATTAATTTTTTTTGGTGGAACTCGAAAACTAATAATCTCTAATAGGTACTTTAAATTTTCACCAAATTATCGGGATTATATAACAATTTTGATGAAATTTAGTCAACATATTTAAACTATTTTACTAACATGTGACAAATTTTTTTTTCAATTATTGTTTATGAATAGTTTTTTGCTCGTTCATAAAACTTGAAAATTGAATACAAATTACAAAATTTGTCAAAATGTATCAAAACATCGAAAATTTGCAAATTAATTTGTAGTTAAAAGTTTATAAAATGTTATATTTTCATAGCTATAAGAATTAAACATTCAAAACAAGGTTTCTTATAAGTAGTTGATACTGTAACCAAAACATTTGAAATATATATTAACGCAGTTTTTTTTATAGATATTGTAAGTTAAAATTTGGACGAAATTATATATTCAAATAAATTACTTTAATAGCAATAATCATAGAATATACATATAGTAATATAATAGTCTTCGCTCAGAATCGTTATTCGAATACATTTTACATCATTTAATTCAAATTTAACACATCCCTTACACCCATTTGACATCTATACCTACAATTGTAGAGGCCGGCCGATGCCCACTTTTATAATATAATATAAAGTTCAATATTATAATATAGTATATGTAAAATTTAAAAAATATCGAACTTTTAGATAAAATTTTTGACAAAATTATTTAATTTTGTAGTTTTAGGTTCATAAAATGTTAAATTATATATATTAATAGCGTTACTTTAAACTAGCTAAACCTTGAAAATTGACTGCAATATCCTTTATAAGCTGTCTTAATCGTCGCAAATTAATGTTGGGACACATTGTAACGAAATTCGTTTAAACCAATTAAACAATTTATTTGGAAATATTTTTAGAAAAACTTGAAATGTTTTTATAATTTTTTGGACAGTAGTTAAAAAGTTATGAGAAATTTTCCAAAAGATCTGCTCGGTCCACTCCAATGGCCGACTGCGGTTCGAAAATAATCCAAAATTGTTTATTACGATTGAACATAAACAACTCCCAAACTTTCAAAACAAATGTTTCTTTTCAAATCTAAGATTTGAAAATATAATACAAGATTCCTCAAAAGTTCATCTACATTTATCAAAAATTACTTTATTCACAAAAATATCATCATATAATATATACTTAAACTGGTATCATATAGACAGACTGACCGTCTTCGCTCAGAATCATTTGTCTTATACAATGATATTATATCATTGAATTCAAATTTAATACAATCCATTACAGTGACTCACTTGTAACCTATATTGTACAGCAGAGCGACACTCAATTGCCCACTTTTTTTTCCTTAATATTATTTCGTATAGCTAATGTTAAAATTATAAAGTTAAGCCAAATAAGAAGGGGATCTATATGTGATTGAATACAATAGGGTTTTAAACCTTGTTTTAAATGTATTCGTATTATAAAATCATAAAAAAATATTATATTACATTTTAACTCTTATGTATTTTATGTAGCATATACATTATTACATTTACAAAGTTGCACCTGTAGTCTGTAGTTATACTCTCTATAGTTTCTAGAGTCTACCAAGTTAATTAAAAATATTATTTTTGCAATATTACACAATGCAGTGAAACATTTTTAACATATTCAATATGGCAACCTTAAAAATGGATAAGGAGGGGGGGGGGGGGTGGTAAATATAATTACCGGATGACTCCGAATAATTGGGTGAAATTGTGGTTATTATTTATATTAGTCCATCGTCGTATATTAAATTATAATTTATAATATAATATGGCTTAGGTATATGTTCTATAAACTGTACTACTGCAGGTCTGCCGTCTGCAGCGTTTAACATACGTATAAATGTATGTTATATGCTAATGTCAAATACCTTTGACTAAATCGGACTTAATATATTGTATGCTGGTTGAATAATGTAGGCCATATAAGACAATATAGTTTATATAATATTATAAATTATATACCCGGACTGCAGCCCCATGGGCATCTAAGTGTACCTCTACGGCTCTACCTAGGTCGTTGGTACATCCATGTGCATTTTTTTTACGAACAAATAGACCACCTGTACAATGTATATAAGCTTACCTATTATGATTAAAGATTTATGTATCATGAATTTTCCATATTTTTATTGTTATAATTTATTAAGTTTTTTCAATGACATCGCATCATCATAGATATTTTTCATTTCTTATTTTGCAGCATACAATTTTTCTGAGAATATTATACTGTTCCGTTCATATACATTTTAAATAGCTAAGTATACGACGTATAACTTCATATTTATAAGTTATAGGTAGATTATTATTAACTATCAGATTGAAATCGGAAATTATATGTATAAATAAATTGTCGGAGGAATATATTATGCTACAAAATATAAATATAAAATGTATGCTGCTGTCTGATGTCATTTAAAAGTGAAAAATTCTTTTTTTTTGTCAATTTCGGTGTGCGAGACATAAATTAAAGTTAAAAAGGCCTGAGAAGTGGCGAAGGGTCGCGAAGGTCTCTGTAATGGATGTGTTGGATTGTATTTAATAATAAATCATTGCGTAGGTATGAAAAACATATTGCGGATTAAAAATCCCCGGAAAAAAATCCCCAGACTACAATATTACTCATAAGTCACAACCACATGCAAGTTATTGAACAAATATTTTCTAAACGCTAATTAGTGTAATTGCCACATTATTAATATTTAATTACAATAATATTATATACTTATCATTAAAAAAATTAATATACCTATAATAAATAATTTTTAAACATTAACAATAATATTTGGTACTATATTACGATTTGAAACAACATAATATGTTAATGGTTCTTTTATATTTTAAAGTTACTCATTAACTGTTATTTGATAATTATTTAATTTTTATTATTTTTATTATTTGTATTATTTGGTATATCTATATCGATCATTTGAAATATTTTTATTTTGTATTTGATAATCTTTTAAATATAGGTAGTATCTATAAAGTCAAACTTATAAAAACACCGCTTCTAATAATTATATTTACACTACCTATCGTCAAAACATTATACTTCTGGGATTTAATTTTTCGTCGTATATATAATTTTATACTTCGCTGTAAAACCAATACATTGAAATCTGTCTGCAGTGCAGAATCTAAAATATTGTCAAAACCGTTAATACCTACTTTTTGAAGTAATGAGTGTTAACTGTTAAAAGATTCACTCAATGTATCTATGCCTCAGTATAGGTATGTATATAATTTCTAAAGAATTGCATCATGAGAAATAATTATTATTATTAAAGTTTAATTGGCAAATGATGAATTGAAAATAAAAAATCAAACCTGAAGGATTTTTTTTCACTTTTTTCTTTATCTATATTGTCAACTAAAAGTGAATGATGGATCATCTTATTTGATCCACAAATGACCTAGTCATTCATAATATCAGTACTCATATTTATGAATGTACGATAGTATGTGTTGCAGTTTATATTATAATATATTGATTGTATATTGTATATTAATATATTATATATATACAGAAATCATGTACCATGTATAGTAAATATATTTATGTACGCATCATTTGTTTAAGTCTTCAACTATAGTTCAACATTTAACTGTTTAAGGTTATTAGCCTATAACAATAATTGTACATGAGTGAAAAAAACATAAACAATTTAAAATATTAATTTACAATTTACAAGTAATTATACTAGCTAGGTTGTTTACTGTTGTTTTTCATTTAAAATGTAGATAATATGTTTAGTAGGTATAAGTAACAGTTAGATGTAAAGGAATTTATTTATTTTGGTATTTATAGTGGCTAGAGTTAAGTGCTTTATTGTTTATTATCATAATATACCTATGTACCAAGGCGCTCACATCAAATATTGGACCCCTGTACTGAATGTTTTTGCCGACCCTATAAAATATTATTAATATTATTATTTAATATAAAATAAGTATATTAATAAAAATAAAATTTCAAAAATTACAAATTCATTTCAACAGGCCGAACAGAACTCAAGGTCAATGAAATTGATTTTTACTTATAGTTTAGTTACTCAGTGATTAATCTAGTAAATTAACAATCATGTATAACTGCAACAACAAATAAAAAGTTATCTACATAAAACATAATCATAATCGGAACCTCCATGAAGTTATCTCGAATTTCACAAAGAGACTCCAAACTAGAGCCAATATTAAGTAACCTTTAAGCATGCAACTATACTATATTAGTATGTTATATAACATATTTTGAAACTTTTAGCAACCGACGTTAAAAAATGTTCAACCTATTACTTCGTAACCATAAACGGTATAATAAAACCCTCGGCAGTCCTCCGACTTAGTCCTACTGACTTCGGACTTATGCCAATATTTAGCAACCTTTCAGCAAATTTTATTAACCTAACCTAACCTAACCTACCTACCTTATTTTAAATATACATTTAGAAAATATTTTTGAATTTAAGACTTCGTAGGCAGGTACGTACCGAGATTGGTAAGTGGTAACTAATTTGTTTATAATTATTAATTACAAATGGAAACAACTTGAGTCATTACATCGTGTTGCCCGCCGTTGCCACAGTCATATCGTTGTTGTGTAAAATATTTACATTGTATATTTGTATATTCAACAGAAAAGTATTTCCCATACGTTATCTGTATTGTGTTTAGTAATGACGTTATCCACTATAGTAACCATGATATTAAGCAACAACTAACTGTTGTTATAATACACATTATGGACACTGCAGGACAGGATACAGAGAGTTGAGTTTTTGGGTCTTGTCTCTTGATTCGCCGCTGTTCATTCAACCCGCGTCATCGGCGCAATACTATAATATTAACGTTTTTTATTATTTATTATATAAATTCGACAACAATGATAGAATAGTTGGATTCGAAAAACGATTACAAGCCAAGTTAAATAAGCTAGCCCAGTTAAATATAGTGTTACGAGGGATTTAAGGATGATGTTAAGTTTTCACTGCCCGTAAAAAATAAAGATATCTTTGAAATGTTTTAGATAAATTAGATTATGGTAATTATTGGTAGTTAGGCACTATTCTACTAAAAATCATTTTCATTTTCAGTTAATTAGTACTTACGTTTCTGAAATAATATACTATAAAATTATTCTTCGTAAGTAAAATATGAATCTAGGACGTCAACCTCCCCTAAACGGGACAATTCCCCTCCGGCATAAGCGCAACTACGGGGGACTGGGAGGGCTTAGCCCCACAAAACTTTTAATAGCCCCTGTAAAATAAATTATTCATTTGTTTCCTAAAATATTAATAAATCTTTAAAAATTGAACTGTATTTCTTACTATTTTTTTTTTTGGGAACTACCTATCTAATTTTTATTTAACTTGACAAAAAAATTGTATTACCTATATGATAAATATGATGAATATTATTAGCTGTATGCCTGTATTTGTTTTAAGGAAACGATTTATGTCGGTATATTGGTAAGATTATTATACATAATTTTAATGAATATGTACTGAACTAAAGTATAGACTATGTAGAGACAGTGAATTCCGGAATAAAAATACCTGGAAAAAAACTTTCGACGAACAATCCCGGAAAATATCCCCGACCTTAGGATAAATAACCCCCAGATTACAATTTTACTAACAACTATATAGGTACATGAAATTGATTGATCAATTATTTTTTAAAAGCTATAATTAGTGTAATTTTCACAATATAATAATAATTAACTACAATTATATTATACTTACTAGTAATATAGGATACCTACTTTTCATTAAAAAAAATTAAATATACCTAATAAATAATTTTCAAAAATTAACAATAATATTATTTTGTTTTATATCACGATTTTAAACAACGTACCATGTTAATAGTAAATTTAATAGCCTATTTAAAAGATTATGTACCTACTACCTACATTCGTTGATTATTTATTTGATAATTATTTGGATTATTTGACATATCAATCATTCGAAATATTTTTATTTTTTATTTTATAATCTTTTAAATATTGTACCTATAAGTAAATCTTGTAAAATCGACCTCTAATAATAATAAGTATTATTAATATTTACATTTTGCTTATCGTCAAAATATTATGAGGAAATGTAATATTTTATTTTGGGGATATATAATAATATATAATATAAAAAAAGTTATTATTGTTAATGTCTGAAAATAATAATATAAATATTAAGAAATAAGTTAAATTGTATTCAATATATAGTTACCTACCTACCTACCTACCTATATATTTAAATGTTGAACATATATTGGTTTTTTAATTTAATTTTTCATTAATCTCTACTTGATTTTTAATTTTTTCAATGATATATAATATTATGTACGGTGTATACTATAAGTATGTATTTGTAATTAAATATTAATAATGTAATATTTACATTAATTATAGCATTTAAAAAAATATTTGCTCAATCATTTTCATGTATTTGTGAGTAATATAAACTATTATTGTAGTCCAGGGATTTTTATTTTGATTACCACAGATATAGTATACTATTATTGTGAAAAATAAAATTTGAGTAAATAAATATATATTTTTTGTATGATTTTTTTATATTTTATGTGAATATATTTGGGTGTGTAGGGGCATCGACCCCATGGATTACTTTTCATGTAATATCAGGTGAGGGCTACAACCCCCTCCCTCAACATTTTACTATTTTAGCCCTAGTTGCACCACTACCCCTCGGACAAAAAATTAAAAGTAAAAATACTAAACAATAATATACAAGGTAAATCATGAAATGTACAAATGCTTAAATTAACATCATAATAATACTAATAGAAAATTAAAAAAATACAAAAAACCCAACTAATATTATTTTATTTTTGGAAGAACTCAAAACTAAAAAAAATTCAAAATTTTTTCATTTGAAAAACTTTAAAATGTCATAATTTCACAATTATTACGGAAAGCACTTTTTCTATAATTAAAAATTGCAATAGGTGCATTAATTGTAGAGTTGCTCATCTGTAGAGATTCAATGAAAAGCTATATATTTGGAGGATTGATACAGACTAGTTATGTAAATGTATTATTCGACCCTTCCAAAGACCAAAATAATATTTGTTCTGCCTATACCAATTGTAGCTATGCAATATATATATATATATTATTGATTCCGGGAACAAAGTCCAAATACCGTTAAATTTAACTACTGCAATATATAATATTATAATAATATAAGGTTTATAGATTTTGTCATACTACCTTATTCAAAGTTAAAAATATTTTTATATTTATTTTTAGATTAATTTTTATTAGCATTTTCGGGTCTCCGAAATTAAAATTAATTTTATTTAATTTAATATAAATTTAATGATACTACCTATACCAGGTGATCCATTTAAGTTAGTGTCTACACCATAAATCATAATATAGATTTTAAAGAATAATATATTCTACAATATATATGGTGTACACTCAACTTATTATTTTGAAAAGTTTTAACTTTTTCGAAAATAATATTTTTATCTAATTTGATATAATTTCAAAACAACATTTCTGGATAAAATTAATATTATTTACTAATTTTAATCGTTATAATTTTTTAAGTTTCTTACATTTTTAAATAACACCATACATTTTTTATTTCATATTCCTAAGTATAATATTATTATGAGTATTTCAATTTTCAATGAAGAAAAGTTGATTTTTGGCCAATTACGTTGTTCATTAGTTAGGTATAACTTTAAAATTTAAAGCTTATAAGTATAACTAACGATTGACGAATACCTTACTTAAAATTTGATCTTTTTAGATCAAAATACTCCGAATAATAATATTCTGCTACGGAATATGAAATATAAAATGTATGGTATCATTTAAAAATGTAAGAAACTTAAAAAATTATAACGATTAAAAATAGTAAATTATTTAAATTTTTTCCAGAAATGTTGTTTTGAAATTATATCAGATTATATAAAAATATTATTTTCAAAACAGTTGAAACTTTCTACAAATATTTTTTGTAGACTCTTCAATGGATCAGCCTGTATTAATAGATAGAAAACTGTTGAAAATCAATGGTTAGGTACCTATTTAATTTGTATAGGTTAGGTTTAATTATAATTATTAAGTATATCGATTAATAATAGGTACTATAGGAGACACTAGACTTTACATTAGTAAGTTATAACATTGTTTTTATTATAACTACCGTGTAATATTTAATCAATGGTACTAAATTCGCTTGGCTTAATAAAAGTGGTCGAAAACGACAATAGTGGACAGATACTATTGACTATAGTGATCACGACTTGTGATGAACGGGCTTCAAAAGTTCTGAAACCCAAAGTGAACCTTGATAATGTATTTATGTGCCTGAACTACTCTGGTACTCTGAACTCTATAAAGTAGAAGTCATACTACTCAGGGGTGGTTCCAAAGTTAGGGAACTGGGGGTCTGGCCAGTGGCGTAGACAAGGGGGGACGTGGTGGTCAGATCCCCCATTGGCTTTTTATTACCTTAGTAAAAAGTTTTGAGTGGATAGGGGTTTTCCAATTTTCCCCTCCTATTAAGCTGTTGTTTTTTTTTTTTTTGATCCCCCCCCCCCCTTTCAGAAATCATGTCTACGCCACTGGGTCTGGCCATTTCAAGAGGCCACTTAGTAGGACTGAAACTAGATTAGAAATCTATACACCTTGTAACAAAATAACACAATAAGATTATGACGCTGATAACGTGTGTAATGTATAATGTTTACATTACATTTTTCAAATTTATTCATAATTATAAATCATCGTTGAAAATTATTTTGTTTATTCGTATGAATTAAATTTATAGTTAAAATATATATTATAAAAGCTATTTAATAAGCACTGTGTAGGTTAGATAGATCTAAGAGAATAACCTGGGGTATAATGGCGCACCTAACATTTAACAGCTGTTATGTGTTATGTTTTAGAAATATTCAAATATTGTTATATTGTTTTCCTATAATAAATATTAAGTATGGATTTTAATTTTCCGGTCAAAAGTATTTACCAAAGCAAATACCAAAAATTGTAAATAATTAGAAATTATAACAAATGCGTCTTTTTACCCCATTATTGGGGTAAAAGTGCGCACCTTATGGGGTAATAGGCCGAATGCTAAATTAATTCATAAATATCTATTTTATTAAAAGATTGTTATCTATTTAATTTTATCAAATAAGTTATAAACATAATATATAATATGCATGCATAATATAATAGTCCCTTATATAATATATAGTATTAGTATTTAGTAGTAAATACTAAGTCAAAGTATTTTTTTTAAGCATAATTATTCAATAAATATTACATTATATTATTTTATCATTTGTTAACACATCATAGATAATATAATGTACCCATTAGTTCAAATAAATTAATAAATAAATAGATATAATTACATTTTTAGACATTCAATTCGAAGCTAGAAAAATTGAATATGTTTATAAAAGTAGGTATATAATCAATAACCATGTAAGAAATACTGCGCACTTTTACCCCAAAACCCACTAAGCCATTTTACCCCGATATGATTTTCTGCATAAACAGTATTGTAGTATTATATTCGGTTGTTATAATATTAATATTTTTACTAGTATTGACGTTTAGTCACCTACTTGTACTAAACGAATATTCGAATATATATAAATCAACACCTAACGTGTCGTTATATAGTACACATTACTACTTTTATAATACTACTCATTACTCAAATATTATACCAGACGAAGACAATTAATACTTTGCCTCATATTGACGCCAAAACTTCACCAACTGGCAACTGCTGAAATTTTATCACGTTTGGCTATGATCATAATCATAATCACAAAAATGTTTGACCAGATAACAATTATTATTAAATTACTCATACACAATAGTTAATTTTGCCCCATGCGCCATTATACCCCATGTTACCTTCTATTATTTTATTGGGTATAAAAGTTTTTCTATTTTTTTTTCGTTTATAGGTACAAAGGTTTCAATGGCTTTGTCAAAATTAATTTTTTCCGCAGCACACATTTTTCAATATGCCTCCTACTAAGTACCGAAATGTTTGATAATTTCTCTTCAGTTATTGTACTGCGAATAGAAACGTCTTAATTCATTTAAGCCGATTAAAACTTCTTTCAGTCGTAATCGTAGCACTACTATAATAGGCAGTGTACACAAAATTGCATACAGAGTAGATAAATAAAAACATTTCTTTCTGATTGATTAAAATTATTATCTACACGGACTACACCCGTTTCATAAAAAATATAAAATCAAATTTCATCAGCCCAGCAAACGTTCCTACAACTTTCTACTAAAACGATATATAAATAATTATAAATTGAAAAAGTGTGAATTTTGTATATACCTGCATGGCATTAATTTTTTAAGTAAATCCGAGGGTCCAATTGCCCAAGGTCTGAAAATGGGCGAAATCGCCAAGGGGCCAATTTTGTCAGCAAATATTCACTGTGGATCAGCAATAACCTGAGACCGTGGGGTCAGCTGACCTCCTGAACCCCTCTTAGATCCGTCCCTGATACTACTCAAAGAATGGGTAGGTAGTAGAGTAGGCACTAGTACTACTCGTACTAGGTACTATTTCTAAGTAGATAGTGAGTTATAATCATGTTATATTATTATGCCCATAGCTAATGACTAAAGTTTATTAATTAGTCATGATTATGTCTATGAGCATAATATATTGTACTATGACTTATGAGTGAAGTCGAAATTTATGTCTGTCGGAGAACGACCCCCATATCCTCAGCATCACGACCTCGGCCCAAAAATAGATATTATAGAACGTATAGGCCATTTGTAATATCTATTTTCCCAAGTTAAAAAGCACGGCTTTAGATACTGTCCATCTAAAGCCGTGTACTATAATTATGGTACTATCTTTATTCTGTGGTTGGAAAGCAAAAGTAATAGTGATAACATAGAAATTTAGGATCGATATAATGGCTACACTGGATTTTAAATGACAACAACTATCAATAATTATAATCATATGTTTGTAATCAGAAAATTTCATTTCTATCGTCCCAAGTTCCAATACCCAACTGAACTGCTAAGCCTAAATATCATAGGTAGTTCATTTTCTTTTTCCTATTCTGAATACAAATAATTTTGTTGAATTTATAATTTCGATTATAATAACCATTATGGCTGGCTTAGGTTTAGTGGAAACGTCTGCCATACGTTTGCTAAAACAACCCTTCACACAGGTCAGTACAATTTTTTTATTACTATGATGTAATATTGTGTAATTTCACCTTGTAAGTAATTTATTTGCAGCAAATTAAGCAGATTCATATATCAACTGCTCTAGCAGCTAGTGATGGGGCGGCTGTAGATAAAACACCAAGAATCAAAACCGTTCAAGTATATAGATGGAATCCAGAAACTCCCGAAGTGAAGCCGAAAATGCAAGATTACAAGGTTGATCTGAGTTCGTAAGTACTGTATCATTTAAATAATGTGGAATAAAATGAACCGTATTAATACTTGCAGCTGTGGACCTATGGTTTTGGATGTATTGATCAAAATCAAGAACTCTGAAGATTCAACATTGACATTTAGACGTTCTTGCCGCGAAGGTATTTGTGGTTCTTGCGCTATGAACATTGGGGGAGTCAATACATTAGCCTGTATTAGGTTTGTAATTTATATTTTTAAATTGCTCGAATTGATTTATTTTATAGTTGCATAGTGTAATTGATGTATATTTATTATGCTATTCAGTGGAGTGAATACTGATTTGTCAAAGCCATTGAAAATATATCCATTACCACATATGTATGTTGTCAAGGACTTAGTGCCAGACATGAAATTGTTTTACAAACAGTATGCTTCCATTGAACCATGGTTACATACCGATGTAACACCTATCAACAATAAAGAACATTTGCAACATACATATGATAGAGAGAAACTTGTAAGCCATTAATTACAACTATATTTAAATATGTTTTTAATCTAATATATGTTATATATTTTAGGATGGTTTGTATGAATGTATTTTGTGCGCATGTTGTTCCACATCATGCCCTTCATACTGGTGGAACTCAGAGAAATATCTTGGACCGGCAGTTCTTATGCAGGTATAATTATATTTAAATTGAATCTAGAGTATGAACTTGTGAGTTATTGCGACTATCATTAATACACTTATTTATCTATTTATGTACGTATCATATCGTAGTATCAGCCCATGAATCAGTGATTTATTTACTCTTTGACGTGATTATTTTTAGTAAATTAAAGGATATTTTCGATTTGCATAATAAAACAGTGCAACCTTTGGCAAAAAACATGCATCAATCATTACAACAATTGATGTACAGCCGTATATAGGTGTAATAAATTTATTGATTAAGGTACAAAAATAATTTGGATGATTATGAATTGCTTATTGAATGTTATCAGTTTGTTACACACTTTAAAAATATCCTTTTAACTCTCTGAGAAAAACTGTCAGGAAAATAACATGTTGATTATGTGAGAATATAAATTGAGTTTAAATAAAAATTTTAATTTTCAACAAATATGTATTTTAAGTTTGAAAGTGGACTTGTATATTAAAATGTATTTGTTTAAACTTGTTTGTGTTCAACTAATGAAGTTGTATTAAGTAGTGGCGGATATTGTGGGAGGGGGGTTATTGGTGGACCCCTCCTCAAAACTAGGATATATCCGTCACTAGTATTAAGACCATGATATTGATGTATGTAAATATA
Source organism: Metopolophium dirhodum (assembly GCF_019925205.1). Lineage (NCBI taxonomy): Eukaryota > Metazoa > Arthropoda > Insecta > Hemiptera > Aphididae > Metopolophium > Metopolophium dirhodum. The sequence continues at coordinate 12,188,822 of NC_083565.1, forward strand.
ATTATATATGTCACGTTTGAATTGATTAGATGTCTGTGTAAACCAGTCCTTATGTAGAATTCTACTATCCCCCTCCCATCATTAATCTGATTGATCTACATTTTCCATATATATATTTTAGTTCAGTGGCTCTCAACTTTTGTATACATCCCAACCAAGACATCCCCCCTACATACCAACTTTAGTTTTCAATGATAAATTACACACACTTATGCACAACTTAAAGGTTGATAAATGTTATTGTAATCTAAATATTTTTCAATTTAAAAAAATTAATCTATAACATAAATTAATAACTAAATTTTTTAATTTCAGGCGTATCGTTGGATTATTGACTCCAGAGATAAAGCTACAGCTGAACGTTTAGATAAAATGAAAGATCCTTTTTCAGTTTTTCGTTGCCACACTATTATGAATTGTACCAAAACATGCCCAAAGGTTTGTATATTCATATATAAATTCATTTATTATTTATTTTTAATTATTAAATGTTTATTATAGGGTTTGAATCCTGGTAGAGCTATAGCACGCATCAAGAGTCTACTTTCTGGAACGTCCAACAAGGAAGAACCAAAAGCTATTAAACAATAAAACAATACTCGATAGTATTATAATCTTCAGTAGTATTTTTCAAGCTTTGAAAATTAAATATAAACCAAAATTCTGGTAACAAAGTATTTTATCTTACTATATTGTGGATTATAGATTCAAAAATTAATGTCAGCTTATTTATTGTTACAAATAAAACACTATTATTATAACTCAATGCTGTTTATTAAATTTAATTACAGCATTCTTAATTACATCAATATCCTCTGTTGACGACACACATTTACAATTTTTCATTAAATCTATTAATTTCTGTTTGAATTCATCGTGTTGCTTTTGCTTATAGTTCACAATAAATTTTCGAGTTTCCATTAAAACTATGCCTCCATCTTTAATCATAGATGTTATATGAAAGTTCATTTTTTCAAAATACATATGACCACAATACATTACATCAAAAAACTGTTTATATCTATCAAATGTAGGGTAATCTGACATAGCTGTGCGAGGAATAAAGTGGATCTCCACATCACTAACATTAATACTAGAGTAATGTTCAGACATAACTTTAACTTGAGGTGATAGAGTTTGTACTTTTTGGATTTTCACATTCGGCAGTTCGGTTATAATTACTCCGAGATTATCCGTTTTACCTCTGTGCTTGTAAGGCATTTGGTTTTCTATTTCATAGAACATTCTTGTTAAATTTCTCTCTGTCAAGTCCACAGAACGTTTTAGTGGTTGCATGTTACCCATCTTCAACATATCATCGTCTTCACAGTCTAAGCCAAAAGATGGAAAAGGACCATTTATAATGTCTCCGAAATAGTCCATCGCAGTTATTTTGTCCCCATCTTTCAATAGGGCTAAAGCAAATGTATAGTTAGGTTCAGTACAATCCGTCTCTAAGAATGTGTAAGCTACACCAGTATCTCGCCAATAAGTGTACTCTCGATTTGTGATTCTGGTACCTCCATCGATATAATGAAGAGTCATATGTAAATCCCAATCAAACACATTGTTTCGGTGATCATACCTTGTTCCCAAATGGTTTCGTACTCTCTTATCCCACATTGTTGTTATGTTGAAACCATTATTATTTTTCCAATATTTAAATATGGTTTCAATAGTGTCCTTTTCTTTGTATTTAAGTGCATCTAATTGTACAATGGGTAAACAGTGCTGTCTAGCTGTTTCGTCAGTAATGATATCTATAAGTTGGGCTGATTTTTTGATTAGATAACTGTTTGTATTTGGCTTTACAAGAGTATTACCATAAAGTTCCATCCAAGTACGTACCTGAAAAATTGTATTAAAATATTATAAACACAGAAAAATATACAATTTTTTTGGGGGGGGGGGTCATGGGAGGGGGAGAAAGTACAACAATTGGCTAAACACAGTGTATAACATAGGAAAACTACGGCGATTTGGGGAGGGGGGCAAATACCCCCTTTGCCCCCCCCCCCCTCCACAGGATCCACCACTGCAGACGTGTTTATTACCTTATTTTAATATTAACATAATCATTATTCATTTATTAAAATGTATAATACAAGTTCTCTACAATTTCAATGGTAAATTCAATAGCGGCTTTGGTGATTGGTAGTGAAACAAGTGAAGCGCCTGAAGTAAATAATGCTTTTAATTAATATACTTCTCAGTTCATCAATATCTAGAACTTAAACAATTTTTACCTAATTTATGATTTAATTTTTGAAAAAAAATTCTATTTTGAAGCATGAAGTTTAAATAGTAAATAAATTAGGCCGATAAGAAATGCAGGAATTATGTGGGTAATGAATGACTAATGCAAAATGCAAATATGCACAAATACAAATATGCAATGCAGGCAAGTCGTCATTCGCCACAGCCCACGGGACGTACAAGACACCGGACATGAGGCAGTCGCCTACTCGCCCATCATTTTAGACTTAAGTTTGTACCTTAGAAACCTTAGGTCGCGAACTATGAAGGGTTGAACGATAAATATGAATGCCGTCAGACCCTACAGCTACAAATTACAATAATATGGTTTATAGTACAGATAGAATTGATAGATAATCTGATAATATATTATTAATAATTATTAATAAAATATGATCTATTATTTGAACTTATTTTTATCTGTCTGCAGTCTGCAATGTAGGCCACAACTTTGCGGGGGTATCGCCCAACTTTCCTCACGTCTATTATCAATTATCATTATCTATCACTGAAGCCGAGTAACCGAACTGTGACCAGCGGGCACCGACGACCGATAGCGCCGGCCTGCTCTACTCATATCGCAGATCGTAAGATATTATGAAATGCACATGCGCAATTCAACCAGAGGCAACATTTTTCGTCGTCTCTTGCCAACTGTTAAAGAAAACCGTTGGCTTTCTGTAATTTTATTTTTTTACCGTAAAATGTAAATATTAAATAAGTGTAATCTGAATCGACCGAATCATCGGAGCATCGGACCGATTGATGTACAATGTACTGTGTTGTCTCTTTTATTATTTTGTTAGTTAATACTTAATCCAACATTCAAATAATTAGTTCGGTAATCACCAGTCGGCGTCGGTCTCGGTATCGCTATTTGCTTGTTTGTTTGCTAATTAGTTATTACTCTTATTTAGTCATTTACTTGCATATCGTACATTTTTAAGTTTAATTGATTGATTTAATTTTGTAATTTGTTAAGTAATTTAAGAACATTGAAAATCCGAATTAAGTTTTCGTCATGAATCCAGTAACGGACCCAATTGTTATGTTATTGGAAACGCCATTTCTAAGTTGGAAGTCTAGTAATAAAAACGATTTACTTAAAGTAGGTAGACCTACTCCTATTTTGTCAGTTTTATCTCCCGACAAAAAACATAACAAGGTATTCTGTAGGTCATTTAATGCAAATTTATATCAACTACACTCATGGTTGTGCGGAAGTCATTATGTTCAAAAATTGTTTTGTTGGCCGTGTTTGTTAATAAGTCAAACAAAGTCTATATGGAATACTGTAGGGTATTGTGATTTCAAAAATTTGTCTAGGAGTATGAAAATACACGAGTCGTCTAGGGAACATATTCATAATTATTTAGGATTGAAAAACCTAGAAAATAATTGTTTTGTCGTATTAGATGTTATTAATGGACATGGTAATTTGATGGATAATTTCTTTAAAAAAAATTATAATGAACATGTTAGATTGAATCGTTTATTTATGGAACACTTAATTGATTTGGTTTTATTTATGGGAAAACAAGAGCTATCATTTTATGGAAATGATGAGAGCAGTAATTCATTAAATAAAGATAACTTTAAAGAATTGTTTGATATGCATATTATTAGGTGTTCTCAAGAAATACAAAATCATTATAAAAGTATAAAGAACACATTTCCGGGTTCATCAAAGTCCATACAAAATGATTTAATTTCATGTATTTCTGAATTTTTAGTAAATCACATTAAAAGAGAAATTAGACAATGTACATTTTATTCTATTCAACTTGACAACACTACAAATATTTCTCATAAAACACAATATTCAATTATTATAAGATATGTTACAGATAAATCCGAATTGGTCGAGCGTTTCCTAGGTTTTCATAATATTAGTGAAGATCACATAGCTCGAGGTTTATTTAATTTAATTTTTTCTGTGTTACATGAATTTGATGTAGAAAATAAGTTAGTAGCTCAATGTTATGATGGGGCATGTGGAATGTCTGGAAATTTAACTGACTTACAGGCTAGGGTTAAAGAGGTTGCACCTAATGCTTTATTTACACATTGCTTAGCCCATAAATTAAATTTAGTATTGCAACAAGGTTGTAGTGTAAACGCTAAATGTAGGATATTTTTTGCTAATCTAACTGGTATAGCTGCATATTTCCATAATTCTACATCGCGTATAAATGTTGTAGATAATATTGTAGGGAAACCAATTCCTCAATTTGCTCAAACTAGATGGTCATCAAAGTCAAAAATTTTACATATATTAGTTAATGAATGGTTTGGGTTTATAAATGTTTTTGATTTTATTAGCAAAGATCCAAATTCATCATCTGAGTCAATTTGTGGTGCTATCGGTCATTTAAAAACCATAAAATCGTTTGAATTTGCTTTTTTAGCACTGTTATTTAGTGATGTATTCACATTTACTGACAATTTATTTAATATACTCCAAAGTAAGTCGTTTGATATAGAATATTGCATAAAAAAAATACGTATGACATGTGATCTAATAAATAAAAAAAGGAATGAGTCTGAATTTTTAATTTTTTTTAATAAAGCAGGTTTACTCACAAAACCTCCAAAAGCTACAAAAAATAACTCTAAGAATCAATCAATTTTTAAAATATTATTTTTTGAAATTATTGATAATATTCTAATGCAATTAAATATCAGATTTCAAGATACAAATAAATTACTTTTTTTACAACTAGCTGATGTAACAAAATTTAAACAATATTCCAGTCAATTTCCAGAAAATGCTTTTAATGATTTGAAATCAACTTACTCAAATATATTTAATGATGTAAAAAAGTTAAAAGTAGAATTGGAGGTTTTGTATAGTGATGTAAAATATCAAAATCTAAACCACATTAATGACATGCTTAAAATGTTTGAACATATTTCATTGAGAGACGTTCTACCAGAAACGTATAAACTATTTGTTCTTATTTTAACTATACCATCAACTAGTGTGTCAGTTGAAAGACATTTATCTTGTCTCAAGAAAATTAAAACCTATTTGCGAAATAATATTTCCAAGCCACATTTGAGTTCTCTTGCAATACTGTCAATTGAAAAGTCCTTGGTTCAAAAACTTAAAGAAACTGAATCTTTTTATGATAATATTATAAATATGTATGCTAGTCAAAAAGATAGGAGTTTAAATTTAACATACAAAGTATAATATTCTTGTTTTTATTATGTTCTTATTACAATTGTAATCTGAAAAAAGGAACTTAATTTAGTGTGTTTATGAATTTAGTATACCTATTGTAATATATTTATTCACAAAAAAATAAGAAAAATAATTTTATAAATAATTTTTGGTGTAAGCAATTCATAATTAAAAGTAATTAATTTATCATTATCATAATATTATCTATTAGTTATAGGTATTTAATTTAAAATAATAATTGTAACATTATCATATATTTTTAGCGTATCAATATTACAATATTATACTAAATCCATTATAAATAGACATTCTTTCAATGACTTTCCAGAACAGATTTCTATGTTTTTCTTTAAAAGCCAATTAAGAAAGAATTATTTGTTATTTTCATTTTAAAATGTTCTTAATAGAATTAAACTCATTTGGATTATTCATTTAAAAACCATTAGTTTTAGGATTTTTATTCTGAAAATAGTATTTTTATAACTATTGGTTTTTAGATAGTCCTTTTTAAGACTCAAATTTTAAAATGTTCTAACTATCTATTAGTATAATATTATATTTTATGTAAAACAAATTATTATTATATACATGTATTTAAGTGTGTACCTATAATGTATTTATTAAAATTTATTTTTTCTTAATGTCAATAAAATACCTAATATTTGATGGAAGTGCAAAAAATTGAGTACCTTGTACGATAAGCTAATCCGATCGATCGGTTCAAGAGCCAACGCTATTTGTTGGATATGTCTGGCGTACATGTCGACGACAGGTTCATATACATAAATACTGATCTTTTTGTACGAATGTTCATACCGTTTGGCCAGCGTTTGTAGTAAGTGGCGAGTGTCGCCGGCGCTCACGATTAATATATTTAAATGTCCGTCGTCGAATTCATCGTAGGCAGCCAGATCAAGACACGGACTCGAACCCCACAACATGACGATTGCAATTTGCAGTGGTGTAACGTATTTTCAAGCAATACCGTGCAGAATACCTATCTACCTATCCGATGGACAAACGTCTCGGAACGAATCCATATTAATTCGATATAATTATTAATAATATAACATACTACTATATTGTTACGAGTCCTTAATTATTGTGTCTGTGTTTCGTAACCACCGATCAAACGCCGGTCGCGTTTGCACTTTGCCATGGCAACGAGTGATCGAAGAGGTCGTCGCGAAAATAATGTTCATTATTTGAAAGATGGGAATTACCGCGGCAAGGTTACTAACCAATTATCGGTGACGCACGTATTTTTAAATTGTTATCACATGCCCACGGGCCGTGACGTCATAATTGTCGATTGCCAAGAGAAAGATCGGATTCTGATAACGTGTTGGTGAGCCGCGGCCCGCTAGCGCTACAGGTAGCAGATAACGGCGCTATTATACTATTATTGCGAAAATGATGTTCAATGTTTGCCGATCAGTCATTATTGTAGATCAGTGCGAAACAATAATTGTTTACCAGCTCGACGGACTTTCGTTGTTTACACATCTCGGGACGAACATTTTTTTCGCATGCTATAATGGATCCTACGTCATGTTCGACCGTATCGGAAGACTTTGCCAATACATCGATATCCGTTCTCCGTATGCCGACCAGGGAACTATTGTCGTGCATGTTGAATGCCACAAAAGTCATTCCATCAACCGAAAAATTACCCAGGTATATCACGATTTTAAAAATTCCTAATTTTTTTTATAAAAAAGTCTTCAACTGGGTTGAAATGAAAATTTAAAACGCGTAATGAGTTAACTATCAGCGATAAGTTGTTGGGTTGAAAAATATTTGATGGCTGTAATAGTGGTATTCGGGAAAAAAAGCTCCGATATTAAAAGGTATCCGGACATTCCACCCACCCCCCCCCCCACCGTTTTTTTTATTTTTCATTAGTTACCTTCGAATATAAAATTATTAATTTTAGCACATATTTTTTAGCTTTTGTTCATATTTATTTTTTTTATTTTTGTAAAAACTGTACGTTAACTAAAAAATCTTTAATCTTAATTTCAATAAAAACATAATAAATAATATTTAAAACAAGTTAAGTATTATGTTAAAGAATGTTTACATGGATAATTGTAATGATTATATTATGATTATTGTTAGGTAGGTACCTATAATAACTGTAATAAATTGTATTATCTCGACTGTCACGACCCGCGATAACATTTATTCGCCTGGCGATCGTAACGACAATAATGACGTGTTTGCCGATCATTTTGTCATTCGTAGTCTATCGAACGTTGTACTACCGTCCATCGAAAATCATTATTGTGTATAATATAATAAAATAAAAGTATACAGTCCACTTTAAATATTGAACGTTTTGGTTCATTCGACCGGATTTTTAGTGTATTTGTCATCAGTAATGATCATTCGAGGTGCAGTCATTCAGAGACCAGAACAGTATCAGCATTCGCGTTAGCATAGAGTGGTGTCTAACATTGGTGTGCTGTTCAAAAGCCAACTCAAGGAGGTACCAACCGGCAACCAGTATTGTAAAATCGTTCAGAGGAATAATTATTGTGAATACATCGAAAATATAAAGAGGTAAGAGGTTTCTTATAATTGACCAATTAGAAATCCTAAATAAATTCCATTCCTGAATAAGTACAGTGTTGCGAAAATTAGGTTTGAGTAGCGTATTTTCCAACAATAAATTAAGATTAGAGTCTAGTGAGTTGCGTTAAGGTATATTATAATATATATTTAGTCTATCGTAAAAATGCCAGATAACGCGGAGCTCATAATCGACATAATCCGTCGTGGTGTTTTAAAGGGCAAACTAACTAGAACGATGAATTCTACCTAGGTCAACTCAGAGAACATTGATAGCGTAATAATTAAAGCAAGGAGAGATAAATTAGAAGAAGTATGGCGTGAGTTTGAACAAACACAATCAGAGATCGAAGAAGGAGCGCCTGAATTAAGTGAAGAACACAGAAGCATACAGAAGCGAGTTCGAAGAATTATATTTTCAAGCTGTATCAGTGTGAAAAAATAATTAATAAATCGAACAATATTATGGTACGTAATAATGAGTATTACATCGAAGATGATGGAAAAATCAATACGAAAAGATTGTCGAGCTGCAGTGACAGTAATATGCCAAAGTCGTCAATTGTAAAACTAACCTAACCTAACCTAACCTAACCTTGTAAAACAATAAATATACCGGTATTTTCGGGCGATTACAAAGATTGGTCTGCATTTAATGATATGTTTATGGCCCTTGTTCATATGAATAACTCGTTATCACCAATTCAAAAGTTTTTCTATTTAAGATCGTCCATAGCCGGTACAGCTGCCAATGTTATACAATCATTAGAAACGACTGCGAAAAATTATGATACTGCATGGAAAACATTGACAGCAAGATACAGCAATAAAAAAGTTTTAGCGCAAGCGCATACAAAAGCTATATGTGACCTCGAGGCGATTTCCGGTGAATCTTCAATCAAATTACGTCAATTAACCGATTCGGTAACTGCTCACATGAACGCATTAGAAACATTGGATCAAACTCCAAAGTCGTGGGGATCGCTGCTGATACATGTAATCACTACGAAGCTGGATTCGAGTACATTAACTGAATGGGTAATGGAAGCCCCCAAAACCAGTGTAGCATCAATAGACTTGTTGATAACATTTTTCCAAAAAAGGTGTCCAATTTTAGAAGCTGTTGAGTCAGCAATGCAGATTAATGTTCCCCCTCAGTCTACTACTATCAAAAAAGGTAATAATAATAATCAAAATAAAATGCGTGCTACATTGTCGTATTTTTCCGCTGTCGATATAAAATGTTTTGTTTGTAAACAATCACATACCGTGTACAAATGTCCGACGTTTTTGGATATGACAGTTCCTCAACGAATTCGAAAGGTTACAGAATTAAATTTATGCAAAATTTGTCTACGAATACATTTGGACAAAAATGCAAATTTAAAAATTGTTTTAAATGCAATAAACCGCACAATGCATTGTTACATTAAGTAAAAATAGTTCATGAATCAAATAATAAAGAAAACAAAGTAAAAACGAACGTTGATTCTGAACCTAATACTACTGTAACAGCACACGCATATCATAATATTAATGACCAAATAATATTGCCGACAGCCATGGTACGCGTTATCGATAACAACGGTTTACCTGTTATATGTGGTGCACTGTTGGACTCTAGGTCGCAGAGTAATTTTGTAAGCGAAGATATGGCTCAAGTTTTACGTATTAAACGAGAAAAGGTTAATTGTTCGATATCGGGAATACAATTATCGTCACACATTGCTCGTACGGCAATAATTATTAAGCTAACGTCTCGAATAAGTGATTATCAAAATGAAATTAATTGCTTAGTATTATCAAAACTAACATGCGATATCCCTATAAAACTGATCTACCTGCGCAATCTTAAAGTACCCGAGGGCATTGAACTCGCTGACCCACTATTTACGCAGCCACAAAAAATAGATATGATATTAGGCGCGGGTGTATTTTTTGATTTATTGTGTCAGGAACAAATTAAGTATGATCCGCATAAATTTATATTTCAAAAAACGCAGCTAGGATGGGTTGTATGTGGTCGTACAGTCAATAAACAATTTGCGACTGATTCAAATACAAAAATTGCTATGCTCGCGTTCAATAATTTAGAGAATGATATCAGTGTGGGTGAAAAAATATCTAAATTTTGGGAATTAGAAGACTGTTTATCGGACAACATTATACATCAGATGAAATTAAATGTAAAGACCATTTTGAAAAATCTGTTATACGCGATATTCACGGATGGTTCGAGGTGAAATTGCCGTTTCGCGACTTAGACGTCAGCTTGGGAGATTCGCATAGCGCCGCGCTGCGCCGATTTAAACTATTAGAAAAGCGTTTCATTAAGAATCCGCATCTCTATGCTCAATATATACATTTTATGCAGGAATATGCATCATTAGGGCATATGGAATTGGTTGATACTGAACACGAAAATAACACTAATGAATATTTTCTTCCGCATCATGCTGTCGAAAAGTTAGACAGTGTAAGCACAAAATTACGCGTGGTATTCGACGGTTCGTGACGAACATCTAACGGGTTGAGTTTAAACGAAGTGTTATTGAAGGGTCCAACGGTCCAACAAGAATTAGTATGCATTTTAGCAAGATTTCGAACACATAAGTACGCTTTATCTGCCGACATTACTAAAATGTATAGACAGATCTGGGTTAACGCAGAACATAGTAATTATCAAAAAATATTTTGGCGTGAAAATCCAAATCAACCACTACTAACTTATAGATTAAAAACTGTCACATACGGCACGACCCCAGCATCCTATTTGGCGACAGGTTGCCTAAATAAGTTGGCAAATGAACAATCAAACAATTACCCCGTGGCCTGCGAAGCAATTGTCACAGACTTTTGTGTCGACGACTACCTAGGTGGTGCATCTACAAAGGAAAAAGCATTACAGTTACGAAATGATTTAATAAAAGTAACCCGTCAAGCTGGCTTTGAACTTCGTAAATGGGTATCCAATGATAAGGAATTTCTAAATGATATGCCAAATGAAGATGATACTCAATTGTTAGTTTTAGATTTGAAGAATGACGTAACTAAAATCTTAGGATTAATATGGAATACGCAAAGCGACACCTACCAATATAATATTCAAACGGTAGACAATAGTGAAAATAAATTAACCAAACGGATTATTCTGTCGAAAATCGTGTCTATATTTGACCCGCTCGGGTTAATAGTACCAGTAGTCACATTGTATAAATTATTTATGCAAAAAATATGGCAAATTAAATTAGACTGGGACAGCGAACTTCCAAAAAATCTATTACATGAATGGCAAAAATATATGTCCAATCTTCATTTATTAAATAATTTAAAAATACCACGGTACATTCATTATGGGTTCTGGTAATATACATCGATTAGAAATACACGGATTTTCGGATGCATCAATTGTAGCTTATGGTGCATGTTTATATTTAAGAACAATAAATGAAGATCAAGTATGCACTGTCCGATTAATATGTGCTAAATCTCGAGTGGCTCCCTTAAAAACTATATCGTTACCTCGATTAGAATTGTGTGGTGCACAATTACTTGCCCGACTTACAAAAAAAATTATAACAAAATTAAATATTCAAGTATATGAAAAATATTTCTGGACTGACTCAACGGTCACACTCGCGTGGATTAAATCCTCGTCAGCAAAATGAAAAACATTTGTTGCCCACCGTCTCTGAATGGTATCACGTTCATATCGCGTAATATCGCGCGGTTGCACACCAAATGATATAAGCAATAACTTATTATGGTGGGAGGGTCCTATTTGGTTGAAATTAAAAAAGGAAATGTGGCCGAAAAGCATTGAACGAAAAATCGACGTGTCTCAAGAAATTTTAGAAGCCTAACGGTGTACTCAAATATTTAGTGTTCAAATAGAAAACTCAATTATAGAAAAATATTCTTCATTTTCGAAATTGTTGAGAATTGTTTCTCTCTGTCTACGTTTTAAAACAAAATAAATACGTTAAAATGCAAAAATCGAATCATAGGACCAATCCAAGCGGACGAGCTGCGAAACACATCGGTTGTATTAATTAAAATAGTTCAAAACTATACTTGGAGTCAGGAAATAAAAGATTTGCAAAAATACAGGTCTCCGCGAAAAGTAAATTAAAATATTTTAAGCCGTTCGTAGACGATAATGGTGTAATTAGAGTAGGCGGCCGATTAAATAATGCCACATCGATAAGCGTATTTCAGCGGAACCCAATACTACTACCTGCGACGAGTAATTTAACGACCTTACTATTTCATTATGAGCACATACGATTACTGCATGTGGGTCCGCAAACGATTTTATCATCATTTAGAGAACAATATTGGCCTATTAACGGCAGGAATATAGCCAGAAAAACTGTACATCAGTGCATTAAGTGCTTCCGAATAAAACCAACAATAGTTCAACCATTAATGGGTAATCTGCCAAAGGAACGCGTAAATCCAAGTCGTCCTTTTAAAATATGCGGAATTGATTATGGTGGCCCTTTTATGGTAAAATCTAGTTTACAACGCAAAGCTCCTATAACCAAAGGCTATATATGTATATTTGTATGTTTCGCGACCAAAGCAATACATATAGAATTAGCTAGTGATTTATCAACTGAATGTTTTTTAAATGGATTGAGACGATTTTGCAGCAGGCTCAGACATTTACTCAGATAATGCCACAAATTTCGTGGGTGCTAATCGCAAGTTACAGGAACTTAAAAAATTATTTTTATCAGACACGTTAGATTCCGAAATCCAAAAATTAACGGCAGAACTTGGAATACGTTGGCATTTCATCCCTCCTAGATCCCCTCATTTTGGCGGTCTATGGGAAGCGGCCATTAAATCAGTAAAAACTCACTTAAATAAATTATTGGGAAACGCTATTCTAACCTACGAGGAACTAAACACTGTGCTTGCTCAAATAAAAGCGTGCTTAAATTCACGCACGTTGACTCCTTTATCATCTGATCCATCTGATCTTTCTGTACTTACTCCCGGTCATTTTCTGGTGGGAAGCTCTTAGTCTCTTTGCTAGAACCTGATTTCACGACAACACCTCTCAATAAATTAACGAGGTGGAGAAGAGTGAGTAATTTATTTCAAGAATTTTGGCGCCGCTGGTCTAAAGATTATTTTGTGCAACTACAACAGCGAAATAAGTGGGAAAATGACAGAGGACCTAGGCTTCGAATTGGCACTGTTGTACTCCTGCGTGATGACAATCTTACCCCTTTGCGCTGGAAAATAGGACGAGTTGAAGAAGTGCATGTCGGAAGTGACGGAGTCATTCGTGTGGCAACTATTTCAACCTCAAATGATCAATAAAAAACGAGCAGTCCGATTAATATGTCCTTTGCCCTTTGAAGGCAATCATAATTAAATATTATTATTATTATTTTTATTTTTTGTATTTATATTTATATTTATGTTCTGATATTGAATAGCAAAAATTGTATAATTATTTATTATTGTAATTATTGAAATACTTTAAATTATTATTTCAAGGTGGGCGGTTAGGTAGGTACCTATTATAACTGAAATAAATTGTATTATCTCCACTGTCACGACCCGCGATAACATTTATTCGCCTGGCGATCGTAATGACAATAATGTGTTTGCGATTATTTTGTCATTCGAAGTCTCTCGAACGTTGTACAACCGTCCATCGAAAATTATTATTGTGTATAATATAATAAAATAAAAGTATACAGTCCACTTTAAATATCGAACAATTATATTTAATTAAGTGAATCATAAAAAAAAATGAGAATTTACTTGGAACAGGGCTTTTTTCCTAGATTTGCTGTAGTATACTAGTATCACAACACTTTTTTTTAGGTTCTTACTGAGTTTATATGCATATTAGAATTCTTATATATTGAAATTCGAAAAATTAGGAGGGTAGTATTTCAATATCAATGTTCTGCGGGTACCGGGTACCTGCTTGACATTGACACTTTTAAGATTCTAGTAGAAGTAAAATACCTAAGCTTAATAGTCGTTTTGTATAAATTAAACCGTTTATAGGGATTGGAGAGGATTGTGCACACTTTTGAATTATACAATACCATCAGGATGTGATCCAACTAACCCAATTGGTAAAATATTCCAGTTTTGTGAAGCAAAAACTAATATAGCACATTTTACACGGTGTTTAGAACGAATAGACAGGTATGATGTTGTGGAAGATACCAAAGAATTATTTAGTGAGTATTATTTACACATATTACATTCATATAAGACCTTGTATTCATTGGCTAGACATTAATATTGTTATGTATTTATGTTTCTAGTTTCTGATGTTATATATTTTAAAAAACAATGTTCTTTAGCAAATCCAACTCCAGTAGTACCGAACGATTTTGACATCAATTTCATTACTTTAGGTGAGTTTTATTTAAACTATACTAGTAAGAAAAAAAAAATTATGATTGTTTTAAATGGCTTTTAGATGATATAAATTCATCAAACAATGGTCTTCCTCTTACAAGATATGATGCATTTTTGCTTTATGATAATGCAGATATGCAATCAGCTGCCGCTGTAGTAGAAAAATTAGAAACTGATTACAAGTTGAAGGTAATAATAATTTATTTAAAAGCATATTTTTTCATATCTAGAGCTGGGAGAGGTTAAAGGTATTTAAAAAAGTGACTTTAAGTGACTGAATTTAATCATAAAAGTGACCTGCATAAATTTGTTTCATAACACCTTACTGTTATTAAAAAATTGTCTTTGAATCCCTACAGATAATTTAATTGATTCTAACTTACTTAGTTTTTATAGGAAAATTACAGAAAATAATTATTATAAAAAACACAAATTTTAATAACAAATAATTATTACCTACTTAAATTAATAATGTCTATAATATAGAATAATACTCAAGATCATTGTTTAGGGACTTTCTTTATATTAATTGATTTAATAATAATGAAAATGCCAAATTTTTTAAACACAATAGAATCAGTATAAAAATATAAAATTACAAAGGCATTTATTTTTGTACTTGTAAAAAGTAATTTAAATGTTGGTACATTTTGAAAATAAGTGAGTTTTTTTCTAAATATGTGACTTAAAGTGACTTACTTCCAGCCCTGCTTATCATATAAATCATTACTTCAGTAATAGTTATGTTGCATATCCCCAATGTATGTAATTGTCATTTACGTCATTTATATGTCATTTTAGATTCTGAGTGAAGCGATGAATGTATTGATTCTACAATGATGTGTGTTTTTTTTTTTATTTTTTTTTATTTTTGTGTCTGTCATCACCTTTTAGGACAGTAAAAGTGCTTGGATTTTCTTCAATAGTAACTTTTCTGATAGGAAAAATAAAAAAAAAAGGTGGATAAGTGGATGTCACTCTGCTGTACGGTAGGTTACAAGTGGGTCACTGTAATGGATGGTGTTAAATTTGAATTCAATGATATAATATCATTGTATAAGAAAAACGATTCTGAGCGAAAACGGTCAGTCAGCCTATGGTATTACCAAGTATATTTGATGATATTATTGTGAATAAAGTAATTTATATATAACCTATTTACGTGGAGCCTTGTTTTAAATTTTCAATCCTTAGCCATAAAAGTTAAAAATTTATAAATTTTTAACTCCAAAATAATTAATAAATTATAAATTTGATAAATGTTGTCAAAATTTGAACTTTAAATGCTTATAAAAAAAAAGTGTGCCTATATATTTTTAATATTTTTCAACTGCTATTAGAACGATATATCAGGAGCATTATATTAAATTTTCACGCTTTTTTACCCAACAAATAAAAATTTATTGATATTTATAGAAAAAAAACTAAAAAAATTAAAAACTGACAATGTCCGTAAACAGCTCAAAAAGAGTCAAAATATTTTCAACATTTTATGGTGTATAGAAAATGCTAATATAACATTCAGTGAAATTTTCAAGTATCTACAGTCATTCGTTTTTTAATTACAATAAAATAAGAAAATTGTTACATGAGAAATCGAATAAATATCAAATGTTGTAAAAATATAAATTTCAGACGCTCATAAAAATTTAATTTAAGTTTCTTCTAGACATTTTTTTTTTGATAAAGGTAGACAAACTTATGAGTAATCTTATATTACATTTTCAAATCTTAGATTTAAAAAGAAAATTTTTTATGAATTCTCATCAAAATAATTTGCTATTTTTCGTGATTTTTCCGTATTTTGTCAAAATTTGAACTTTAAATGCTTATAATTAAAAACTGTGACTAAGGATTTTTAATTTTTTTCATCTGCCTTTAAAACAATAACCTAGGAGCCTTCTATTAATTTTTCAAGCTTTTTTAATCAACAGATAAAATTTTATTGATATTTATAGAAAAAAAAACTAAAAAAATTGAAAACTGACAATAGCCGTAAACAGCTCAAAAAGAGTCAAAATATTTTGTAAATTGTATGGTGCATAGAAAATGCTAATATAAACATTCAGTCAAAATTTCATGTCCCTACGGTCATTTGTTTTAGAGTTACACCAAAAACCAAAATCGATTTTCTCGAAAACAGATTTTGCGTAAAAATTCCCGTTTTTTCCTTAATTTTTCTTTTGTTTTTCACGTCGCTTGTGAAAACTACTGGGAAATTTTTACTTTTGACCCCCCAAAGTACCAACTAGATTCACTTTCCTATCAGAAAAGTTACTATTGAAGAAAATCCAAGCACTTTTACTGTCCTAAAAGGTGATGACAGACACAAAAATAAAAAAAAAAATAAAAAAAAATAAAAAAATAAAAAAAAAAACACACATCATTGTAGAATCAACATTCATCGCTTCGCTCAGAATCTAAAAAAAATAAAAAAAAATCTAGTTGTTACTTTGGGGGGTCAAAAGTAAAAATTTCCCAGTAGTTTTCACAAGCGACGTGAAAAACAAAAGAAAAATTAAGGAAAAAACGGGAATTTTTACGCAAAATCTGTTTTCGAGAAAATCGATTTTGGTTTTTGGTGTAACTCTAAAACAAATGACCGTAGGGACATGAAATTTTGACTGAATGTTTATATTATCATTTTCTATATACCATACAATTTACAAAATATTTTGACTCTTTTTGAGCTGTTTACGGTTATTGTCAGTTTTCAATTTTTTTAGTTTTTTTTTCTATAAATATCAATAAAATTTTATCTGTTGATTAAAAAAGCTTGAAAAATTAATAGAAGGCTCCTAGGTTATTGTTTTAAAGGCAGATGAAAAAAATTAAAAATCCTTAGTCACAGTTTTTAATTATAAGCATTTAAAGTTCAAATTTTGACAAAATACGGAAAAATCACGAAAAATAGCAAATTATTTTGAGTTGAGAATTCATAAAATTTTTTCTTTTTAAATCTAAGATTTGAAAATGTAATATAAGATTACTCATAAGTTTGTCTACCTTTATCAAAAAAAAAATGTCTAGAAGAAACTTAAATTAAATTTTTATGAGCGTCTGAAATTTATATTTTTACATTTGATATTTACTCGATTTCTCATGTAACAATTTTCTTATTTTATTGTAATTAAAAATCGAATGACTGTAGATACTTGAAAAATTTAACTGAATGTTTATATTAGCATTTTCTATACACCATAAAATATTGAAAATATTTTGACTCTTTTTGAGCTGTTTACGGACATTGTCAGTTTTCAATTTTTTTAGTTTTTTTTTCTATAAATATCAATAAATTTTTATTTGTTGGGTAAAAAAGCGTGAAAATTTAATATAAGGCTCCTGATATATCGTTCTAATAGCAGTTGAAAAATATTAAAAATACATAGGCACAATTTTTTTTTATAAGCATTTAAAGTTCAAATTTTGACAACATTTATCAAATTTATAATTTATTAATTATTTTGTGGTTAAAAATGTATAAAATGTTTAACTTTTATGGCTTGAAAATTTAAAACAAGGCTCCGAGTAAATAGGTTGTATATAAATTACTTTATTCACAATAATATCATCAAATATACTTGGTAAAATCATAGGCTGACTGACCGTTTTCGCTCAGAATCGTTTTTCTTATACAATGATATTATATCATTGAATTCAAATTTAACACCATCCATTACAGTGACCCACTTGTAACCTACTGTACAGCAGAGCGACATCCACTTATCCACCTTTTTTTTGTCTGAAGATAAAATATATTATATTTAAGGCTTCTTATGATTAAATATAAAAAAAACAAGCTTATATTAGTCTGAATGTAAACTTCAAGATCATGTATATTTATATCAGTATATTTTCAAAGTATAAAATACCAATTGATGATAATTGTATATTCTTTCTATGTAAGTTATTTACATTTCAAAAATACTATTTAGTTTTATAAAATGAATAGCATATTATCTTGCAATTTTTTTTTTTAACTTTTAAATGTTTCATTTGGTTAATTTCTTTTAAACAATTCAGCATAATTGACTAAAAAAATTAATTATAATTACTCAAAATGATCCTATTTAAATGTTGTTAAGAATATTTGATTGTGAATTACAGTGCTTGATTATTGTGTGAGTAGATATAAATTTTTTAAATCCTACGTTTATTTCTGAACAACAATTTTCTTCTGGTTTTAGGACTAAATTGTTTCATAAATACTTTTCATTATGTTAACTTCTTACTCCGGTGTACTAACTAAATATTATAGTTTATTAATTATTTAAATCGGTTGATATTGTTCCAAACACATCTATAATCTACAAACGCTTTAAAATTAAAAAAATATTTTTCACATGTACAACATCAACATGAAATTTTCTCTACATAATCCCTAAAAAGCAGTATATTTGTAATACTTTTAAATCAATACAAGCCTATTTTAAGTTCAACAGGTTTACTAATTATGTTTTATGTTTTTCAGCTATGCTTAAAAGATCGAGA
The DNA here is from genome assembly GCF_019925205.1 of Metopolophium dirhodum. Taxonomy (NCBI): domain Eukaryota; kingdom Metazoa; phylum Arthropoda; class Insecta; order Hemiptera; family Aphididae; genus Metopolophium; species Metopolophium dirhodum. The sequence continues at coordinate 12,207,729 of NC_083565.1, forward strand.
TTTAAGACCAGGTGTTATGTTCGAGTATCAGTCCATAATAAAATTGATATCTGATCGCTGTAATTGGTTAATTATTATAGTTTCAAATAATTTTTCAAACACCCCTTGGAATAGATTTATTGTAAATTATATACAGTCGTTAGCCATTGGTAAGGTTAGGAATTTTTTTTACATTAGTTATGTTTAAATCGTAATGCTCAGTATTATTTGTTATAGAAAAACGGTTACCTAAAATTATTCCATGTGTATTTGGTGATTGTGTATTACCTGAAGAACTTAAATGTTATGTTCACTTATATTTTAATTCATATAATCCTTTTTGTGACCCATGGCACAAATTAATGATAACTGTATCACCTTATAAGAATCCAGCGTTGACCGACAGGTTAGACACTTAATTGTTTTTATATTAATTATGTAAATATTGATAATAAATAATAATTATTCTTTTATTAGTGTGAAGTCGAATAAAAGTTACCAGAAGTTAAAAATTAAGGAAACTGGATACCAGTACTACAGTTGTTGATAAAAAGGTGGTATGAACCCCTGTTTTTAAGTAGTAGTTTTTGCTTACGTAGTGTATGTCGACCGCCGTCGCGAAATTATGTCTAACAATGCGACGTCAGTCGAGTGTTACACGTCGAAGTTATAATACGTTTAATGAATAATGATACATTAATTAATGTAAGTATATATAATAGTTATGTTGTAAACCGTCTCATATTAATAAACTAGTAGTATCTCGAAGAACTTGTGTTGATTCCTGAACGAACCCAACCTACCAATTTTCCTTAACCGTCTTCTGGAAGAAACCAATCGACGGCACACTCAAACTGACGTTAACCGTATCAACCGGGTAAGTCATAACAACTAGTGGCAGCGGTGTTGCGTTCCTAGTTCAGAAAGACACTACTTCGAAGAAAAGAGAGACTATTATAGTTTCATACGCGATAATATTATTGTACATACGTACTTAATATTCTCTATAATACGTTAATACGTAATAAACGCGTATCTACTATCTATACAGTATACGTAATTACGTATAGTTATATACGTATATTGTCTTTACACCATTTATACGATATTTGTACGTAGCGTAATATACGCTGTGTGCCTATAAGTACCTATATAGTGTATTGTACTACTCCAACAAAATTCCTGGTTGCGTCATATTCGGATATTCCATTCACAAGCTCATCGGGAATCGGAATCAAGTGTCTCAGCAGTCAGCGTTATTGGAGTACACGCGGAGGCGCATTACAATAATTTCGGTGAGGACTAAGTGCCCACTGTTAATTTTCTCGTATTCTGCACCTTTAAGAGACGCTTAAACAATAGACGTCTTCCAAATATACAAAATTATTTAAAACTGTAAATAAAAAATTATAATTTTCCGAGTGTCAACTGCACAACTCAAATACTTAATGTATCAATGTGCCAACTGACATATACATTTTGTACGCTTGGGGGGGTAGGACACCCTCTAGAACCCACCTTTGGGACGGCCCTGACCTACACAGACATACAGTATACACAATGATAATTTCAAAATATTTAGGCTAATCATTTTTAGCGTGGTTATAATAAGCGTCATCACTTTAAATTAATAAGTAATAGATAGGTACCGTTAAAATAATATCGTACATTCGTACTTACTTAACTTGATTTTGCATATTATCAATAGTAGTATGTAAGGACATTACATTTGTATATTCGCAGTTCGTTAGTTTTTATCTCCGCCGTAATTACACCATGCCCAAGGGGGGCGTTCGCCTCTGAGTACGTCGATTTTACCGTATTACACACCACGGGGAGATTACACAGTCGTCCACCTATTTCCGACTAGCACACAAATATTTACCGCATACACATTTTTTTTTTTTTATCCTTTGAAACTCGATTCATCAAACCTTACTGGTTTACTATAAAACTGAAATAATTATTCCAAGTAAATAACACAAATTATTTCAGTTCTATAGTAAGGTTTGGTGAATCGAGTTTACATAGGATGAAAAAAAAAATGATTGATGTGTATATGGTAAATATTACTGTGTGAGGTGACAATAGGTGGATGACGACTGTGTAATCTCCCCGTGATGTGTACTACGGTCAAATCTATGTAGGTACCTACTCAGTGGCGAACATTCCCGCTTGGACAATATGTCGACATGGTGTAAAATTACCGCGGTCCGTGGTGAAAAAACGAACGAACTATGAGCAGTGTTGTAAAAAAAACTTTTTAAAAGTATTTAAGTAATTACTCAAATACTCTTAATATAAAGTATTTAAAATACCATCCAAATACTATAAATAGTAAAGTATTTGAGAAATACTCAAATACTTTTCAGAAGTATTTGAAATAATCTTCAAATACGAAAAAAAAATTCTTTTTACTTTTTAGTGCTGAAATAATATGTAATAATCAAAAATTTATTAATTGCATTTTAAAAACATGATTTTTTCAATAATCAAAATTCTGATCAGTCATGTTAGTTGCACCATAGCAATGAACTTTTCTCTACAAATCTATGTATTAATTCAAAACTATAATAATGTGTATTTGGATATCTCATACCGCCGTCGACGATAAATGATAATGATAATTGTTGATAAAAATTGTCTTGGTAAATTGGTAGTAGTACCTACTAATAATTACCTAGTAATAATATTTTCGTATAGTTAAATAATTATAAAGTATAAACTATAAAGTATAATAGCCGATAAGCAGAAGATTTTTACATATTATATATTTTGTTATTAACTTAAGGGGCCTCGCTACTATCATTATTTAAGGGGCAACATTTAGGCAATTTCTAATCTAGTCATTGCCGACCGGGATCTATGTGTTAGTTGTAAATGATTTATGATTATTAGTGTGAGTGAAATTACATGCGGGTATCCTCACTCGTACGCGCATGGAATGTCAATCACTCGATAATCATATCAATTTCACTACACGAATTTTACAAAAACATACAATATTTGTTTTGACAAAATTAAAGTTAGTTAACGTTGGCTGATTTTGATTCTGAAAAATATTTGAATTAAGCAGAAAAATGTCTGTAGATAGTACGAAACATTTTCCGTTTTTATTAGTAATTTTAATTTTAACGATGATTCGATAAAGTTGATATTTTTAAGTTTTTAATTACAATTCACAATAATATAAAATTAAGTTTTAATTTATTTTTTTTTTAAGTGCTTCGTAGGATCTATAGACAATTTTCTGGTGAATTCAAATTTTTTTTCAGAATCAAAATCAGACAACGTTAACTAACTTCAATTTTGTTAATACTTTAGGTATTTTCAGCTAAAATTGAAGGCAGTAGCGAGGCCCCTTAAGGGGACATCTCACCCGGATGTGTTGTCACCGTCTTACTACACACCACGATTTAAGATATACCTTATATCTTAAATTGTGCTACACATAGCAAATTTTCGTTTGCTTGTTTCAATAGGGTATTGTCAGTTTTGATATTAGAGTGAATCGACTATTATCAAACTTTTAGGTAACAACATTATCTGTGCTCTCTCGTTAGTTTTTTACGATATTTTAATTTTTAAGTAATTTATGAACATTTTAGAATATGAATACTTTACATACCCATAACTCACTAAAAAATTAAAATGTAAATAATGTAAAATGTAATTAAAATGTAATAAAAAGGTTGTCTAGATAATAATCTTACCTTTAGATTTTATAAGAGGTCAATTTACTCAAATTTTTAAATTAACGGAGCTATGTTTTGCTGAGCGAAAAAATTTGCTATGTTATGTACTTGTATGACGGAGACAACACATGCGGATATCACGTCCTCTTAAAAGTGAATAGTCTTATAAGTTATAATATACCTAATATTATAGCGTATGTACTAGACAAATGAAGACATGGGAGCAACAACAAGAAGACATCTCCAATTAATAAATTGTCTGTTTGTATACGTTATATGTAGCAAACACTTACCCCTATTATAGCCTACAGTGGCTAGTAACCAATTATCAGAATAAAATTTGTATGATTTCAAAACCAAAAAATAAAACTCGGAATCGGAGATGCGACTATGCGAGAGATGTCTAATTATTTATAAATTATAATATATATTATGTATTATACAGTATGTATATATATTATGGAATTATTCGCGTAATAAATTAAATATTTTTAGTGTAAAAACAAGTCATCTCCATATTTTATTATATGATATCTCTGTATTTAACATTCAGATTTTTCTGGTTATTGCACCAAACGACGCAATTTGTTTTCTTAATAATTTATTAATGACAATTTAATGTGCAATAAAAAACTAATTTTTACCAAAATATGGAGATGTCCTATTGTTGCCATAGGCGCAACTAGGGTTAAAATTCTGGGGGGCTTACAAAACTATTTATTTAAAATAACCCATAGGGGGATTATATCTAAATTAATAAGGGATATTTTGGAGGGGCTAAACATAAGTCGGGGTGGGGGGGGGGGCTAGTTGACCTAATAAATTTGTTGCTCTGAGTTCTTCAAATTATATATATCCAATATATTATTGTTATCAAGTAGTAAAATAGTTAGGTGAGGTACTGGTAATGATAATAGGTAAAAAGACTTTAACATATTATGTTTACATTTTTTTGGAATATAATTGCCTTTGTGCGGAAAGCATTCCATTTTTTTTATAGGCATATGGATTGCTTTAACCAATGGCTCACATCAAAAAGTACTGTGTCTATGTAGATGTGTACTGTAGTGGACAGTGTATTACTATTTAATATTTACTGGTTTATCTTAATCATTAATATAATATGAATAAAAAGAGTTATTTAGGTATAAACTTTACTATTATAATTAATAAGATATGTGTAAAAAAAAGGTTTCAAGTATTGATTATTGTAGATTTAAAACTTATAACTTATAAGATAGTAGAATTTTTGTAAAAGGTAGTAGTATGTATTTTTTTGTTCACAGCCAGCTCTTCCACGGTACCTAACTAAAATGTTTCAAGCGGGAATGTCTCCCTTAGAGCACTCCGATTTACCGCGTGATACAATACGGTGATTACACACTCATTGTCCACCAAATTTCCGCTTACATAAAAATATTTACCGTGTACACACCAAATTAATTTTACCTTATATAGTTATTATAAAACTGAAATAATTATTTCAAGAAAAGCACACAAAATAATTGAATAAACTTTTATAATTGTTATAATTCATTTTTTATCTCAATCATCTAAATTAATGATTTATAAGCTTTTAAAAATGCTATAAATAATGGACATAAGGCATTCTAAATGAGTTTACTAAATATTGATCCATTTTGAAAATTGTTGACTAAATGTGCATTTTTGAATGGCTTTTAGTCATAGCTATATTGTTAAAAGTTACCCGACTTCGTAATTTTTTTCTACTTATATAATATACAAATGACTTGTCCCGACGCCTCTAAGGCTAAACAAGAATGGGAAACGTAGTTGTTGCCGTCCGTTTGCGGATGAGATGACTGATTAATCATTCTCACATGACAAACATAGGATAAATATACTCGGGTAAATGTATAGTTTATCGCAAGGAAATTTGAGAAAGGTGAATATTTTCAGAAGTACTTTTCTAGAACCCAGTTATTTCCAGTTCCAAAATACAAACCAAAACTGAATATAATTAATATCATGATAAGAAAATTCCTTTTATCAATCGATGATAGTGAATTTTTTAGTGAACCATTTATACAATATTGTTCCGGGACATTTCATATTGTTCCGCAAAACACTTGTTCCACGTTTGGAACAAGTATTTTGTGGAACAAAAGTCCATTGGAACAAGTGTTTTGCGGAACAATATGAAATGTCCCATATCCAAATACACATTATTATAGTTTTAAATTAATACATAATATATTTGTAGAGAAAAGTTCATTGTTGTGGTGCAACTAACATGACTGATCAGAATTTCGATTATTGAAAAAATCATGTTTTTAAAATGCAATTAACAAATTTTTGATTATTACAAATTATTTCAGCACTAGAAAGTAAAAAGAATTTTTTTTTTTGTATTTGAAGATTATTTCAAAGTCAAATTTAGTTAATTTGGAACAAATATATCGTGGAACAAAGGTTTTGCGGAACAAAAGGTAGTGATCCTTGTGGAACACCGAGTAAAATTTGGATAAGTGGAAAAAAATATATTGTGGAACAAACGTTTTGTGGAACAAATAGTAGTTAAAAAAAAATCATTTTGGTTCTAAAAAATTTTTATTAAGATCCACAAACTAGTAACTAGACTGTAGTATTTTGTTCCGATGGACTTTTGTTCCGCAAAACATTTGTTCCAATAGACATTTGTTCCACAAAACCCTTGTTCCACGTTTAGTTGTCCATTGGAACAAGTGTTTTGCGGAACAATATGAAACATCCCGTCGCCGCCGTGTCCAGCCCCGCCGTGACAACATAGGTCAAACCAACGGAGTGGGGACAACAGTAGGTCGCGTATCAAAACAACACAACTACGAACGACATGTGTTCATTACGTTCGAACATATTACTTGAACTATTGTAAGTAATTAATTGTAAAAAAAAAAAAAAATACTAACATAATATAATAGTATATTAGTACCTATTTAGTACACATAAGCAAATTATTATTAAAATTAATTAATTAAATTGCTTAAAATTATTTAAATACATTAATGCATGTCAACTCAAACGAGTAGTAGCGAAAGTAGTGACTCTGATTCTCTTGAGTTAGATCCTGATTACAAGCCCAATCGAATAGTTCTTCCAGACAACCCACAGCATATTCCGTCAACTAGGTCTCGGAGTAAGAATAAAAATATAAACGTCCTCGATACGTCATTATTAATAAACGATAAAAAATCCCATTTTGAAACCAATAATAATAATGAGCCCAATTAAGCTATCTTTTGAAACAGCTATCCACTTAATACCAATTTTTGATGGTGAAAATCCGCAAAAAATATACGAATTTTTAAAATCATGTGACTTTGTCATAAAAAATATTGATGCCGATACACAACCTGTGCTGTTAGAGGCAATTCAAACTAAATTAGTATGCAATGCTTTTACAGTAATACAACATAAAGAAATCCCGTCGTGGTCAGTACTAAAAAAAATACTAGAGGAATCTTATTGTGCCACACGTACACCAGGATACCTACAACTAGAACTGTCTACTACACGATTTCGTCAGGGCGAGTCCGTGCAACAGTATGCGTCGAGAGTAGAAAAGTTACTGAGTGAACTTTGCAATGTAAGTACAAGTAGAAAATCAACTACGGAAGCTAAGATAATCAATGACTATATAAAGGAAGTAACACTGACAACGTTCGTAGAAGGACTACCAAACAGCATTCGAGGCATAATTAAATCAAGGAACTTTCAAAGTATAGAAAAAGCCATGAAAGAAAGTTTGGAAGAGGATAAAATATATCAGTCGAATAAAGAAGCTCAACGATTGATGCAAAACAAATCAAGTACTAGTGGTAACAGTAAATACTGACATACTGTAAACAATGTCGAAAGAGCAATCCTAATACAAATTAATGCAAATACGCAAACCGTAATATGGATACGGGTCAGCAAAACAAACAGTCCATAGAAACTAAGTAGACAGACCATAAGCGATTAACGTGTGCAGTAAGTCTGTTTGCACTTTGCCATGAAACGAGTGATCGACGAGGTCGTCGCGAAAGTGATGTTCATTATTTGAAAGATGGGAATTACCGCGGCAAGGTTACTAACCAATTATCGGTGACGCGCGTATTTTTAAATTGTTATCACATGCCCACGGGCCGTGACGTCATAATTGTCGATTGTCGAGAGAAAGATCGGATTCTGATAACGTGTTGGTGAGCCGCGGCCCGCTGGCGCAACAGGTAGCAGACAACGGCGGTATTATACTATTATTGCGAAAATGATGTTCAATATTTGCCGATCAATCATTATTGTGGATCAGTGGATCAGTGCGAAACAATAATTGTTTACCAGCTCGACGGACTTTCGTTGTTTACACATCTCTGGACGAACATTTTTCTCGCATGCTATAATGGATCCTACGTCATGTTCGACCGTATCGGAAGACTTTGCCAATACATCGATATCCGTTCTCCGTATGCCGACCAGGGAACTATTGTCGTGCATGTTGAATGCCACGAAAGTCATTCCATCACCCGAAAAATTACCCAGGTATATAACGATCTCAAAAATTCCTAATTTTTTTTATAAAAAAGTCTTCAACTGGGTTGAAATGAAAATTTAAAACGCGTAATGAGTTAACTATCAGCGATAAGTTGTTGGGTTGAAAAATATTTGATGGCTGTAGTAGTGGTATTCGGGAATAAAAGTTCCGATATTAAAAGGTATCCGGACATTCCACCCCCCCCCCCGTTTTTTTATTTTTAATTAGCTACCTTCGAATATAAAATTATTAATTTTAGCACATATTTTTTAGCTTTTGTTCATATTTATTTTTTTTATTTTTGTAAAAACTGTACGTTAACTAAAAAATCTTTTATCTTGATTTCAATAAAAACATAATAAATAATATTTAAAACAAGTTAAGTATTATGTTAAAGAATGTTTACATGGATAGTTGTAATGATTATATAATGATTATATTTAATTAAGTGAATCATAAAAAAAAATAAGAATTTACTTGGAACAGAGCTTTTTTCCTAGATTTGCTGTAGTATACTAGTATCACGACACTTTTTTTCAGGTTCTTACTGAGTTTATATGCATATTAGAATTCATATATATTGAAATTCGAAAAATTAGGAGGGTAGTATTTCAATATCAATGTTCTGCGGGTACCTGCTTGACATTGACACTTTTAAGATTCTAGTAGAAGTAAAATACCTAAGCTTAATAGTCGTTTTGTATAAATTAAACCGTTTATAGGGATTGGAGAGGATTGTGCACACTTTTGAATTATACAATACCATCAGGATGTGATCCAACTAACCCAATTGGTAAAATATTCCAGTTTTGTGAAGCAAAAACTACTATAGCACATTTTACACGGTGTTTAGAACGAATAGACAGGTATGATGTTGTGGAAGATACCAAAGAATTATTTGGTGAGTATTATTTACACATATTACATTCATATAAGACCTTGTATTCATTGGCTAGACATTAATATTATTATGTATTTATGTTTCTAGTTTCTGATATTATATATTTTAAAGAACAATGTTCTTTAGCAAATCCAACTCCAGTAGTACCGAACGATTTTGACATCAATTTCATTACTTTAGGTGAGTTTTATTTAAACTATACTAGTAAGAAAAAAAAAATTATGATTGTTTTAAATGGCTTTTAGATGATATAAATTCATCCAACAATGGTCTTCCTCTTACAAGATATGATGCATTTTTGCTTTATGATAATGCAGATATGCAATCAGCTGCCGCTGTAGTAGAAAAATTAGAAACTGATTACAAGTTGAAGGTAATGGTGACTAAAAAAAATTATAATTACTCAAAATGATCCTATTTAAATTTTGTTAAGAATATTTGATTGTGAATTACAGTGCTTGGTTATTGTGTGAGTAGATATAAATTTTTTAAATCCTACGTTTATTTCTGAACAACAATTTTCTTCTGGCTTTAGGACAAAATTGTTTCATAAAGACTTTTCATTATGTTAACTTCTTACTCCGGTGTACTAACTAAATATTATAGTTTATTAATTATTTAAATCGGTTGATATTGTTCCAAACACATCTATAATCTACAAACGCTTTAAAATTAAAAATATTATTTTTCACATGTACAACATCAACATGAAATTTTCTCTACATAATCCCTAAAAAGCAGTATATTTGTAATACTTTTAAATCAATACAAGCCTATTTTAAGTTCAACAGGTTTACTAATTATGTTTTATGTTTTTCAGCTATGCTTAAAAGATCGAGATTTAAGACCAGGTGTTATGTTCGAGTATCAGTCCATAATAAAATTGATATCTGATCGCTGTAATTGGTTAATCATTATAGTTTCAAATAATTTTTCAAACAGCCCTTGGAATAGATTTATTGTTAATTATATACAGTCGTTAGCTATTGGTAAGGTTAGGAATTTTTTTTACATTAGTTATGTTTAAATCGTTATGCTCTGTATTATTTGTTATAGAAAAACGGTTACCTAAAATTATTCCATGTGTATTTGGTGATTGTGTATTACCTGAAGAACTTAAATGTTATGTTCACTTATATTTTAATTCATATAATCCTTTTTGTGACCCATGGCACAAATTAATGATAACTGTATCACCTTATAAGAATCTAGCGTTGACCGACAGGTTAGACACTTAATTGTTTTTATATTAATTATGTAACTATTGATAATAAATAATAATTATTCTTTTATTAGTGCAAAGGGGAATAAAAGTTACCAGAAGTTAAAAATCAAGGAAACTTTGGATACCAGTACTACAATTGTTGATAAAAAGGAAAGGATAAAGTTTTCCAGTGAATATAACGATGTGCCGCCTAAAACCAAAAGTGTTTTTGATAGATTAGTTAAGACTGTTGGAAATGTATCTGGTAAAGTTGTTCCTAAAAAATGGAATAAAAAGAAAGTAAAATGTACTAGTTCATGACTCGTTTTTCTTGTCTGTATACAGATAATATTAATATGTTTCTATGTTAAAGATGTCGTTTTTTAACTAAAATTTTACAATTTAACCTTTGTTATGTTTCAATGATATTATATTTTATACAAGTGCTTAATCAATTGTATTCAATTATTTAAGTTTTATATTTTTTATCATAAAATCTATTCTTTATACTATCCAGATTTGTGTTTTTTAGTTTTTTAAATGTATTTTCAAACATGAATAGAAAAATAATCATATTGTTCTTCTTGGTGCCTGGTGAATTAAATGGATAATAATGCCTGACACTACTTTTAATAGACAGATGAAATTTTGTAAAAACAAGTTGTATTATTTATTGCAGTTTTCATCATAATGTTTTTATTATTTTAAAAGTGCAAGTATCATTAGATTATGCTGTATGATGTAAACTGTAATACTATATAGTCCTTAAAAATATTCTCCAATTTAATTTCCTTGAAAATTAATAGACATTAGAGTAATAGTAAATTAATACAATAATAGATGAATGAGATAAATTAATTTTAAATAATTTTTATTATAGTGTGTCTTATATCAGGAACCTTTTACTAGTTCACAATTGTACACTATTGATTTTTTTATATTATAAATATACTCCATTTTATACTTCTATTTTAGCTTCTGAGCTGAGTGATGAATGTAATGGTTTTACAATGATGTTTTTGTTTGTGTCTTATCACATTTTGGGGCAGTAGAAATGATTCGATTTTCAACTTCGATATCTTGTTAGATGGGAAAGTGAATCTAGTTATTCCATTTGGAGGTATAAATTAAAAAGATTTAAAAATAGTTAAAATTTTAATACTTGAAAAATCAAAAAGCAATATTTTATTTATCTTCATTTTTCATATTACAATTTGCATAAAATACGTTGTATACAACTTTCAGGAAAATTAAAAAAGATAATCAAAATCAAAATCAAAACATCTGTAAATAAGTTAAATAAAAAAAAAGTTGGGCAAGTGGGTGTTACTCTTTTGTACAGTAGGTTACAAGTGGGTCACTGTAATGGTTGGTGTTAAATTTGAATTCCATGATATGCTAGCGTTGTACAAGAAAAATAATTCTGAGCGAAGACAGTCAGTCAGCTTATGATAATATTACTAAGTTTATTTGATGATATTATTGTGAATAAAGTTATTTATTTATTTACCTATTTACGTGGAATCTTTTTTTAAATCTAAGAATCCTTAGCTATAAAAGTTGAACATTTTATAAATGTTTAGTTACAAAATAATTATTAAACTTTGTCAAAATTCGAACTATGCTTATAAAAAAAAACCTTTTTTTTTTTTTTTTTTTTTTTCAGTTTATAACCGACGGCGCCGCGGGAACTGCTTATAAAAAAAAACCTAACTTAACCTAACCTAACCTAAACTAATCTGCTATTGTAACAATACATTAGGAGCCTTACATTAAATTTTCACGCTTTCTTACCCAACAAATAATATTTTATAGATATTTATAGGAAAAAAAACTAAAAAAAGGTGGGTAAGTGGGTGTCGCTCTGCTCTGCAGTAGGTTACAAGTGGGTCTCTGTAATGGATGAAGAACAGATTTTGCGTAAAAATTCTCGTTTTTTCTTAATTTTTCTTTTGTTTTTCATGTCGCTTTTGAAAACTACTGGGAAATTTAGTTTACTTTTGACCCCCCAAATTACCAACTAGATTCACTTTCCTATCAGAAAAGTTACTGTTGAAGAAAATCAAAGCACTTTTACTGTCCTAAAAGGTGATGACAGACACACAAAAAAAAAAACACACATCATTGTAAAATCATACATTCATCGTTCCACTCAGAATCTAAAATTGAAAACTGACAATGTCTGTAAACAGCTCAAAAAGAGTAGTAAGAGAAAATTTTTTATGAATTCTCAACTCAAATTAATTTGCTAATTTTCGTGATTTTTGGGTATTTTATCAAGAATTGAACTCTAAATGCTTATAAATAAAAACTGTGACTAAGGATTTTTAATTTTTTTCATCTGCCTTTGAAACAATAACCTAAGAGCCTTATAAAATTGGAAACTAAAAATGTTCCTAAAGAGTTCAATACAAATCAAAACATTTTGAAAATTTTATCGTGTATAGAAAATGCAAATATAAACGACCAGTGAAAATTTCATGTATATACGTTCATTCGTAGGCATAAACTAGCGACTGCCACCTCTCAAAAAATTTAACGGGTCAATGCCTCTCTTGATATTTTGTAAATTAATTTGAAAAATATTATCAAAACGGGCATATTAGATTTGTAAGATTATTTTTTCACGAAAACTGAAAAGTATATTTTAAAAAGACTAACTATATACAAAAAAAATAGTATTGAACATTGATTAATCAAATGTATTCATTTCTATATGCTATATGCCATCGTAATACATCATGATAACAAAATTTAATCTATTATCATAAATATTGAGTAAAAAAAACCAAACAGCGAAGCGAACTGGCAACTGCAGCCTGCTGTGTTCCGAAAAATCATTAAGGTTCGGTAAAATCTTAGTTCATATACTGTGGATGGAGCCACAGCGTATTATTTTGTTGCCGAAATTACCGACAAGTCTCCGTATTAATAAGTGATCGATGTTCACACGCGCGATGCAACTCCTCGCACAATTATCCATATATTTTAGTAGGTATAACAGAATTATTCTAAATCATAGTTCGTGGTTAGTTATAGTATTATAGGAGGCATATTCGTAAAATTTGTTCAATATAATATTATATTTAAACACAATATGTCGATTTTATAACAAATTATCTGTGGATAAATATGCAAGAAGTTGCGTCGCGCCTGCGGGCATTTCGAATACCAGCCTAATTCGTCGTCGATATTGGCAAAATTTATTTTGTATTGGTATAATACGCTATAGCTCCATCCATAGTATAATGAGCTAAGGGTAAAATGAAAGTCTGTTTTCCTATTCGCGATAAATGTTTAACTGTCAATTACAACGAATAACAATATGACACGATACGTTCTCTTTATCTTGTATTATTCTTCACTATTCATCGTTGTATTCGGCTGTTTGAGCTTTAAGCATAGTGTTACAGAACTACTACAACCCAGACAACATTTTGAAATGATAATATTATAATAATATTTTTAGTCGAACATTTGCTGTCTGGGAATATTACTATAATACTCTTTAGTATATACTATTCTAATATCTTTTTTGTACAATTCAAGGTACTATTTATTATGTAATGTTTGTGTATATGACTTTAGTTATTATTAATTGTATAAACTATAATTAACATACAGGCGCACATTTAAAAATTAATATATATGTAACTAATAACTATAAATTATAACATTAGATATATACATTATATTTATAACGTTATGACTTATGGACTTCGGAAATAAATTCAACTTTATGTAAAATTAAAGTAATAGGAAATTATAGAAATGCAGAATGTTTTTATTAAATAAACCATCATCTTATGAAGCTTTTTCCATAATGCCATTAAATTTTACATAGGTACTACAATAAAGATTTAGCTTCGATAATAATATTATGTTATGCTTTCCAGTTTCCACTAATGTTTAGTCTCCAAATATCTTTAAGAGTAGGGTATATAGACATAAAATAAAGTTTGCCCCCCCCTCCATAAAAATTACCCAAGTTACGACCATGCGTTAATTTGTCTAGTTACACCCAAAAACAAAAATCGATTTTGCGTAAAAATTCCCGTTTTTCCTTAATTTTTGTGGTTTTTCCTGGCGATTTGAAAACTATTGGGAATTTTAAATGTTGACCTCCCCAATGCACCAACAAGTTGAAAATTGAAGCTTTATTTTTAACTACTTATCGTGTACGCACACACACAAATAAAAAAAACGCATCATTGTAAAATCAATACATTCATGGCGGCTCCGCTCAGAATCTAAAATTGTAAAATTGAGTTATATATTATCTATACGTGCTCAGATCTCATGAAATGTTGTAAAAACGACAATATTTTAACAATAGTTTTCTAGGAGACGTTGTTAACGATTTTTTTAAAATTACTAAAATCTATATATCTTGAATTGAAATAGCTAATTTATTTAAGTCCGTTAAATATGCAAAATAAAATCTGGTGTGAATTGAACCGTGGACATTTAATAACCCCCTAGACGTGCACACATTTAGTAGTTTGTACAAATATGTAAATGCAAATAATTCCGGGCTCTAATTATTATGATGAATGAAATAGATAAAATAATAAAATATTGATAAATACTTTTGATTATCAAATAGGTTATTTGCGCATTTCTACGAAGTAATAAATTATTTCATCGGCTTTTGAATAGCAACACAATTGGTAAAAAATAATATAGTATACACTTACCTATAATCATGACACCATGCACCTCAAATCAAAACTAACACACATAAGTTAAAATACGACAAAATAATTATAAATTATGATACGTAGTGGTAGTAGATAGTATAGATATAATTAATTTTAATAAGTACGAAAAGTAATTTATTGTTTGAAGATCGTCTTTTGCTATTGTTATGATTTATGACTCAATCAAAGTGGACCGGTCATATCCGATGGCTAGACACAGCTTTAAAAAAAACACTCAACTGTCGTCTGCATCTTCAGCTCGTCGAACATCGAAGTTCAATTAACACCGGTAATGACTACATATTTTAAACAAGGCTTTCGAAAAAACTTTTCCTTCTAAATCAGATCAGAAGTACCAATGTTACAAAACACTTGTAACTTTTCAAGCATTTTTCTTACACAAGACCTCGGGGCTTATGTGTCTGAGACTGAGGTACTCGGAGCCAGTGACAGGGCAGCTAGTATGATATAATAAAACGTCGTTCGACAGGAGACTTCAATAGTTATAACTTAAAATTACTGTGTAAATAGTTGCTTTAACTAGGTACACTTATTATTACGTAATATTGTATGACGCATACGCCCAATTTTTTTTAACACAATTACTAACAGTAACATCACCAAAACACAATATTACATATTGACGTCACATATTTTTAAAAACATAAGAAAAATGTATTATTTACTTTTTATTTACATCAATACGGTTTGTTTTTCACATGATACACAAAGCAGCTCCTTAGTTGATTGGAAATGCAGACAATACAGCACCGAACATATTTTGAGGTTAATCCTGCCCATTTTATAATAGTACATTTAAAAAATAGAGCTTTTTGGTGTAGGTAATGTTTTGAAATAGTTTTCGCAAATTACATGCCAGTTATTTTGTGTAAGAAATACAAAATAAGTGTTTTTTTAAAATTATTTGACAGTGCGGGGCTGTAGAAACATATCTACATTTTATAAAATACATAAATTGTTCTTAATTTTAAAAACCATTGGTTAACTATGATAACTCAACAAATTACAATATTATAAAGGAAGTTAATTATAATGTACAATTTGTGTAAATATAATTATGGAAGTAAAATTTACTGTGGCCAACAATTCAACAGTTGGCGGCCACGGCTGTCCTAAAACAAAGGACAGCATAATTATTATAATGCTCCTCTGTCTAAGTTTAAAATATTTTAAAAATAACTCGATTGTATAGAAAACTTTGAAAATCAAAATTGTATTGTATAAAATACAAATAAGGACTCGAAAAAAAAATTAACTATTATTAGTATATAAACCGCATAATAGTGCAGATTTATTCTAAGATTTACCTGGGAATAAAATGCCGTCGGTTTAATTTGTTACAAAAGATTAGGATGTTGATTTTACCATATAAATTATAAAAAATTTCACTTAAGAGTATGGAATAAAAATTGGACAGTTATAAAAGTATAGCATTTTGATCAGAAAAAAAATTCCTATTATTGTTTTTCAATACCTACCAGTTCTACTTTTAAGCACAAAATTGTGTCAAAAGTTTGCACTTAGTAGAATATTATGTATTGTAACACCTCATTATTTATTATTCAACACAGAATGTATTAAGGATGGCTAATTAGTTGATATTTTATAGAAATTCATTTTCTCAATACCTATTATATTGTTAACAAACTATTCGTATAAAAATGTAAAATATATGCGTGTATATATTTTCTAATTGACAAAATAATTAAATGCATATAGCTTAATATATGATATGTAAATACCTAATTGAACAACATACAAATACAAATAATAATAAACTGGCAGCTAATGAATACCAATATATTATATATACACGGATTTACAGTTGTTTAGTTTATTTTCTTTAAATCTATTATTATATATTAGGTAGGCATTACTAAATAGTATTAGTACATTCATCATAAAATGTTGCATACCTATACACAATTTAATAACATACTAGGACACTAGGTCCCTACCGTTATTTTTAATAAAAATATAAATGTCAATAGTGAAATGCATTATTACGTATATTAGGTACCCCTACACATAATAACCAGTCTAACATAACTAATAATAATAATTGTTACGTAATTAACCTAAATGCTACTATTTAACAATCAATGAATTCCAAATACAAATTTTTCATTTAATTTTACTGGATATATGAAAAATAGATAATAGTTTTTTCAAAGTGTTCAAAGTGGACAATAACTGCAATATATCATGTTTATGTATGGCCATTGGTCGATATACTTACCATATTACAAGACAATGATTATTTCAGAAAATATAATTTGTTATAGCGGCAAACACTATTATTAAGGCTTTTAAAATGTGTATCTAAATTATGTTTATGTACATTTGACATTTTAAGGTTTTAAGGATAAATTCTCACCCCATCACAATGGTACCAACATTTATTTCTAAGTTGGGAATAAAGCCCTACTTCTACACGAGTACTTAATTTAACTTATAATATTAGGAGGGGGGGGGGGGGGTTGGGCTAGCAGAGTATTTTGAACATTTATTTTTATTGCTTTATCATTATATTATTATACTATCATTATCATTAAAAATTATTCTTTTCTTATAAATAGTAAATCACTAATCATCATAATTATATATATATTAATTACCTTACAATATTTCATTCAAGAAAACACTAACTACAATATTATACAGAAGATAAAAATTAACAAATATTAATCAATTTTTATTTTTGTAATTTTATTACCTTTGTTCATAAATATCACAATTAAAACAAAAAATAAAACAATGGGGGTATTCATGTTCTTTTTATATAAATTTTAGAATAATGCAAGAGTTAACACAATTTGAAATTTAAATACCTAATAAAAATGTAATGTATGATGGAAATGTAATTAAAAATTGGCAAAACACAATATAGTTGAATCATATGTAGTAATTGTCAGTAAAATATTGAAAAATGTAGGATAATTTTAATTGCAGCTATAAAAAACATTAAACACGGAAATAAAGATACCTAAGAGGAAGTGATTCACAAACATGACGTGTTGCCTCTTACTAACACAGAACATAGAAAATTTTACATTCAGAATAAATCATTTTACTCTGTTATTTTGAACAGTAAATTGACCTATTACCAAATTTAAAGTTAAGCATAACACAGGGAGGTTATTATTTTTACATTTTAATTTTTAAGCAATTTAGAGCCATTAAAATACAAAAAAAATATGTATGGCACCAGATAAAAGTTTTACCTTTAAATTTGATGATGGATAAATCATAATTAACTCTAATATAAAAATAAACTAAGTTAAATGGATTATTCGGAAAGTACAATATTTTATGTTGTAGATAACACGTCATAATATATTATAACATCCTCTCCCTTAAAGCAATGTAACAAATAAAAACGAATATATAACAATTAAAATAAGTGTTTTTAAAGTTGTATTAAACATTTGTAAATAATATTAAGAATTACGATAACAATTGTTCTTGGCTAGTTATGGTTATCATGTAGAAATAATCAGATTACAAGTAAGAAATTGGCTTTGAAAAATATTGTTCAAGATTTAAAAGTTTATATTGAGGCAGTATTTTCTTTCATCTTTATGGGAATACATAATATATATATAAAAAGTTAGAATTTAATTTACTCGTGATTAATCTGCCTTCTATAACCCTATCGAGTTTTTTATCATTGGTACGAAAAATTGATTTCATATTTATTATAAATAAACTAAACTATTAAAGTAATTAAAATCACAAGGTGTAACCAAAAATATTTTTTAAGAAATGATACAAATTTATCATTCTCGGCAACTATCCTAAAAGTTTTCATTAGGGTCGAGAATTAGTGCAGGGGTCGGCAACCTGATGTAGTGTATGGAGCTAAAATAATACATTTACTAGTATTTAACTTGGTACCATTTGATAAAATAAACATTTAAAAAATAATATCAAAATGGTAAAATGTATGTTCTTACCTACTTCAATTATCAATAATTTATTAAAGGTATTAAAAATCACTTAATTATTAATGGTTTGTTAACTTTAATAATTGAAAAAAGTATAGTTTATATTTAAAGTATTAAATATGAAAATATGAGAAGTATATTAAATGTCAGTAGTTGAAAATGTTGGAATTTTTCTATAATCAGCAGAAAATATTCAAATAAAATTAAACTTATTCATTGTTTTAATAGATATACATATTTTTCTGAACAAAACACGTATGTTTAATAATAATAATAAAATTCATTGACATGTTTTATGTGTATTTACGAGAACAAATATTTGTAGGAGTTCAAGTTAAGTAAAATGTATTTTACTGACTCACCAGTTAGAATACTCTTACAAACATAAATAGCTTTCTGAAAGTATTTTAAGAGAAACAATTTTATTATGAAATTCTCTTTTTGACATCTATCATGTAATACAAATTATAATAAGTCACATTGTTATAAGTACTTATATAGAAAAACATTTGAATTCATTTTAAATCAGAATATTGAATACTTTTTAACATAAAACCAAATATTTTTTAATTTGAAATGGATCAGTCTTTTTTAAAAAAAATTTTTTACCTATTTAGAGAAGAAGGTACTTAAATTCTTATTAATTTTATTACAAACATTTAAATTTATACAAATATTTATAGGCAAGATCACTAAAAATGTTTTATCAACATCAATAACACAAATACCAATGTCCAATGGTTTCTATTAATAACAAAAGCTAAAATAAATTCACTAATGAACCATAAAAATAAAAATAATGTAAAATTTTTCATTTTTTCATTATATTTGGAACTTTTTAAATCAAATGTTTAATACACTTTAATAATATTACAATATGTACATACAACATAGTAAATTGCACAACATGTAAATTATTAAAGCAAGTTATATTGTTTAAATGCGCGTAATTTGTCGCGTGATCTGAAACAAGCAACAGAAGTATGTCAGAAACAATTTTTCAAAATATCAAATATAAATAAATAATTATTTAATAAGGACATGTTAACAAATTTCGGAAGCAAACATCTATTATAAATTGTGGATACAAGTGAGTGTGTACAATGTACATATATATATGAATATATATATATATATATAATATTTAACAAATGTATATATTAAATAATGTTAGTTTTTTTTATCATAATTTTTTTTTTTTTTTTTTACGAAAAATTACTAGAAAATTACCTTTCCCAATGTCAGGCTTCAGTTCAAGACACCAGACATTTCCCACTGAAATTTATAAAATCAAACACATTTCCACAAGACAATAACACAAAAATATTTATGACAGTAAAATTATAAAATAGATTTTCATTTGTTTGGACATTGGTATAATTAAAAACCCTTAACTCAGTACAAACCTTGTAATTGTTGGTGCCACATGCTGTGAACAAGGTAAAAATAAATTAAACAAACATTTCACACATGACAAATTTTAGTTATATTATTTATAAATGTATTTTTTTCTAAGATAAATAATTATTTAGTTAAACATATGTAATTTTATTATAATATAAGGTATTAAAATTATAGTGGTTTTAAAAGTTTTTACCAAGTTTTGTGCCAGAAAAACAAAGAATATCAAAAATCTAACCTAACAAACCAACGAAAGTATAACTAAAAACATGCGTAGTTTTAGTATGTTAAATAAATATATATTATATATATTTTTATACAAATTAAGTAACTTTTAAATTTTTTTTTAACCAAAGAAAATACAAATTAACAAAAATCATCTATTCATTTAATATAAAATTCTAGACAAAACTTGGTAAGTAATATTTAAATTATAAAACATATTACTTAACTATATTATAAGAAAGGTCCTAAATGCCAATTTGATAAATTGTCAAATGAAAAAATTGTTTTATCAATGCTGTGAACCTAATGAAATATTATGCTATACAAATCCAAACTTGAAATTTTCCATAATTTCACTCTTACTTGAAATAACTCACAATGTAATAAAATGTATATGTAATAGCATATTATGTGTTTAAATGGAGATAAGAAAAACTTAATAAACACATTTTATAGAATAGTAATGAATACCGTTGTAATCAAAAGTAACACGATTATACCACTATAACCATAGCTTCAGGTATATTATGGCGATTTTACCTAAATATATATACCAATCGCCAAAACTATAAAATAAACAATATGGTTTTTTTTTCATATTTTTTTTTTTTTGCGCTACAAAATGTCTTTACAATTAAGTATAGTACATAATTAAACATAATTAAATATACTAATAGAAAAAAAAAATGCGTAGAGAAGACAAAACTATTTGTTTATTGATTTAATATGAATGGACCTGACCATAGCGAGGATATCCCTGGTATCTGGACGTTCTGCAATAACACAGTTAATAGTATATTTTTGACGTAAGTCCTGAAATGGCATGTTAAGCAAAATATTCATGTATATAAAAAACGATGTTCGCTTTTTTAAATTAAAAAAATGCAATTATTATCTTAAAAAACATGAAGCATATATTTTTCGCTTTTATTATTCCCTTACCTCATTGTTGTTGTGGTGGATCTTGTTGTGGAACTTGTTGATAACCTGCGTAGGCATTTCCTGCAGCAGGATAAGCACCATATCCAGTAGGTGCAGCACCAGGATTCTGTGCTCCATAATAACCACCTGCTCCATAAGCCATACCATACTGTGCACCATACATTGATACATCATTTAATGTTTGGGGTTGTCCTGATTGAGGGCTTGAGGCATTAGGTTGTTGCTGCTGCTGTTGAGGCGATTGTTCTGATCCACTTGGTTGACCATTAGTTTGGGTTGGTAGACCCATTTGCTATAATAAATATTATTATTAAGTTTTATTTTAATAGAGAAAAATAAAAAATGCACAATATGCAAACATTTTTTCCCCTAAGTATGACAAAGTATGCTTAATCAAACTTTGTTATTTTACATAACAAATTTACATTTGATCAAGAATAATAAATAACTATTACAGTAAAACACATATGTCCCAAACCCTAGTATTACGTATTTTAAGTCTACTTACTCTTGCTTTAACTTGTTGTTCAACCATATCAGCTTCTTTATTTTTTCCAATTGATCTATAATACTCTATCCACTGGGCACTGTAATCGGGAGTCCCTGCACCAGCACTTCCTCCAGCACCACTTCCACTGCCATTAGCAGAAATTGCAGCGACTGGCATAACACCAGCAGTTCCATTTGGAGGAATTGCATGAGGTTGAGGTTGGACGCTAGCAGGATTTGGTACAGCACTAGTTCCATTCATCTGATTAAACTGAAAAAATTAGGTCTTGGCTCATCCAATAAAAAAAAATCTAACAGGCTAAATTATGACAGTTAATAGTTCTATAAGATGCCTATAGATATTTAGTAGATTGTAAAAATTCAATACTTTGTCAGTAACATACTATAACAATTTATTAGTAACATATTTGGACACTGAATAACCACCACAAGAAATAATAATTCAAATATTAGTTCCCCTTCATTAGTGAAATTAAAGATTTTCTGAATCTCAAGTTTGAAGAATAAGATTGTGATTTACCTACCATATAAAAAATGGGAATAGCAGATGATAATATCTGGAATAACAAAAAAATACTGAATAGATACAGAACCTACTTGTTACACATATCTTTGCACAGAAGTGGTTTATTATTATTTTAAGAAGTTTAAATAAATTATGTCTGATTTTAAGCAAATCTTGCATTTTAGTTTACTATAGCAATGCATTAAGTGATTCTAGGCTTAAAATTATAATTTATTTATTCCACTTGACAAATATTAAGACAGAAACTTATGATTTTGTACAAAATATTTTAGCATCATATATTATAAACAAATAAAAATGTATGTATAAAAAACAATCATTATAAAACAAATAACCTAAAGGTCAATAAATAATGTGTACATACCTTCATTTGTTTGGCTTGCTGTTCAATGAATTCAGCTTCTCTGTGCATTCCCATAGACCTATAGTACTGTATCCATTGGGCACTAAAGTCTGAGCCCCCTTGGGCACCATTAGCATTAGACATAGGATTTGTATTATCTGCAATAACATAAATTAAATATTTGTTACAATTAAAAATATTCACATTTCTATACATAAATATTATTTTAAAGTAGAATATAGGCTGTGTTTTTTTGGCAATGCAGTTTTGAGTAATCCAGTCATTACCCTAACAGCCTAACTATATTGATGATATTGTTATAAAACTATCAATTGTCATAGCAATATAGCAACAGTTGCCACACCTATTATAACTTTTTCAAAACCTAATAACTTCGCATACTTGTATTTTTTTTTAAATTCAAGTAACTTAGTTATTGAGTTTATTATTTGTGATTTATGAAATATGTTTACTCTGATCAGTTGGTTGTTGTGGTTGTTGCTGTTGTTGCATGCTTGGATTCCAACCTTGACCATATGCATTCATTTGCCCATCTTGTCCACCCCAACCCATTTGAGAACCATATGGTGGTTGTGGCTGCTGCTGCTGCTGGTTCATATTACTATAGTTCTGAGAACCACCATTAGGATCCTGCTAATAAAATATGAATATAAACAAAAATATTTAATAAAAAATATATTAAATAATATACATACAAAACCTAATTTTTCATTTATCATGCGTTTAGCATTTTCGATTTGCTCTGTTGTCCCACGTATAACAAATGTTTTTTCAGAACCTGTATTATTGTGCCGTCTATCAATTTCACAATGTGCACCGGTTTGCATATTAATTTGTTTAATTGTTTCACCACCTAAAATCAAAAATAACAATACATTTAAGAAAACAATTTGCACGAGAATCAAATCGTAAATATACCTTTTCCAATAATAACTCCACATTTAGCTGATGGCACGGTAAATGTTGTTTCATTTAATGGTTGTGTTTGTCCACTATTACCCCAACTTTGGTTTCTATTAAAATTACCACCGCCGCCACCACCACCACTCTGTCGATTTCCACTGCGGTTCTAAAAAATTTAAATTATTTAATTTGTAACTCATATTGGACATTTAAAAAAATTATATTTACTAGATGCATATTATGTAATTTTCTTACCAAAGCACTATCGACTAATGATTCTATTCTTTGTTTAGCTTCAGCCACCTGATCTGGATTACCAGTGATCAAACATCTTCTATCATCAGGTGTATCTTCATTGAGGTTTATAAACTGGACTTTGGCACCGGTATCAGCTTGGATTTTTTTAATCATATCGCCACCTTTTCCAATAACTAATCCTACTACTTGTTTTGGTACACCAACCTAAAGATTATGATAACATGTAAATACTAAATAAATGAATACATAAAAATCTTAGTGTAGTTGTGTATTGTCTGTAATATCGGATTAAGAGGACGCCACAATGTTACGCGTTTGTAAAACGGAGATAACACATGCAGTTGTGTCGTCCTCTTAAAGAGGTATAATCAACCTATATAATCTAACCTACTGCATTAAAATTAGCATATTTTATAGTAGTCTGGTGTTGTAAACTATCAGTTGTTATATATTTTAATAGACACTTAAACCCCAAACAGCATAATTTATTGAAATGTTTATTATTTATATAACTTTAATAAGAAACAAGTGATGTATTATGTACTTTTTAATGTATGTAACTAGTGCATTTCCTATTCCACAAAAAAATAAAATTAACTAAAATACTAGTTAACAGAATATCATTTAAATGCAACTACTCAAATCTATTACTACACATTTCAAGAAAATACTGCCTATTTAAAAAAATTTGGTCCATTAACAGAATTATTATACATAACAATAACAAACAAATAAGCTTCGCCATTGAATTGTCCTTTTAATACATGCCTCATAAGCCAATTGTAATTTAATTTAAATGAATATTTAATAAAAACTAGTACATAAATATTATAAGTATATTTAGTACCAGATTGAACTAATTTCAAACAGCATAAAATTAAGGCAACTAATAAAATCTGCTATTAGATATAAATAGATTAAATTAGAATAAACTACATTATATAATAATTACCTCAACTTTGCCACCATAACCAGAATGCATACTGTAATCACCACTATTTGAACCATTCCAATTCGACCCGTTCTGATCAAAATTGGACTAGAATTATAAAAAAAATTGTTATGAATATATATATATATATATATATATGATTATGAAGTTGTTTACTTTTTTAAAACAAAGAAAAATTATGATATTAAAAAAAAACCAATATAATATATAGGATTCCATAATATAATCAAAATAAACTAATGTTTTGTTTTATCTTCTAAAAACATTTTCATTGTTAATCTTACCGTAGTAAGTATTGTTTAACAAGACATATTTTGACTAAACCTTACTTAATTAGAAATTAATAAAACAAAATCAATATAACAATAGACCATAAATTATATTTAGTAGTTACTATTTAAAATATAATTGTATGATGTTTATATTCTAAACGTCCCATTTAAAACTTAACATAAACCCAAAATATAAATTATAATAACTTGTAAGGTTTCTAGTTGATATTATTGTTCAAATAATGAGAATAAAATAGTTTTCAAATAAAGAGCATTATATATTTGTTTAATATTTCAAAAACTTATTTTAGATTTATATTATTTGATTTGTAAACCATTTTAAGAACAAGTAATCAACTTTATGATAATTATATATTAATGAAAAAATATATTTACCGATCCATCTTTATCACCGCCTCCTAGCATGTCATACACCAACTTCTTAGCATGCTAAAAATAAATTGATAAAATAAAAGAATTGTTTTTTAAAATAATGTGCTACAAATTTAATTTACCTCAACTTTGGCTGTTTCACCAGATATCCTTAAAGGTTTTTCATTTTCTTGACTATTAGGACCATCTTGTATAACTATCATCTTTGCACCTGAACTTTCTTGTAACATTTTAATAGTTTCGCCTCCCTTTCCAATTATAAGTCCTACCTTGGCTCCAGGTATCATTATTTGGGCCTATATTAAGCGAATACATATTTAATGAAGTAAGGTTTATTTGAAGTATTATTCAATTGTCTCTACTTGAGTAAAAGCTGGTTGGGAAGGTGGGGAAGATATATTAAGTCCTTCAATTTTTGCACCACCTGTTCCTTCAACAGATACTTTATTCTGTACAATGTTTTGTATGAGCTCTTTAGCTAACCTAGATTTGAATTTATGAATATCTGTAAGTTTTAAGAAAGAAAATAAATAATTATAATTGAACACATACGTTATGCTTTGAGCGTTTCCTGTAAGTGTACAGGATCGCTCTAATAAGCCAGGGCTATCTGGCGCCATTTGAATTTTACACCCAGTTTCAGCCTGCAGTCGACTAATTTGTCCTCCACCGCGGCCTATAACTTTGCAAAGGGTTAACGCACATAGTACATCAAATTTGCTACTAATTATAACTGAAAAACATGAATATTTTATACTTACTGAGTCCAACCATTTTATCAGGTACTTTTATCTCTTCGTTAATAACGTTTCCAAATTGTGATCCAGGCCCACCGATGCCTTGGATACCGGCTGCTGCTGCTGCTGCCACTCTGGCGGCCACGGCTGCTGCTTGCGCGGCGGCTAAAGCCACCGGAGATGTTGCTAACCTTTTTCTATCAGGCTCTAAATATAGAAATAAATATACAATTCAACAATTATTTGTTTTCCCGGTATACAATCAATTTAATATTAGTATATTGTTTATTTATATAAATAAAATACCTGAAGAGTTACCGTAATCTTCTGAAGGTCTTTTATGTGTTTCTGGTGATATAGATCCTGTTGTTGAACTAGCTTTGGAAGATGGTTGGATTTTAGCTGCTATCTAAATATATAAACACAAGCAATTTTTTTTTATAATTATCAAAATATTATACCAAATGTATAAGCTTGGGAATGATAACTTCTAAAATGAATGCTTATTACTTGAATGAAACATAAGATATAATAAAGAGCTGCGACTACAAATTTTGTAAAAAGCCAAAAAATTAAACGGTGGGGTTAGGTAATGTGAAGATAAAACACAAATAATAAAAGTAACACAGAGCTGGAAAAAGATCTAGAAGCAGACTCAGGAATCAATGGAGGGATAAAGTAAAAGACAATGTCATGGAACAGGTAGGTATACCTAATGAATTTGGAAAAACATACAATTGTAGAGTTTTATAACATCCATCCAGCATATCTAACCATAATGCCTCAATTTTATTCTTAGAAAAAAAAAGTATTGAAACAAAGTTTATATTATATTTATTAAAAATAAGTTCCTAAGTAACCTATACACCTATTTATATTTAATGAATTCATGCTAATTGAAACCATAAAATCTCAAAAGTAGGTAGAAAATTCTTCAAACGTTAGATTTTTTTTAGATATTTAAGATATTTAGAATTTGTTTGTAGGAACAAAAATCAAATTTGATTAAGAATATTTATGAACATGAATTGTTTGTTTGAAGTAGCCACCCGTTGATAGCAATTACAATTTAAAATGTGGACAATGCATAATAAATAAACATAATTTAATAATATACCAATATTTATAATAGGAGCATGCTTTGCAATACATTATTATTAATTTTACTAGTTCATTAATTATAGTTTAGTATTTTAAAATAAAAATATAGAATAGGCATAATGAATAGGGAAGTCTTTTGAAGTTTTAAAATTAATATATTCATTTCCTTAAATTATATTGGTACCTAGCGAGTATGAGTAAATAGGTATATCATTTATAGCATAACTAAAATGATTGCTTATTTTGAATTAACTAATTTTTAATAATATACTTAAGTTAGGCTAGGTATGTTTGAGCATGAATAATATTTATCAAAATTGAATTTTACTATGAGCTTGTGACCTCATTGAATATACATAAAACGAGATAAAAATGAAGTCTTTTAATTATTTAATTGATAATGTTGAATCAACAATGGTATTGATAGCTAAAAATTGCATTTATCATATACAGAAAATGCATGGTTTATAACAAATTAATCAATTAAACATTATTAAAAAGAATAGGTACAACTATAGATGATTATTGACTAAGCCCAGACATTTATAATATTAAAATAACAGAATCCTAATGCATAGTATAAGATAATCCAATCAAATGTTACGTTTTCAACATTTTCTTGATCTGAAGGCGCCGACGACATTATAATAACACTTTGCTGGATGTTTAGAAAAAAAAAATTGAAAAAAAATTATAGAAAACTGGAATTAATCGACGTTCAAAAGTAAAGAATGGAAAACAATGGTTTGGGCATCTGCTGTCGTCGTCATGGTCAACTGTGATTGAAGCGTCGTACGCGAGACTAAAAGCTTTGGGAGTCAGGGCATCGGAAATCGGTAAATTGTTTAGTAAAAAAAAAATTCTTTTTCTATTTTTTATAAACAGACCAGTAAACTGTCGGAAGGGTAGGTGTGCGGGTAGGTTGGGTAGTGTTCCGATAAAAATGGTCGGAAACCACAACGCGCGCCCGACAAACACGCGTTGTGTCAACGAGTGGAATTCAACCACGTACGATGTGAGCACAGGTGCGGACCAACGTTTGGTGGCACGCAGACATGGGTTAATAGGTATTAGGTAATATTAATAATAACAACAACAATAACCGTGCAACAATCGCCGGCACGCTAGTGACGACGCGGTTACCGGCGATTGCCGCCGCAGCGAGGATCACCGGGTGTGGATGCGACCGCGACGGAGACCGTCTCGGGCCAGCCGGCGCGGTTTTTACGCGGGCGGGCAAGGCCGTCTCCGGCGTGCACAACGTACCTCTTTAGCGCGTTGTAAAGCCGCCGCGAACGCTTGACTCTGATTCTTTTCCGTTGGCGGATTCACCGCTGAATAATCACTCATTGTGAAACATGAAGAATATTATCGCTGACGAAATGGATGCTTCCCGCTGAAGTAGTGCTTGGGCCGTTGGAGCGCGCGTGTCCGGGGTAGGTCGGTGGTGCGAGCAACGTACGCAATGCGCGGACGGCGAGTCGAGCGTCGGGCGAGGGAGAGAGATAGAAAACAAGTGTTTGTTTATTACGCACGAAGATGATGAATATTTGTTGTACACCTAAACTAACGAGACACGCTCGGACCGCGCAAATAACAAACCG
The DNA here is from genome assembly GCF_019925205.1 of Metopolophium dirhodum. Classification (NCBI taxonomy): domain Eukaryota; kingdom Metazoa; phylum Arthropoda; class Insecta; order Hemiptera; family Aphididae; genus Metopolophium; species Metopolophium dirhodum. The sequence continues at coordinate 12,236,877 of NC_083565.1, forward strand.
CCGTGTGGTTATAGACTATAGCCTGTTCGGTGGTCGTACGTATGTTCAATGTTGTGTACTTGTGTATACGAATAGCGAACGGCGTCCGTCGGCGATGAAATGGGTGGGCGGGTGGCGGGCAGGCGCAGGAGAAACGACAATACAATACGTGTAGTAGTCGTCTCTGTCGCACCGACAGCGGCGCGCGTTGCGCTCTGTCCGCGTTGGATGTTTACGGTTGGCGGGGGGTGGAAGGGAGCGCCGGGAGAGAAAATCAAGCAAAACGTGATTACCACCGTCAGACAAGGACGTTCGATAAACGAACGCGCGTTCGGTCATGGAACAATCAACAGCAGCGTTTGGTTTCTTGACCGCGGCGGCGACGCGCGCACCAGTCTTGGTCTGAAATGAGAAAAATCTATATTATCACAGAGAAACATTCTTATTTCTTATAGTTGCAGCCTACACGGCACAGGTAAGTAGGCAACACTAAAACAAAAAAAACGTTCATTAATTTATATATAACTAGCTGAACCCGTGCACTTCGTCGCCGGTAAATGTACTAACTCCATATGACTCAAACTTTGTTCAATTCATTATTTAATGTTCCGTGTATGGTGTTCAAAATTAATCTTAACTTTTCCGTTGTCCAGAATAGAAATTCTGATTCGCAGCAGTTTATTATCAGGTAGGCAATCTACCTGCGGTAGATCGCGGACACCATGCTTTTGCACGTAAGTGCATGATTTAACTCTAAAGTATAAAAGTTATACCAAGTTTGTCATATTCTACCTATGGTGGATTAGCATAATCAACTGATACAAAATCCTAACCTAACCATACTAAAATCAGATTATTAAAAAAAACCAAACTTCACCATTTTTAAATTAGCCTATCTTCTTCCCAGAGATCTAATCTACACACAAACATTCAATTATATATATATATATATTGACAGAAAATAATAATACAAATCAACAAACATGCCCAATTAACCAATAGAAACCAATATAATATAATACTCTATTATTATTTTAATCTGCAACAATAAACTACATTTTTTATTATTTAGTTAATTTTTTTCTGGACAGATGACGTCACTGTTGTATTTTTTACATCCAAATTTTCTCCTTTTCCGGTGGATTTTCCTAAATTTTTCTTTTATAGAAACTTTTTCCGAGATATACTCTTTCGTTTAAAAAAAAAATCATGAAGATCTGATAAGTAGTTTCAGAGTTACCCTGTACAAAGATTTTCATTTCACATTTATATACTTAGAAGATATACCTAAATAATATAATATATTGACAAAAAATAATAATACAAATCAACAAACATGCCCGTAACCAATAGTAAGCAATATACAATACACTATTATTATGTAGACGTTGTTGTTGTTTTTGGCCATGTCGCCAGGTGTGCACTTAAGAAGTCATAACTCCGGAACCACTTATTGCGCAGCGTACAAACTTCACAGAAACCGTCTACATATCAAACTTAATATGCCCTGAAATTTTGATCGAAATCGGTTTTGTGGATCTTGAGTTATAAAATTTATTCAAAATGTACACTTATTTTTATATATATATATATAGATATAGATATGTATATTATTGTATAATAAAGTATTTAAGAGATTATCCGAACAAAAACTGACTTTAAATATAAATAAAAGTGTATATTTGTTACATTCTCCATAGGTAATGTCTATATACCGATAAACGATATTATTATATACTCTTGTGATACAAATAATAATATATTATTAACATCCTGTAATTGCCAAAAAATTATTATTAGAGTAACAAGGGTTAAATATTTAGGTTTAATTTTCGATTGGAACTTACGCTGGAAAATACATGTTTCGGATATAGTTATGCGCCTAAGGTCAGTCATTTTCAAAATGTACAAACTAAACAAAATATTATCCAAAGAAACCATGTGCACTAGTGCACTGTATATAATGCGTTAGTAAATGCGTCAATACAATGCGTTATACAAATCAATTTTCCGATACGGCTTAATAGTTTGGGGAGGTTGTTTTGAAAATACAATAAGGTCTCTTTTATCACAATAAAACTTAGCTATCAGAATATGCTTAAATAAAAATGTTTTAATTGAATTAAGTGTATTGCCGGTCAGGTTGCTGTATAAACAATTTATCATATTATATGTTTCGAAAAATATTAGATTTACACAAATAAATGAAACGTGAAATAAGAGCTTATGATATCAAAGTTGACTATATACTAAAAAACATTGGGGAAAACATTTTGGACTATTTAGTTTAGGTCCATCTAATTTTAATACAATGCCATTACATCTTATTAAAAAAAATATATTTTTTTAATATAAACAAAAAATCTGGATATAAAATAAATAAAAACCTAATTGTAAAATGGTTGTTAAGCGAACTTTAATTTTAAGATATATTTTGTATTTTATTTTGTTTTTCTCAGTTATTAATTCAAGTATAAAATTGTAACATGTATAATAATAAATATTGTAATACTTATGTAATGTTTATAATATTAACTCAATTATCCCACCACAGGCATTTGCTTAAGGGGATAATTTAATTTTAATAATATGTTACTATTAATAATTTGTTTTAATTGTAATGTAATGATTTATTTAATATGTAATAATAAAAAAAAAATAAATAGATTTATTTATACTCCGAAACTTAAAACTCAAATCATAGGCCCAACAATTGTAAAGAACTTTAAATTATGTAACAATTTTGTAATATATTTTGAAAAAAAGATTTATAGCCTCCTTTTTTACGGTTTTGACTTTCAGACTAAACAGACTATTATCTAAATACCTATAATAATTTAATAATGTTCATACTGCATAACATAAATTGCATGGTTCTAATCGGCGGTCATTGAAATTAATAATAGTATAGAATTAAGTACATACATAAATACATTATAATTTATAATTATTAGGTAGGTATCATGTTTATATGAAACGTCGTATACTGACTAGTTAGGTACTAAAAAAAAAGAATTAATATTCATCATAATAGTACGTATACAACACTACAAGTTATAACATAATATATATTATATATCTAACAATAGCTGCATGCCCAACCGGTGGTGACCGTGCTAAAATTTGTTTTTTTTTTTAAATAAAAAATGTATATTATGCTATATTTTTACTTTTTTATTACAATAGTAATATAATATGTAAACATTGTCAACCATTTAAATAAACGGGAAAATAATAGATTTTCGAGAAACAAAACTTAATTCATGTGTGAGCCACCCTGCAGTTGTTGTCCAGCTTTTGTATATTTATTTGCCTCACTGTAAGTCTATTTCAAAATGGATAAAAAATTTTAAAAATCAAAGAAGGCATACTGATAAGGATCGCCTCCACTGGTTCCGGTCGAGCCGTTAAGTGGCCCGACCATAATGGTCGTGGCAAATTATGCCAGTCCAAAGTTTCGTTATTATATTTCGTTGGTCAACACGGCAATAATGACGCTAGTGGCCACCGCAAAGTCTAGATCGAGACGCCGCCCGTCTCGTGGCCGATGCAGTTTCGGCCGGCAGAAGTGGACATGCAGCAGCCGAGCCGTGATCTCGTGGATCCGCCGAGACGCCGTTCTAGGTCGATGCCGATCAGTTTTGATCGAAACGTCCGAGTTTGAAAACAGCCGAACAAAACCTCTCGCGCAGACGCAGATGCAGTGCACGCGAGTTTGGTGCAGGAGCCTGTAATTCTCCGGTGTGGTGTGACTGTATTATAATTTTGTAAATATAGGCCGTCAGACGGAAAGTTTGGGGAATTAGTCAAAAATAAAAATCTCTTTATTTTTTTATTGTAGGTCGTATGTTGTAGGTACCTACTTTAATTGTATTCTGGTACCATCGTACATAACCAGATCGACCTGTGCATTGAAAATAAAATATACGACTTTATTCCTGTAGGTATAGGTACCTACCTATATTTACATTTTGTATGCGTGTAGTAAACAGAAATAACAAATCTTCGGTACCATTCACTTGAATACAAAATTAATGTAATCTGCATTTATCAATATTATTGAATACAGTTTTAATTGCAACTATTATAATATTATATAATTTTATATTTTACGTGTTATATAATATTATACTTATATATTTTTAAATCTTACACTATAGGTACCTATAGAGAAGAGTAGGTATCATAGTATTATTTTAAATTGTCATTATGTTTTTGTACAACATTTTTAATATACAGAAATTTAAAGTTGATAACGAAAATTGAAATTTTATTTTAAATTCGAGGACTTTCATTTCATTTACCTGTATATTATCATATAAGGCTACAAATATATATTATTTAAATTTAAAATCTGTACATAAATATAAAAATACTGAATGGATATAGAAGATGGATAAAAAACAAGATCTAACAAGGTAATTATTATTTATTAGTAATAGGTACCTATAGGTATTAGGTACTACAATATATTATATTATGTAATACATCTATATGTATATTAATATATTGTATGGTCGTATAGGTATATCGTATTATATATTATATACCCCTATGATTTACGTTAAACAAAAACGTTATGAATTAGGACCGAAGCTTGCTTGGGAATATATTACGATTTACGGCACGCGGGCTGTTTAGTGTTTACTATTAGAATATTATACTCATTGGTTCGATATTCTACGTAATGTATGGACTATAGGCTATAGGTACACTAGCTACACTGTAAATTGTAATACATAGCAATTAGCAGATATTTCTATAGCGCTATAGCTAGCTAAGCAACTCATTAATTGATCAATAATACAATACATTGTAAATATATTATCAAAGTGACAAAAAATAATATACAAAATATGTAGAAATATTGATAATAGGTATGCTATATTGCTACAAATGCGATTTGCCACAGGATCAACAAACTTGCTCTTATAAATTATAATATTATCACAGATATTATTATAAAATGACTGGATTACCCATAGTATAAGTTAAAAAAATCTGAAAATTATTATCTCATATAATAATTTTTTTATTACGTTTAAATTATTAATAGTAAATTTTATTCATGAATATATTGATATAATAAATACATTTTGTTTAGTTCTAGAACCATAGAAAAACCTATAGCCGGATCTTTTGCAAGCTAGCCCGATACTGTAATACAGTGAAATGACAATAATAAATCCAAGGCTGGGCAAGTTAATGATTTTTTTTAACTCAGTTAAGTTAAGTTAATATGCACCAATAACAAAAAGTTAAAAGTTAAAAGTTAATTTAACTATAGGTTAACTCAGTTAATGTTAAATTAAAAGTTAATACACACTTTTTGTTAACTTTTTATTAAGTTAAAAAAAAGTTAATTTGTTTATACAACGCTAGCGTACTTAATTTTTTTCCATCCCAAAACTAAATTATAAGATATAGTGTTAATACTTCATACAGTATTTCTATATAAGTTAGATTCGAATGATATACATTTTTAACTTTAAACAATTTACGGTACATATTTTTTGACATGAAAACGAAATAGACTGAAATAGTGAAATATTATAAAATTAAAAACAAAATAAATTAACTTAACTTACTTCTTAAAATGAAAAATTAACTCGTTAATTCCACGTTAATTAAGAAAAAAATTTAGTAAGTTAACAGTTAAGTTAATGAAAAGCCAAAAGTAACTAGTTAAGTTAAAAAGTTAAAATAAAATTAATTTTTTAAATTAACTTAAAATTAACTTTTTAACTCGTTAATGCCCAGCCTCAAATCACAGTACTTTGTGTGGTGATAAACATAATGTTCTGCCCAGACTGCCTACATTATTCAGTGGTTGAAGAGTTCATATGAAAATGGAATATATTTATATTTTTTTTTTTTTTTTTTTGTTTAAAAAAAGGTTAATATTTATTATTATCCATTGCTTAATAATTACTGTGTATATTATATAATATGTATCAATACAATTTAACGAATTTTCATTAAGGGGCCTGCTCATGTGTGTTTAATAAGGGGCAATATTTAGCTCGTTGCCGCCGCCCATGGCATTTGTGTTAGTTTTCAGTGATGATTAGTGCGAGTGTGATTGTATGTGAGTATGGGACTATCTAAGTTATCTAAGCTATTACGTCATGTCAACGACACCACCTACCAAAATTAAAATGCATGATTTTTGCTCAAAACACGCTTTACAGAAAAAATTCTAACACATCGTAAAGACTGGTCTGATTTTATTATTTTGTTTTTTTTGTTAGAAAGAGGATAATTTTCTACAGGCTTTGGGACTTTTGGACTTCAATTTTACAAACATAATAAAAATAACAAAAGTTTGTGAAAATTGGTCATATTCAAAATCGTATTATATGGTTTAGAAATAGAATTTTGGAAATCCAAGTCCAATGTGCCGTGTGAGAAGTGTTTCTCTTACATAAGAAAAAAAAATTATCGAAATTTGATCACTCTACGAAGCGAGAGAGTTTTTCCTGTGAGGCATGTTTTTGAGCAAAAAAACAGGTGACAGAACTAGTTCCGAACAACAGCTATCTTATTAGGAATTTTCTTAGTAGTAAGGTGATTCTATTCTCTTCAGTTATTATAATATAAGATCATTTTAATTTTCAGTAAACCATATTATATGATAAATACAAATCGATAAATCGAACGAAAGGGGCGATGGCAAAGATTGAACATTGACCGTTCCAACCATAATAGTATAATACAAATACCGCTATAGTATAAGTTGTATAGCAGAATATCTATGATGTAGTGCGGTGCTCATTCCTCAAGGACCAAGGTGTGGACACAGTTTGATCCTTATAAAGTTTATGACGCTTAAAATGAGTGTCTTACTATAAATGGATTATCCCGTATATCCACAATCGGCTTTACAGCAGCAATTTCGATGTAGAAAAGAGTAATATTTTCTAAATCGTGGTCGCAGCATATAAATACTTGTAAACCACCGCTAGATGGCATTAGATGTTTCACGAACGAGTTTGTCGCCCCAACTTGTAGTGCAGCTCACACAAACGGTACGCCGCCACCGCCGAGGCCGCGATTCAGTTAAAAGTCGCGTAGACCCTTCACGTAGCGGCGTTCAGTTCAGTGTACCGTTCGGCTCCATCCACGAAAGCTGCGGAGCGACCGGGACACGTGTTGCTGTGCGCTGTCCTCGATCTACGTGACTAAACGATAATATGAAAATATGAAAATTTAACTTACAATCACTATTATTTTGTACTCGATCGTTATTATTTTAATTATATTATCTTTATAGTGTGCTAGCACATTTTAAAATATATATTGTCATACACGTTGGCCCGTTCGTTGTTCAGTGTCAAGTACTCGGGTCTTATATTATAAAAAATATAAAATTACGCGTAAAAATAAGTTTCTGAAAATTTACGTCCGTTCCGGGGGAATAATATCGTACAAGTAGTGACGCGCTGCACCGCGCGCCGTCTCCGCGACTAATCGGCAGCGTGCGCGACGGCGGCGGTGCAGCCGGCGTTCGCAGACCGCACGTTGTGACTTCGCGGCGTCCACCTGTTGCCGCCTCCGCATCGGCAGCAGTATCGACAGAAACAGCGACATAGCCAGAAGCAGGAGCGGCGATCAAATCGCACACGTAACCATGTCATCGCACAGCAGTTCCATGCGGACGTTCCGGAGTTCCGATTCAGCCAGCGAGATCGGATCGTCCGAGACGTCGTTTTCCGAACGGTCTCAGCCGTACTTTGCGCTGTGCTCGCCCCGGTCTAAGTCGTCCGTTAACGTGTCCAACAGCGGTGGCGTCGCTGCCGCTGCGGGTCCTGGTAGTACGGTCGGCGGGTCTAGTTCCATGTCATCCGGCATTAACCTTAACAATAACAACAACGCCAACAGCAATATCAATAACTTCAAGCAGCCGGCTGCACAGCAACCGCCAGCGGTGGCGTACCACCATCAGCCATGCCGGAGGTCGTCCAGCGCCAAGGCGGCCAACAAGCCGCGACCCGTCGTCCGCCGGGACCTGGGACACGTCAACTCGTTTCCGGACGCGCATCACAACATGCATCATAAGACGCCACCGGGCGGCGGTTCGTCGTCCACGTCGTATTACACGCCACCAAGGAGCCCTTCGCTGAGCGTGACCACGCCGACCGACGGGCCACCACGCCGTAGCCCCACAACCCCGTCGTCGAGTGCAGTATTTAAATTCCCGTCGTCCGCGGGTTCCGCGATCACCGCCTCTTCGTCGTCTGGTGGCTCGGCCATTGTCCACCATTACGGCCGCAGTGGAGGCACCAACCCGAACACACCGAGGACGCTACCCAGGAGTCCGTCCACCGGTAGCGCCGCTACTTCCACGTCGTACAACACCAACAGCGATAGCGCGTGCAACACCCACAGGTTGGTCCACATTTTTCCTTTTCGTTGTCGCACGTGATTTTTCGCATTAAGTAATATTATATTATGAGTACCTATACCGACTGTGACCTATTAGGTACCTACCCATACTTATTGACCACAGACTTGTAAATTATATACTAATATATTGCAGCGTTGCATTCTTTTTTCCCAAAGTTTTTTTTTTGGATTTTTACCATCGATCTTTACAAATTATACTACAAGAGGATTTAAAAAAAATTAAATTTGTATTTTTTTTGTACCCGGCCGGAGGGCGCTGCTGAGTGCCCGCCAACTAATGTTAAATTCTCCTGTCACTTACCATTAAATTATCAAATTTGCTTATTGTACTTAACGTTGTATAGATTGTAAATAATTCAAATATAAAAAAAAAAATTTGTATTTTTTATTCCATGTGTCGAACAAAAAAAAATGTTGTTTAAAATAACATGGGCATTTTTTGCCAAACATAGCCGTGGCCCGTGGAAAGTAATAAAATAATATATCCATAGCTTTTATTTATAAACGAGTTCTATACCCAATCTTTAATAATATTTAAATTTAAAACAATACCTGTTTTTAATGTTTATTTTCATTTATAAATATCCAGTGGCAAAACTTGATAATAAGGGGCCCATGTGAAAAATTCTAGACTGGGCCCCTTACCTGCTAGCAAAAATATTGTTTCCTCGCATGTCATAGTTAATAATATAATTATGTACATATTTTGTAAATTAGTATTCATAGTTAGCATAAAATTCTTACTCGCCAATTTATCGTAATATTATCGTTATATAATACGAATGTCAATATTTGGATTAAAATCGCTAATGATGATTAGGTATTATTATTTATTCATAATTTCTAGTCTGAGATCGATTTGTGAGTGACTGAACCTTTTTTAAATATATAATATTTATACGACAGGTAAAAAATAGGTTTATCTTTTGTGTGAATTTTTTTTCTCATGTTACCGAGCGAAAAAAATATGTTTCTTTATCACAGATCATTTAAATTAAATTTTCATACAAAGAAAATCAGTTTAATAATAATAATAATAATAATAATATTTTCTTTATTACGGAAATAAATTCCAATTACAGTCGGTTAAAATAAAATATTTTTTAATAAATAGATATAATTATTTCATTGTTTGGTGGATTCTACTCTTACAATCATTCAAGATTTAGATACTTCGGTCCATTTATTGTTCAATGATGAGTGATGACTGATACACGCAAATACGTAATACAAATATATTGTATAAATGGATGATATATATTTATCGAGCAAACACATCTACATTGTTCTGAGTAAAGTTGATGTTGCGCTCTATATTTTCACTTTTATGTAATTATTATGGTACGAGCTAAATATAAACGAGTAAAACAAATAAGTACTTGTTGCTAATAAATAAGGAAGTTTTTATAATAGGTACGACCATTTAGTATAATTATAATAGTAATAATACTATAATAATTAATTGTTACATGCAAGTAAACCACAATTTGTAGGACAGATTAAAAAGTGCGTCTTATAGTTATGTCCTAACAGGTTGATATAATATAACATAATACATAGGGTGATCCACAGAGCATGCTTATTGCTTCCCTCATTTATTTCATTATTCAAGTTTAGATTTTTTGAATTTTTAAGTAAATATTTTAAGCATCATATTTTTAAATACTTACTTAGATTTTTATATTATTTAAGGAGTATCCTGGAGTTATACCTACTAACTCCTTTTTACAAATGAGAAACCTCATCCTTTCATCCCGTAAACTGTTATGCAGATGATTTTTTTAATCGTTTTCATGCAAGTATCTAAATTTAAATTTGAAGTAATTATTTATGTGGGTACTAAGGATAAAAGGTCAATGGTATAAATAGGTTTGGAGGATATAGTGGATATGGAATATGATGATATGAAAATTATAGTAATTAGTATGTATTTATTACCATTTTATAATTTGTAATAATTGTCTCCGGAAAAAGTTCTTTTTAAATTGTTATTAATCAAAGTTTCTCTGGCTTATATCAATGATCAACTATACTTATGTACATTGGCGCAACTAGAGGGGTCTAGGGGGGCTTGGCCCCTGACTAATATTTACCCCCCCAAAATATCCTTTATTGAATTAGATATAAACTCCCTATGGGTTGTTTTAAATGAATAGTTTTGTTAGCTCCCCCCAGAATTTTAACCCTAGTTCCGCAATCCGCCTGGTATGTACATGTACAATTTTATTATTTGTACATCAGATATCATTGTATAGGTATGTAACTACATAGTTAAATCTTTATATTTAAAGATTTTATATAAATGTACAGATTACAATATTATAAAAGGATTTTTAAAAACAATTTTTTTGTTGATTTGTTCAATACTTAATAAGATAGAATTTTTTTATTTAAAACGTCGTGAGGATCACCATGTTGGAGTCTGTGTCTATTAGTACAAGATTCAGCCTGTAGTGTTGTATACCAGCGATTCCCAAAGTGTGTTCGGTGGAACCTAAGGGCTCCGTGGGCCAATCTCAAGGACTTCGTCAGATGTATGTAAATATTGAGAAAATTATTTTACATTTTACTTGGAAAAAAACGTTTACTTACCTAAATAATAGTTACTATAATATAATATTGCTATAAAATATCCGTTTAACGGATATTGGGGTTCCACGAAACACGGAACTTTTTCTTAAGGGTGTCGTGGTCGTAAAAGTTTGGGAACCACTGTTGCTTGTACACAACCGCTTGTTTATCGCAATGTGTCAGTATGAAGTGAGGGTTACCAGTTCAAATATTATCTATCCGAAGGTCATATGTTCGAATGTATACTGTTTGAATGGTCATAATATGTTACACATGTTTCGTGTACGAAAGACCAAGTGTTCGAAAATTTGAAAATTGAAATAATATATATTATTAAATATAAGATTGCCTATATTATAAGGTTTTATTAAATTCAGTTATTATACAAATAGTCATCTCAGAAGACTATCTGTAAGTATTTTAATATGCGATTTGTGAGGTACACTCGATATATATGTACAACAACCAATAGGGCAGTTACCTACTTTTCCCCTTTTTTAATTTTTTTTTATAAAAATAGTTAATTTACTGAGATATCAAAATCATAATTCTTTTTTTTATATAATAGAAAGATTTCCATACAAAACAAATAATTAAATTAGAAAACTTTATAACTTTAAAAGTTTAAAACTATGTAAATATTTTAAAATATTTGATATCTATAGGTTAGAATTATTGATTAACTTATAATAGGTACATCATATTTAAATTACCGCAGATAACTAGCCTGGTTAATTACCAGTTTTTGCTTGATTTATACAAACTGGAAGCTTTAGTTAAAATTGTTTCTTTAGTACAAAGTCAATAACAAATACAGTAGTACTTGAAAGTTATAAGTTTTTAAAATGTAATATATAGCTTTCATAAAATACTTAATTAGGTATAACTTACATAATTTAAATATTAAACTATAATATTCCTTTCTATAAAAGTATAAAATATTTATTATTTATTACTACCTATATATACATAATAGTTTCAATAGCCGTAATTCATAATAATATGTCATGGTATTTAATATGTAATAGCCAATAGGTATGTATTAAGTTCTTAAAGAAACAAATAAAGTTGAAAGCATTTATAAAACTTAGTACCTACATTTTAATTCTCCATGACTGGAAAATCTAGAAAATCTATTAGCTATACTGTTAAATGTTACTCGAATACAACAAGATAATTTAAAAATAAATAATGATGAACTATAAGTATATATTTGTAATAAAATAAAATTTTTATCACATACCTACGTAATAGAAACAGATATTTTATTGGGCTTAAGTTTTGGATTAGCAAGTATAAATATATAGGTGGCCGGGTAGGTCGTAGTACGAAAATCTTGAATATCATCATATTACAGTTTGTTGGTAGTTTTGCTGTCTTCGTTCAATATTTATGTAAATTAGAATAATCTGTTAAGCTGATATAATATTATATTATTATGTATGCAATAGTACCTATACTGAATTAAAATATAGTGTAGATATTATTATGTGTACTGTGTAGGTGACAAGTTTAATGATTTAGTGTAAATTGGAAACTTCACGGTAATACTATTAAATAATTGTACCCACTTAAAAATAATATTTGATCGTTTATATTTTATAGCATTCTCGAGGATGACAAAAAGTTGTTAACGATGCAATTAAAATATACAAGTATAGTTTTTCATCTGTAGACGTAGAAAATGATGCTTTTATCTTATTTGTATCACTACAGAGTATAATATAATCGGTAAATTTAACTAATAAAAATACTAAAGATAATGGAATCAGTATTTTATTTCTGCCCAAGTTTTTTTCAAATTAAAATAAAAGGTAGAATGGTACTTTTGATATTTTTTATTAGGTTTATTCTCGATTGTGGAATTTAAGTTTTAATTAAGTTGTAAAAATTGTGTTATTTATTCAATGGTGTACTTTTAAAAAATAGGTATGAATACAGGATGATTTACTAAGCATACTCACATCCATTTTTCATCCATTAATTTATTCAAATTTTAACTATTGCATACTTAAAAACTTCATTATTTTGATTTATATTTTGTATACGTCGATATTTTAGATATACCAATTTTATTGGAGATACCAAGTTTCTCTTGAATGAGAATCATTTTTTTAACTGTAAATTGAAAAGCAGATGGTTTATTTTAAAACTGCAAGTTTCTGCTAAATAAAATGTATATAAGTATTAAATACTAAGGATAATAGTTCTCAAACATTTTTTTTACAAAAATATCAAATAGGTAGATTCTATAGAATTTACTCTATTTCTATAGAGTATTGAATCTATTATTTATTTAACACAGGCAATTTTCACAAATTATAAAATTTTGATAGATAAATATTACTTAGATATACCATAGTATAGGTACCTACTAAAATTTTCGAATCATCATAGCCCATTAGCCCACATATCTTCCAAACCTAATATTAGAGACCTATAGGTTAACCTAAAGTTAAATAAATTAAAAAGTATCTACTGGTTTTAATTTTGGTTTAAAATTTAAATACAACAAATTACCATAAAACAAAAAGTCATTTTTTGAATAATTTGTAGTCAAAAAAGAATGGGGATTTTTCGAAAAAAGGAATTTATTTCGCCATTATACTTCTAAATGAAATAAAAAAACTCCACGTTTTTAAATATATGGTTATTAAGTAGGTTAGTGAAAAAAAACGGCTGTTATAATAACCTAACCTGAAAACAAATTGTTAGTAAGATATTTATTGATATACCTACAGTTATTTATATAATATATTTTTAATGATGATTCAAAAATGCAAATAAATAGAAGCTTGCTTCTATAAATAGATGCTTCTATCAATAATAAATCTCCCAAAACAAATTACAATTTAAGCACTGGAAGTACACCTAGTAGGTTTTGACTGTCTCGACTCTTTCGAGTGTACCTTGCAATGAATAGACCACTGTAATGGATATTTTGAATCTGCATTCAATGATAAATTATTGCATACGAAAAGCAATTATTCTGAGTGGAGACAGGTATGTCACTGTGTCAGTCTCTATTTCTACGTATATTTTATAGTATTTAAATAAATATATTACATTTATTTATTTATTATTCTATTTGTAGAACGATGTTATTATATATTTATTATTGTTATAGATACTCATAAAACTGAAATTTTAATACTAACATACTATAGAATACCTTGAATAGATTTGAATAAAAATAATAATATTCACAATGGCAAAAAGTTTCAAGTCCCCGTGATTAATATTTTTTTAATTAAAAATTAAATATATAATATAGCTACAATAAATTATTATTTTTGGTTTGAATATTCAATTTTGTCAAAATTAGAATTTAAAAATTCAAATATCTATAAATGAAATTGTACCTGTGTATTTTGGATATTCTTAGAATTTTTGAAAATAGAGCTAATACTGTACTAACTTATATTCAATCATATTTAATTTTTAACAAAATTCGTTTGAGGATAAATTGTTATTATGTTTGAATATCCAATGTCACCAAAATGTGAACTTCAAACGCTCATAAAATATTTATGTGGTTTTTTGTTAAACTTTGTTTTTAAATTCCAGTAAAAATATTATGAGGAATCTTGTATTACATATTTACATATCTAATCTGCTACCAAAAACCACCCTCGAAGTGGAACCATTTTAAACTGCTCCAAAAAGTGCACTTTTTGTCTTCACGAAGACGTAAAAAAAACAGATCATTGTAAAATTATTACATTTGTCGGAGCACGAGACTCTTAAGTAGACAATTTCAACAGTCTATAACTCAAAAAGAGTACAAATATTCTCACTCATGGTTCTCAAATTTGGAACCTACTTCAGTAATCCTATACCCGAAAACGTACACCTCGAAACCAATTATTTGAGTTTTGCATTATTTTAAAGAGGGTTCACATAAGGATTTTTATTGGCTTACGAAAAATGAATATATATTCGTTTGTATTGGTTATATAAAAAAAAGGCTATAGTTTTTCTGAGCTATTCGAGCCAATATGACTATTGTAATATAAAAATATAATATATTTTATTATTTCAATAAAAGTTGAAAATTGCATATTATAATATTAATAACAGTGATTAGCACCGTTAGAAGTCCGTAAAAGTTCTGACTGTTATTCATAATCAACTTATATCCAAATATAGGTGTAGTTAAGAGTTAAGGACTAGACATTTGTACCACCTTGTATGGGTGCAATGAAAAATTATTTTCCAAAATTCACATTTTTAAGAGTGGTTCACCCCTCAAATAGGGATTTGTAGGCTCACGAAAAATGAATATTTTTTTGTTTGTATAGAGGTGCTACCGGTCACAGAAAACAAAATAATCATTATAATATTGGATATCATTTTAGACCTGTATTTTATATTTGGTTAAAACTACCCTAATGATATTGAGTTTAAAATATGTGTAGCTAACATTTAACGGAGTGTAAGACAGGGTTAATTCACTGGCATTATTCAATTTGTCACGGGCAAAGTCGTTCAGGATTACTGATCAGTGATCGGCTAGTATATAATATTTATAGTTTTTAAACCAAATTGGGTAAATCAATATTTATCAATTTTAATTATGATTTGGCATTTCTAAAATGGAAACGCTTTAACCGTGAAATATTTGAAAAGAATATGTAGCGAATAATAGGTAATAACTAATAATTAATAATTGTACACGTGCAAGTATTTCGTAAATTGTATTTCATTACTTGGATATATTCCAATTTCCAATATTCGTTTTAATTGACTTATTCGTTTTTAAACACAAACAAATATACAAAAATATAATAATAATGTAATATATTATGCTACATTACACAGTTTTATTTAGAACAATTTTATTAGTAAACGCTGTAAAAGTATCAACAATATTTTAAATGATTATTTAATACTTACTTCTAATTTATTTTAGGTCTGCGTCTGATTTGACTGAGTGCACGGGGGAGGATCTATCCACTATGCCAGCGTCGGTTTCTAGACCTTCGTCACCTAGAGGCCGAGGTCTAGCTTATCTAGCGTCACGTCGAAGTAGTCGTGATTCTCAATTTTCCAACGAAGAATTAGCACCACTTAACTTTAATGCCACAGCTCGTGGGAGGCAAAGAAGAACCTCCAATTTCTTGGAACTCCCAGGTAATTAATTTATTATTATTTACTACAAAATACAATAGGAAAGTTATAAATATCGATAAAAAGACGGACAGGATAATATTATATATAATAGGTATATTGTTATATATTTATATGGATATCTGACAATTGTCTGTGGATTCACTCACCTTGGTGCAGGATATATTGTCTGGTCGTATATAGTTAATAATTAATATGCATTTTAAAGTGGTATCTATAGATACATTTTAAAATAAACTGACAAATTGCAGATTACAAGGAACTTTTGTAAAACTCCTTGTTCTCTAAATAGTCGTCACAAAAAAAAAGTAAATCTATTTATTATGTATGTGGGAAAAATTATTTAAACTTAATGATAGTTGCCTCAAGGTCAAGGGTTTGAAGTGTAACTAAATATTAACGTTTGCAATTTGTCTTATGGTTAATACTTCATGTTAAGCATGCAAATTGACATTTTGCATGCTAATGCGCACATTTTAAAGTGTATCATTAAATTATACGATATTAACCAAATGCAAAGCCAAAATGGTCAAAGTCATAGCCGTGGAGTCACGATGCTTTGAGATATTTGGCCAGCTTCTGAATAAAGTTAGTAGGTATTTCTTTTTCAAATAATTTAAAAGAAATGTATTTTGGGCTTTATGTGTCGTTAAGTAATTTTCTACATAAAATATTTGTGATGGTCTCATAAGAATTTGATGTACATTTGACTGTTTTTCCTCATTTTAGATTATGAGTGGAGCGATGAATGTATTGATTTTTCAATGATGAGTGTTATTTTCTGTCTGTTATTGCCTTTTGGAGTAGTAAAAATGCGTTGATTTTCAACTTGATGGTTTCTGGTAGCAAATTGGATCTAATTTATACTAGTCAAAAAAAAAATAATCCAAGTACCTACTATTCAAAATAACTGAGAAAAAGGGGAAAAGTAATTAACCACTTCTGCAGTACAGTGGGGTGTCGACTGTCGAGTGTGCCTACCTCGTTATTGATAAGTCACTGAATTTCCTACTGTATTGTACTTCCTTTTACGTGTTAAATGTTAATTCAACTATAGTTCATTGCATACGAAAAATAATTCTGATCGAAGATGGTCTGTTAGCCTAATGTACTAAATAGGTATATATTGTTATTATTTATTTATTTATTTTTTTTTGATGTAATATAGGCCATTTAGGCCCTTCGCCACAACCACCACATCTCTCCATGCTTCTCTATCATTAGCTAGCTTTTCGTCGTTTATTACTCCTAACATTTGCAGGTCACTTGTTACTCTGTCTACCCATCTTTGTCTTGGCCTTCTTAATAGCCTAATCTGGTCTTGTGATCTCTATATGTGTCCTGTCCAGTTAATATACGCTTGATTTTCAGCGTTGCTACTATGTCTGCCTCACTGAATAATTCCCTAAGTTCTAGATCGGTCCGTCGTTCCCACAGGCTGATTGAGCGATGTTTTTTCGGGCCAAATATCTTTCTTAGCACCTTCACATTACTTTTTGCTCATCTGCTTTTGTAGTAGTCCATGTTTCACTCGCGTATAAAACGATTGGACGTATAATTACTTTGTACAGTATAGTTTTTGTTTTAAAAGAAACAAACTTAGAATTTAAAACGGGTTTTAGAGCGAAGAGACATCTGAAAAAACGTGAATCAGTCTAGAAATTCATAAATAATTAAACTGTTAACTTCTAATATTTGGTAAATTTGTAAAATATATTATATTAATTATCAATTAATCGTCACCTTTTTAAAAAATATTTGTTGAAAAATGGTGTATCCTTTTTAAATATTATCAGTTTGGGTAACTCTCAATTGTTTTACCCCCTACTTCAAATTATTCATTAACAAAAGCTTCAAAATATTTTCGTTGGTTATATCAACATAATAATTTGTAGGATGTTATTTAGATTATTCTATTTAACAAGTTAATTACCTTTTAAACCTTTTAAACATTTAAATTAAATTACTTGTAGAATACTTGAATGTATTTCATGTAAAACATTATATTTAGTATTTTAATATACCTATCTATTGAATATTAATTATGTATGTAACATATTGTGGAGATATACATTTAAGATTTATTTTAATATTTAAGAGTACATATGTAAAATGTTACTCTTATAATAGGTACATAAATATTTAATTGAAATAATTTCTACTTTATATTTTTTGTAAGATATTCCATCTTGTACTCAATATAGGATTTAAGACAATATTAAAAATCAGTTCACATAGACATATTACAGGCTACCTATATAACTACTATAATATATAGTATTATATTGTCCCGCGCAAATAAAATAGGTATATAGAAATTTATTTTATAAACTATTCTTATTTGGTGAGGATTCTATGGGAATATAGTTCAGGAACATTATTGTAATGTGGTATTAAATGTATGCGCTGCCTGATTATATGCAAGTTGTAACTAACTAATTAACTAATAAACGAAGATGAACAAATCTTGTGGATGAAAATGTAATTTTGATAGAGTGTCAAAGAATTATTGATACCTAGTCAACTAGAATAAAAAATAACATTACAAATGTTGTGTATAACTATATAAGTATTTTAAAAGAATGTTATGGAAGTCGAGCGAGCATGGGCGGCGGAAGCCGGTCCTAAAGGATGCAACGGCAGAGTTGCCAAAAATAGGTAACATATTGTTTGAAATATTTATTAATTATTGAGAGATGCAGCTGTATTTACTATATGACATATTCTACAGACAGAATATGGCGAGAAAAATGAAAAAAAATTGAAGATTTTGTATATTTTAAAACAATGTGCTAATTTGAATTCTTGAATAAAAGTTAATACATTTCTGAAATGGTTATCTTAACAGTTAACACGTTTAAAAATAGGGTATATACACACGATATCTTATGAGGAAAGAAGATCAAACTAAATATGCTGAACTGGCGGAGTCTAATTAACAGTCAAATAACTTCTCGTCGAATGCAGACAAATGGAAGCTGTTAAAGTCAAATACAATATTCCTAAGTTCATCCACCAATTCCTAGGATAGTAAGACAAACGAGACAGCCAACAAACAACTATTAAAATGTATAAAATAATTAAAAAAAATAATTTCTAACGAAAGATATAACCTGTAAAAATATCCTTAACAATCATTAATATCATATTATTATAATTACTAGAAAACAATTAAATATTGTCAGTCAATGACCAAGTTACCAAGGTTTTTTTTAATAAAAAAATCTTATATTTGGAGTATGGTCGAAAATCAAAATTACTTTTAAAAAATATACTATATATTATATCTATGTTATATACTCTATTTTTCTTTTAATTAATATATATAATATTATACATTTGGACGAAAATACGTTTTTTTTAAATATTCATTGTTACTATAATTAGATAATAATTTATGATTTATCTTTATAATCGTTGGTAAATTTATAATAATTATTTTTACTAGGTACCTAATAAAAAAATAAAAAAATAATGATGTAAACATTTAAAAGTTATAACACAACATATAATATAATAATAATTTAGGTGGGTAGATTGATTGATACTATGTATTGTTGTGTGAAAATGACATAGTTTTGAATTTTTGAGATCATAAACGTGATAACACTTATTTTCCATTTATAACAAATATGTTTGTGTTTGACATGCAATTAAAAGAAAAAACTAAATGGTGCTAAGTTTATTATTCTTGACTTAAAGTTGTAAATTTTTTTACTAGATTTATTTGCATAAGTTGATGAGTGAAACAGAGTATAATTTTACGACACATCTGACATCTGATGCAGGTTGTCATTGTTATGAGATAGTAAAATCAGTAAAGTTTATTATGCTTAGTTTAAAGTTTTAGTGAAAATTGCTTTGCTTTTGGATTAAAATATAATATGCAAAAGTGAATAAAAATAACAAATTTTGTAACTTTGTTGACAGTTGATGTAGGTTACTGTTATTTGATCCAGTGGTAAAGTTTTAAACGAAATTGTTCCCGAACTAAAAATATATTATGATAACATGGTCACGACATTAATACTCTGAGGATGGAGGAATATAACAATATTATTTAACTATATTTATGAAATTATAATATTTTGTCAACAAAAAGTTATAAATGTGCTGTATTCATGAAAATAAATATTTGAATGTAATATATTATTATACTACGAATCGTAGATAAATAATAATTTAATAAGTGATAAACTGATAACTATAGGTAAATCAATTCTAAATAGACTTCCAAAACATTATGATAAAAGATAATGTGAAAACCTTTGAAAATATTTGAGACTTATCGTACGTAAAGGGTTCAATTTTTTTGTAAAAACAACAAAGATAAATAATGTTTTATAACTGAACGATAAACACTTAATTTATTTATGTTTTAAGTTTATTTGGGAATATTGAATTTTAATTAAATTTAAGAAGTCCTCCAGTTAAATACAATTTAGTATTTACCAAACCTAAAATTCGGTTTTACGTACAAAAAAACATGGAAAATTAATAATGCAACTTCCAATTTAATTTTAAAAATTAAATCGAATTATAAACCGTCAAAAAAATGACATAAAAGTATATAAATATAGGTTCATCAAACAAATACTATGTGTGAGTGCGAGTAGTTCGATTAAAATTAGATTTGTGAAAAAAAGTAATTCGGTAATCGATTACACATTTATATATTTATTAAAGTGTTAAGGTTTTTTTTTAAACTTCATAAAATATAAAAATGGTGTTAAAATGTTTTTAATTCAATTTAAATTTGACTTTAGCGGTGAAATTATTTAATTGTTCGATAAATAAAAATATAATTTAGATGGGATAGGGGGAATGAGTGATGGACTATGGGCAATGTGCATTGAACAACTTTAACGCCTCATAAATAATTATTGTTTTTTAAAATAGATTCAAATAAATATTTATTCTTAAAAGACATTATAACAGAAATATAAATCTTTTATTTTTTTTCAAAAAAATGTTCAGTTAAATTGCCACTAGAACGAACGAACTGCATATACGTATCAATTTAAGAGGATACTACACGGCCCTTTGTTGTCTCCGTCTTACAAGTACGCAACATAGCAAATTCACGCACAGGAGAACTTGTTGGCTCCATTAGTTTAAAAATTAGAGCGAATTGACATATTATGAAACATGATGGTAAGTACATTATTTGTATTTGTATGTGAGTTTTTTACGATGGTTAAATTTTTTAGTAGCTTATGAGTACATAATATAGCGTAAATTAAAAATACTCATAACTCACTTAAGAACTGAACTATCGTATCATCGTAAAAAATCCGCACACAAACACAGATAATGTCCTTACCATCAAGTTTCATAATAGGTCGATTCACACCAATTTTTAACCTAACTGAGTTGAACGTGATTTGCTGAGCGTAAATTCGCTATGTTATGCACTTGTAAGACGAAGACAACAATTAATGTATCTGTGTAGCGTCCTCTTAAACCCGTATGGTTTCGAACGTAAACATATTATAATATGTAATGTTCATTATTGCTTCCTGAATCATATAATAT
The DNA here is from genome assembly GCF_019925205.1 of Metopolophium dirhodum. Lineage (NCBI taxonomy): Eukaryota > Metazoa > Arthropoda > Insecta > Hemiptera > Aphididae > Metopolophium > Metopolophium dirhodum. The sequence goes on from NC_083565.1 coordinate 12,258,498, forward strand.
TGTTATACAGCTGCAGTGTTTATTTATCAATTGTAGACTAAATAATATCGATATATTTATCACAAGGTCTGTAGAATAATAAAAACAACAACATTAACAACAACGGCATAGTGTTCAAATTTAAAATTCGTATTGCCGATTTCATCAATTAGCCATAGAATGGCAATAATATATTATGTATAGTTAATAAGACCATTTGAGTACAGAAGCATACGAAAAGCATTATATTGTGTGCTTTGTTGCGTGTGGTGTATTGTACACGGTATTATAACCAATATCACAGTGGATATTTTAAGAAATTATCACTGGGCGACGTAAAAAAAAAATTCACGCTGACTATCAAAATCCACATATTATGAGCTTATAAAGAATTTTTCAGTATTAAATATTATAGAAAACATTACGTATATCTCACAATTCCAACAAAACTCACAACACATAAATAATTACAAATAATTTATGAGTAAAGTAAATTAATTCTTATTAATTACAAAAAATGGTATCAATATTGTCAATGACATACAATATACATAATATAGAAGTATAATAAACAACACTATAAAAATAGATATATGAATTTAAATTATATTATTTTTTTAAAAATTTTCAAAGAACTTTTGTTACTTTTAACTAACTTAAATAACGATAGTTACATTTTTTCCCATGTTATTTACTATTTAGTTACTTATGTCTTATGAGTTACTTTATTTTATTGTCATGTTAAGTTAATTTTATTCCTAAACCACAGATCAAAACATATTAAATTGTGTAAAAATGAATTTTAAAAAAAAAGTAATAATAATCCAAAATATTATATTAATTACCTAATAAATAATAATTTATAATAATAGTTATTATATTGAATATTCACAGAAATTAACAGAACATTAATAATATTACACCAATACTATTTTTACTAGTATTTATAACCAATGGTGATTTATTAAGTTATACGTATCATATTATCAAAGTTTATATATTTCATTTAGTATTTGTGTATTTTGTAATATATTGTAATTATTGAAAATAGGTACTGTATTTAGTTTAAGTCCAAGTATAAAATATTAGATTTTAAATTATTTTATATTTACCGGAAATCGTCCTGTCGTCGTAATATCGTATGACGTATTACCTCGAAGACTTGAACGTTTAAACTGTTTAAATGTTCAAAGTGAAATAATTATTTCGCTAATAGCTTGTAGGAACAAGGACTAAACTAAAATCAAAAACAATATTTGCCGGGACTACTGACGACCAAATAAAACAAGTTGCTTTGTCGAGTGCCGCGTGGAATAAATCACTTCTTGGATTGTATTATTCTATGGATAAGTACTGCCTACGGGCTACGGTGAACGGTGGATTTTCTATTCTCAATAACTATTTGTCAAACGAAATGATATACGTCATAAATAAAAAACAAAATGAAACACAATAAATAATCAATAAATAAAATTGTATAATAATTTCAAACATCTGAATTCTTACAAAAAATGGTTGTCGCCCAGTAATGAAATATATCATCTACTAGGCGACAAAACGTTTTCTCTGGGCGAAATTTCTGTCACCCAGTATATTAGTTAAGATATCCCCTGCAATATCAGTAGGTACTACAATATTAAATAGTAGGTAATAGGTATGATATACTCTGTTCAGATTAAGATTGAACCGCTCGCTCGACCAAAACACGTTTTTTTCGTGCATTCCGGACACCGGTGGGAGCGTATGCACGGCGGCCAGCACCGGCGCCGACGATCGACGACTGCCGGCGATGACTCTCGGCCAATCACAGAACGCACAGCCATCGCATGGGGGGGGGGGGGTCAGGCACTGTTCGGCGGTTCAGTCTTAACCTGAACTGAGTATAGTTTGTTGAATTCGGAAACGCGGGCGAAACGTCAGGTCTCCAAACGAATTATTTTATATCAGTTGTCCATGCAAATCCGTTTGTAGCTGCAGTAATATGATAAAAATAATTCATACAGTGTCGGTTTGTAATTTTTGTGGGTGTTTAAAATAATAATAATAATAATAATCGGTACTCGAGTATTTTGCACCATACCATTAAGCACTCACTAATCACATATTATAATTTATAGAGTCTTTCAAGTATAATAGCAGACAAAAATCCATTTCATAACGTACTTAATTTAATTTTGGATTTTCACATACTTTTTTTAAAAATAATTATTTTGTAATCTTATCCTAGATTGCTTTTAATCAATTAATGTGTTTCCAAAAATATACGTATAGCTGTGTAATAAAATTGACGTTATACGTTATTAAAGAGTTATTTGGTGGATTGAAAAAAATTCTGTCTATGTTATTCGGATTATTTTCTGTGGTACAATAATAATAAATGTCTCGAGCTCCGACTAAAATATAAAAAATAAATTAATATTAATATTGTTGTGACGGGGTGTAGGGTATGCAATTTTGGTACGTCTGTGTCGTCGGCAACTATATTATTATATTATATGCGTATCCGGTGTTTTTGAGATAGTGCACAGCTGCCGCAGCACCAGGCTGTATTGCTGTAGTGTATTAAGTATTTGATGGGTTTGGGGGGTTTCAGGCATTTGTCACCACCCTACCACCAACACACACAAATACCTTATTTCTTTTATAGTATTATGCAGCACGTAGTGTTACAATTATTTAGCAAAAGTTAACATAGTTGTACATAAATAATGAATAATAATACATACAATAAATGACCATAAACGGATTAATAAATTTATATTTTAGGACTTATATATTTATATAATATAGCAGTAAACAGTATACATGTGATTTATATTTTACGTATCGAATACTTCTGGAATTTCATATTGTTTTCGTTATGACTTATGAGACATTTTTTTTTTAAAGAAAAATTATTAGAGGTGACTTCATGGATACAAAAGTATAAATTCAACTTTAATGATGTGTCTCGAAAAATTCACAGCCCAAGTTTTCTTATATCAGCGAACACTCTGTACATAATATTTTTATATAAATGACAATGTTTAAAACCACCTTCCAGTCATTCATTCGCCAAACACTTCACCAACCACAAACACACACACACAAAGTATTATGATATTTATTATTATACATATATATATATACATATATATTATGCGCATTGCACATGTATACACGTGTATATATATATATAGCGGGATGATCGCGTCTGGTTTTATGGCTCCCGTTCAACGGCAAGAGAAATCACGAGAAGCACTCTGATGGGGAAAAAATCGACTGCGGTCGAGGGGACGCCGGCGCCTGTCGTGCCGTCGCTCGTCTTTGGGTTGAAAAAAGTGCTCACGATGTATATATCATAAGTACACTATGTACACGCTCACGATAACGACGTCCACTAACAGCTGGACTTTTTGCGCAGTGTAGTATTATAAAGCGATACGCAGTTTATTCAGTTTATCGTACTCAAATAATATGTAGTTGCAGGCGGGAAATGGGAATTATTTTCAGTCGTTATTAACAATATACTTGGAAAATAAATTAATCGCACCGCGACGGATTGAAATGCAAAATGATGCTATGTTGGTGTATACGTGCCGAGTACTCACGCGTGTCCTTATAACATACAATTATTATGAATAATAATTTATATCGAACCGATGGTTTGTTTTTTGTGGAAGAAGGGTTTCGAAAGTAGGTGTTTGAAATATTATCCTATTAGTTTTACAAATTGTAAATAGTATCTTTGGAATTTCTCAGTTATTTGCGAGAATATTATGAAAAACAAACGAAATATACAGTAAAATTAACGGAAACACCACTTTAAAAAATAAATGAATGTGTGTTATATTACAGTAATTCAGAGAATATACATTTGAACGTCGTTTGTTTTGTATTAATTTAAAAATTGTCCATCATTTATTTATTTTTTTCATAAGTAGGTATATTTAAATGGCTTTGATTCATTTTACATTCAAATTACAATTTAATTAACGTTTAATGTATAGGTGTCGTTTATTCAGATATTAACGCTAATATTATATTGAATAATATATGTATATTTCAGTCATCTACCTATAGTATAAAATTCACCGTATCGATGTATATGAAGTGTATAATTTATTTAAAAACTGTACAAAAAATAACAAACTACAGTTTTTCTATGTCAAATTAATGTTTAGTCATTTAAGGTTAGGTTAGGTTATGTTACACGATCATAATGCCAGTTGAAACAATATATTGTAGATATTGAAATAAACAATATACTTACATAACATAATACATAGACTGTGCCGCATTGATGCATCCAATTAAATTGCAATAAGGCAAACCTCGATTTGCTTGCACTCTACGATACTTTTTCGGTTTCTTCAATTTTTAATTCTTTTGAAAAGAATCTCTAATGTTATTTTTATTAAAAGAAATATTTTTTTATGTGAATTTATTGTATTAAATTTTTTTTTTTATATAACGTTATTTTAATGATTAATTAATTTTCTCGAAACTCAGTTACAAGTACCTACCTACAGTACAATTATATTTTAATTAATTAATCATATAATATAATAACGTTAATGGTTTGTTTTTTTTTATAAATTAAATAGCTATTAAAACACCCATTGTCTATACGGTGTTTTTATTTACCTCTTATATAATGTGTCTCACGTGAAGAAGTGAACGGTCGGCTTCATATGATTATAGTATAACCTTAAGTTATGAAAAAAAACCTTTTGAAGAAGAGGTTAACTTTTATTTTTTTAGTAATGGGAAATTCAACTTTTTTCAAAATTCAAAAGGGAACCTTTATAAATATCGTACATTTTTTTATGTATCTTCAACACTTTTTAACTTTTTATCATAATTTTTTTTTAAAGCTATTTTATTGTGATATCAATTAACATACACAATAAAACCAGAAATGTACAATCTTTTTTTTTAAAAAGTAAAAAAGTAGATAAAAATTAGTATTTTTGAAAGGAAATCGCATGTAACTCTATTAACGCCGTATTTACTACAGTTTTTGTTTTTATTACTAGCTGACCGACCTGTGCACTCTGTTGCCCGTTAAAAAAGGCCAAATCTATAAGTATATCATTCAAACTTTGTTCAATTCGTTATAATATTGGGTGTAACCGCGGTGTTAAAAACTTAAACATTTTCTACGATCATCTTGAATCTCAAAATCATTGTGCAAATACCACTATGAAATGCAAATTTTGAAAAATGTTTTCTTAGTGCAAACTTACATGGTGGTACGAAGGTTCCATGAAAACTCAAGCTATCATTATTTAGGCTTTACGTTGATCAGTCAGTGATGAGTCAGTCATAATATAATATTATATATTATGTATTAGATAACCATCTCGCCTAGCGTTGCCCGCGAGACACCCCTGTGATTATGCGAGCAGTACATTTTCAGACCCAGCGACGTGCGTATGTAATTACGAATGTTTTATTGACACGGTGTTAATGGTGTTTAGGTTTCCGGGATAACGATCGAAAAATTAGTGTTAGGAATAACCACAATTTTTACTAAAGGGGGACGGAGTGGCCGAGCGGACTAAGGCGTCGGTTGTGACGCACACCGACGCTGGTTCAAACCTCGGTTCATGGGCGGCATTTTTCTTCGGGAAAGTCACGGTGTCCGCGGAGATAAGTGCCGCCATCCCCCACCCGGGCATGGCAGATACCCACGGGTGCCCACTAAAAAATCTGCCAGAACTACACACACGTGTTACACCTACAGTTCCCTCCCCTACAAACAAAAACAAACAGCTAATGGCTATAGTTGCCGGGCTTCACGATCAATAATAAAAAAAAATATTTTTACTAATTTACATGGTTTTGACCAAATATTAGATAAATATCAATTATAATCAATCATAATAACTATTTTATTTTTTGTAACTATAATAGCGTACATATTATGTACATACAATTCTACAGAATAATACATAGAATACCTTAAACATTTTGTTTTCGTAAAGTCTACCTCTTTGTGAGTAATTGCCTCTTCTAAGCTCGTTGTCCAGTAATTATTGTCCATTGACAATCAAGAAAGTTGTGTCACGATTGCCAGTAGTATTACTCAGAATTTATGGAAATATGAATAAAAACTGTAGTAAATACGGCGTTGTTTGTAGTTATACCCGATTTCCTATCAAAAATGCTTATTTTTGTCAACTTTTTTTAATTTAATAAAAATAATTTGTACATTTCTGGTTTGATTGTGTATGTTAGTTAATAACACAGCAAAATAAAAATGATGACTATAAAAAGTAGAAAAGTTTTGAAGAAACATCATCAAATTGACAGTATGTTCTGTTTTGTTTAAAAAAAGTTGAATAATTAAAATTTAAAGGTGTTTTTTTCATAACTTAAGGTGTACTATCATATTATGGCCCTGGCCAGTCTCTTCATAACGGGACACATTGTATAATACAGGTCATCGCACGATGGTATAGATTAATGATTTTGTTTACAAATGATGATTTTTCGTTACTGTGTAATTTATTGTTCATAAAATAGTGTTGCATTGCGTTTCTTGTATTATACTTGCGCAGTATAAAACGATATGTTAATTTTCTACTTAAGTACATGAGTACATCTGTAATATTAATTAAGTATATGAATGCGTTGCCATATCACCCACCCACACACACACACACACACACACACGCATACACACAATATTAGGCTTCTCACTTAATATACAGGATGTTACATGAAGACCTGAAAGATGAATTAATAGTTTTTGTTCAATATTTTAAAATATATTTTTTTTATATACAATTTATGGTCACTTGCGCTACACTTATAATTTATTTTTATTTTTTAATACTGAAAATAAAAAATTTAAAATTTCTATTCAAATATTTTTGGAAAAATTCAAATTAGTCAATTTCAGATCTGATTATAAGAACAATTTTTATGGTAAAAACATTTATCTAAGTCAGGTAGATTATTTTTTAGAATATTTTAAATTATCATGATATTTTTGAGTAAGTTAATTTAGAACGTAATAACTTTTTTCAAAATATTATTTTTCGCATGCGTATATTTCTTAATTATATGATTTTCACAATATTTGTGTCATACGTTTAAAGATAGCATCATTTTTTTTTGACAGGTCTTCCCGTTACACCCTGTATACACGAGCCTAAGTCTTATACATGTGATTGTATTTTATTATATACATGTGTATAGGCGAGTACCTACTATAATACAGTATATATATATATATATATACCTTATATCTAGACGCACTGCGCACTATATAGCGTATAGTATAATAATAATAATGATAATAATAGCATAAACCACGTCGTTAAATGCCACGGCGATGTTTAATGTGTATCGATTATACTGCTATATACTACTACAGCGTAGGTATATATAAATAATATATTATATTATGTAAACGACGGCACGGCTGTAACATTCCGTCAAATCTCCCTGGCTGAGAGGGTACGGGTAAAATACATTAATGAATATTCATTGCGGTCGTGAGGCGTTTGTCGTCGTCCTTACTTTATACTTACCGCGACCGCTCGTCGTCGTCCGCCGACTATACACAACAGAGCACATACAACATAAACACTGGTACCTACATAATATATTATATTGTATCGCATCATATTATAAACCGCGGTCGCAGTTGACGCGAAAACTCGACGGCAGCTCACGGAATTCTGGCAATGGTCTCACGAGTTCGCACACCAATGCACGCGATGAGAAATGTTCAAAGACGCCATTATTTCGGTCCAAAAGGGGAAGTCGGGGAAACATTTATCCAGCCCCTCCGCCGTCGCTTGCCGAAGTCGGGTCTCGGGTCCCTAGTACGTATATCATTGTTGCAGCGAAACTACGTCACAGTCGAGTCTTGTCACCGCCACTCGGGCGTGGGCGTGTGCGCGATGATCTCAATAATAATAATCCATGTACCTACACGACGCCATATAATATGTGTTATGCTGTAGGTATATAATAATATATAATATATTATTGGCATGCCACTGCCACTTGATGCGCGATTAAAACGATTTTGCGATATTTCATATCGTTGTGGTCGTCGTTGGGAGGGACAGGAGAAGAGGATTCTCTATTGCGTCTGCTACGTGCGTCTTCGTAACAGAAATGCTGACAACGTAGACAAAAAAAAAATTATTTTTATGCTACAAAAAGAAGACAAAGAAATGACCTGTTCGTGTCAGTACGCACGCTAGAAGTGAAAACGGGAATGGTAGCGGTGGAAATGGTTTAATTGATAGACAATAAATACAAACTTAATATTATAATATTATCTTCTTTAGATAAATCTCGTGTCACTATTATCGATCACTATCTAATCTCCGAAACCACTTGAGTTTAATAAAATATTGTAAATGTCTCTTGCTTAGTCCGAACTGAGAGATAAGATAGTTGTTATCGCGATCAGTCCCTAAATTTTTTGTATTGAAAATTTAAGAAAGGATTTACGATGGAAATTGTTGTTGTCATTGGTTACTTTGGCAGATGAGGTAAAAGCATGCATCAAATCGTCGCATGTATGGTTTCTAATATAAAAAAATGATATCTTAAAACAAATATGAGAGTTAAATGTATATTTGTAACTTATATAGGCACTCAAAATCTACTTAACCGATTTTGTGAAAATGTCAAATCGTTCTCGGAGATATCAGGAACATTTAGAGAGTAGCTACTGGTTGAACCACGTTCGATGTATACAAAGTGCTATATCCAATCGACCGCAGGTGAATTGTCAATCTCGGTCAAATTAGTTCACAAAGAGAGGTACACTGACGGAAATTCGCCCGTGAACTGAGGTACGCCAAAACAAAGATACACCAATACAGCGGCCAAATTTTATAGTTTTTAATTTTTTCACGGGTGAAGTAGAGTGAGACGGTTATAACCGTTATTCATTATAGTAGTCCGATAATAATGTAGAAAAAATAATTACTAGGTAGTAGGTAATACCAAGAAACATAATACAACGAAATATAAATACTATAGACCAGCGATACTCAACCTGCGGCCCTCCAACGATTTATATGTGCCCCGAACAGAACTCGTTGAATTGATAGTGTGAAACTTCATATTATTCAAAAATGAAATATGCAAAGAATGTGTACAGAAATCGGCTTACTGATTCACATCTTGGCGACTTGTTAAGAGTAGCATGCAGCAACTACAAACCAGATAGGTATGTCCAAAATAGTGAAAAAACTATCTCAATTTCAAAATTCACACTAATTAAATATAAATATTTTATTTTAAATATTTAATTAGTGTGAATTTTATTAAGCTTATTAAGAATAAATATTTAATTACATTTTTTTTAAAATACATTTTCAAATGTTATACAATATACACAATATATAAATTTATTTTTAGTTTTTTTTTTTATTTCCGTTCTATTCATTTCAACTTGCGGCCCGCGTAATATTTTAAAATATTTTATGTGGCCCAAATAAAAAGAAGGTTGAGTATGGCTGCTATAGACTATATAGTAGGTACTGTAAATGAGAGTGGGGGTTAAAAAAGTAGCGTATCTAGGATTTTTTCAAGGGAGGGGGGGATATACAATTTTTAATAGACTTCAGTATATACACATATTATATTCATTTTATTATATACATGTTGTATTTTGTACAGAATTTATTCTCCTGCGGGGGGAGAGACTGGTGTGATATGACCCCCGTAAATACGCAACTGGGTGAAACGGTTCGTTGTTGTCACCTAAAAATATACACTAAAAAAAAAAATTGCCTTATAACTGAATGGCTGTGCAATGTGCATGGTATATCGGCCGTGCGTTCTTATTCATTCTTCGTATCACCACTCCCTATCTGTGCACGAGTTTCGGCCGTCAGTCCACCGCGTTTTTCAACGTTTATTGCGCGTTTAAGTCAGTGGAAATCCATTGGACCGGAAATAGTCTCCCACCGATCGTATCATGCCCGCGTCTTCCGACCGACTCGCGTTTGGCAGAGGTAATTTACGGACGGTTTCTATATGATACGCATATATATTGCGGTGTAAGCTTTTCGACTTTCGATTAATTGTGCCGAATTTTATAATAATATGATTGCGTCTCTGGCCATTTTCCTCTCGTGATGGATATACATATTGGGTGAACTCATTGTTTTCCCGCGTTGTCCTATCTATACACATGGCTCAAGAAAACCTGGTAACCCAACCTGTAGTCGTATAGGCGATTATGTGATTAGATACATAGGCGTTATTTAAAGAAAGCGAGTATGGGGCAAATGAGTCAAGACCTAGAAACTTCAGCACTATTTAAGAAAGCGTTTCATTCAAGTGGTATGTCCCTTCCGCTCTTCACCGACCACCTGCGTTCGTGTGTGTTAGTGCGTGAGCTGGATTTGGTTAGCTGGTGTGTTAGTCTACAGTGACGCAGAAATTCAAGCTAATTTGGGTTTTTATTTAAGAATGTTTATTTATTTATTTTTTGTCTCTATTAATTAAACAATAAACGGCATAAAAATGTTAACAACAAAAATATGATTTTAAAGTTCAAATGTTTTTATGATAAATAAAAATGAATGTTATAAGAAAACCAGATGATTGAATAATGGAAAAAATATTGACGACATCGGGAAGATAACGAGAATTTAGGAGAAATTGAACATCAGTAAAGGGATAACTTATAAAGAAGACAGCTGATGAGATAAGAGGTTGGCTCTTCGAGAAGACAGTGATGAGCACAGTTTATTTATTATTGAAGCTAACTTTTACTTCGGGTGATCGATATAATATTGTATTTAAATTTATTATATGCGCTTAATCAATTCTGTGCTCGTAATCGTGATCGTCTAGCTTATGGTAAATTAAACTGAAATCGACACTATTTGCACTATTTTTTCTACTCGTTACTATGGGCGTCTGGTTAGAATATTGTAAGTCATGTGTTATCCAAACTAGTTGACAGCTAATAGTTTAATTAGAGATTCTGGACTAAGTGTAGGTACTTGCAACTTGCATCAGTATAAACTTAATGTACGTAACGTCGTAACGTCAAACCCTTTAGACATAAACACTGGACGTGGTTTGTTTAATATGATATGTTAAATGCACGGTCTTATACTTGGACATATTCGTACTTGCATACATGATTTAGTGGACAATACTAACTTGGTACCTATGTATATTAAAATTTTAAATTACCACATTTTGTTTAACATAAAATTATTCTTGAAATCAATGTGTAATTTGGTAATGTTTTAATCAGTAGGTTATTTATCTTTTATGTTTTGTACAATTGTACAACAACAAAATTACTTATTGAAAGATATCTCAGATAAAGTTCTTATTTATTCATGTCTCTTATTCTATGATAAAAGTTTTGTTATTCTCATAAAAATTCTTACTATTTATTGTTGGTTCAAACAAACATTAATTTTTTTAAATATAGATAATTTCATAACCTCGCAACAAACCAATAGTTACTGACACGGAACCACTTGTAAATTACTTACCTACAGAATGTATTATACCTATAATGTCCTTTTAGTATAAATCGTTCCCCTCGCATCGTCGTTAGTCGTGAATCTTTAACGTCGACGCCTTTCCCGACCGCTTCGCGTCGCTATCGATCTATAATTTAGGAGTGAATCACTAATCAAGTAATCAACATCATTGGCGCAAATAGGGACGTAGTCCCCCCAAATGTCGGTCAAGTCCCCCCAGTTCAAAATCTAGTAATTAGTACTAATTTTTATATTCTGTGGTACTAAGCAATATGGCCTATGGGGAGGGGGGCTTGAGTCCCCCCAAATAATTTAGTCAATTTGCACCTATGATCAACATGTTCGTGGATTCGGATTAACAATTCAAAACTAAAATCACTAGCACACTGTTAAAATAATTGTAGTTTCAATGCATACAATTTCATCGTTAATAAATTATTTCATTCAACCAGACTGCAAACTGATCATGCTGACGAAAAAAAACCTTTCAGGTTATGTATTATTTTCACTATAACGATTTTACTTATCTTATGTACCGGGAAAATAATAATTTTTTTTTTTATTAGTCTAGAGCTTGGAAATTATGGTCATTAGCTATTGTGGAGGTTACGGTTGTAACGGTTGTAATGGTACACTTAGGCCATTGGGTGGTTTTTTCAATCGTGGGGGAGGGTACTGTAGGTTTTTGGTAAACACGTGTATTTGATTTTAACAGAATTTCAAATTGGGCACCCGTAGGTTTCTGCCATGCCCGGTCGGGGTATGGCAGCCTCTCTCTCTAGACAGTTGCCTGCAGCCCAGAGAGAGGAGCCGCCCGTGATCGAGATTCGAACCGGCGACGGTACGTGTTGGAACTGACGCCGTAGTCCGCTCGGCCACTCCGTCCCCAAAATAATAACTTATATTTATCTTATTAATATGTACATTTCTTTCCGTATGGTAAGTATTCAAACTCTTTCTAAATAGCTGGACCGATTTTGATGAATTTTTTTGTGTGTCCCTGAGTGGGTCTTTGAATGGTTTGGATTCACAATTGGGCGCGGTAGGTTCAACCCGAGGAGGTGCTCAAAGTTTGAGCCTCAAACAGGGATTTTGAGATTTATGGTGTCAATTTTTGTTTATAAATGGTTCCTATTGGTTAAATAGGAGAAATAATTAGTAGAAATTAGTATTTATTATTTGATTGGTTGCTATTGGTTAATAGGGCAGATCAGGTGCAATAGCCTGCATCATATAGAATTTTCGCAAATTGTCTGCGATCCGACGAAGTTGGATTGCCTACTAGTGAGGCTGAGTTGCACCCAAAAAGAGTTGAACAATCACAATTTTTACAGGCGAAGGCGGGATCGGCTAGTGTTATATGCATTATACAACAATAACCATTCCCGCTGCAGTAATTTAATACGACGTGGTATATGACAAACACTTTCATAGTTTCATGCGATCGTATTGTATGGTTTTCGAATAGGTTATCCGTGTGCATGTGTGTTGTACAGTTTATTATAATATAATTTATGTGCCTATGTATATTTTCGAGACTGCGAAAAAAGCTTTATAAGTTATCAACAAAATTAAAATAGTTTATGTACGTCAATATAATATATCGGTGATAAAACTAAATATGGTTACTTTATAAATGCTGAAGGAAAGGTTCGTATTATTACTATTGACCATTATTACTACAATTTTACGATTTTCATTTTAGCTATACATACACGTAAATACGTAATATAGCTCCATCTGCGTCGGTAAACATACTTAAATATTATTTATTGATAGTTTACACTCTATGTATTATGTCCGTGATAGGAGTTAATAAGTAATATAACTATTTCCATCTACCCTTAAATAGTGGCTTACTGTTGCTTTTATAGGAGTTTATTTTATACAATTTCCTGTAATTTCTCTTTACTATATGAACTGAGCAAATAAACGCACTCGCATAATCTTTTGGCATCGCGAGTAACGCGTATTTATTTATTGAGTATTTATGATACTAAATTTAATATATTATTATTGCCGAAAGTTAACCATAAAAATATCCTAACATTATAATATTTGATGGATTTTTATTCATCGTATATATGTATAATTATTATATCCACAAATTCATAAGTGTTGTAGGTACGTTTATAGCCATATAGATTGTAGGTGTTTCAGAAAATGATTTTATACCGTGTATACTGTATAATATTACCTATCTATGTTACTTATAACACTAATCTTACCAATAACTAATATTATAATTTATAACACATTTATATACCTAGGTACATATTATGCTTTATAATTACTGCACCAAGTCTAAGACTACCTTATTAATGAGTTATTCCACACGCAATGCTATAGTTTTAAATTTTAATGAACCCAAAAGCCGTATTCTACGGGTATGTATAATAGCCTTGATAATTTAGACTTCAATTTTGATAATGAATCTAAACGCTGGTATTTATATTTAAATTTTGATTAATAAGTTTTTCTCATTGTAATAAATAATCAGTTTTTGTTTAAAATAATTAATAGTTTTTTCTTCTATGTAATATTATATTATAAAGAGGAAATATTTGTTTTTAGGTGTGTAGAAAAACTATAAAGTATTTTTACTCTTGACCCCCTTCTCTCACAGTACTAATCAAAGCAGTTTAACTACCACGAAAGGCGAGGAAAGACACAACAAAATAATGAATAAAACATATATAATTGTAAAATCAATTCATTCATCGCTCTGTTCAGAGTGTAAAATATAAATAAATTATAAAAAAAAAATATTTTTTTTAACTTTTGTTAACATAGTTACGTTTATTGATATTCTTATCGATATAATACATTATAATATATCTTTATGTATACTAATATTATAAAGAGGTAAGATTTGTTTGTATGTAGGGGGTAATCTCTGTAACTATAAATTCTAAAACCACTTTCAGTATTAGAAAGATATACTAGTCCTAAGTTACAACATTTGTAACAGTAATTTAAGTAGGAATATAATATAGTATGTTGAAGTGCCTTTTTTTTTTATTTTCGGGATAATTGACAATACTGGCTCAATTTACATGCGGTTTATTTTATTATGTAGATAATTTTTCGACAACGAATATAGGCAAAATTGTAAGTATGGAAATTATCAATTAAGGGAAGGACGGCTAAATTTTTACTGAAAATAATCGAATAATTTTTTTTGTCTATAAAATATAGTCACTTGCTACATAAAAAAAATTAACAAACAAAAATTGGTATAGATTAGCCAATCCACCGTCCGTTGCTATGGGATTTTTTCAAATTAAAATAAAATAGTATGTAATTCATTGTTTGTTATTCAAATGTACAACAAAAGGCAATATTTGTATGTTTGTAAATTATAAACTCAAAAACGGCTCGATCAATTTTGACAAAATGTTCAAATACTTATTGTTCTTAGAGATATCAGAAAAGTTTAGAGAGTAGTTTGAACTACGTTCGAAAATATACCAAGTGCCATATCCAATCCGCCACAGGTGGGTTGCCCATCTCGGTAGAATGAGTTCACAAAGTTAGGTAGGTAGGTACTCAGACACATATTTGCCGGTGAACTGAGGTTCGCTAAAACAGAAATACACAAATATAGCTCCTTGGTCATTTTTTCCGGTTAAAGTCTGGTTATATAACTAGTAAACTAGATAGTATTCAATAATATTGTATTATATTGTTATATTTTAGATTCTGAGCGGAGCGAAGAGGCTAGTGGTTTTACATTGGTGTTTATTTTTTTTTTTTTTATCTTGTATACAAAATTTCTACCAAAAGGAGTTCTTCGATTTCAACATATAGTACCTTATCTTTTTAGAAAATTAGAGCAAGATAGTAGTACTTTAAAGAGGGCATTTTTTGATTTTCTCAATAGTTATTTAATGCCACGGGAAAAACTACCGACAAATAACGAAAAACAGCTAAAAATGGGATTTTAATTTCTAACGCTTTGCTTATTAGTTTATTACCATGGCATCGAATAAAAATAATATAATATTAATTAAACTTACAGGCTATAATAAATAATAACAATATAAAATATCCAGACTGACAAACCGTCTCCACTCAGAATTGTTTTTATTAGACAATGATATTATATCATTGAATTCAAGTTTAATACAATCCATTATACATTGACCCACTTGTAACCTACTGTACAACAGAGCGACATCCACTTACCTATGTTAAATACATAATAAACCTAACCTAACCTAACCAATTTGTACACTGTATTGCCCTTATTTTGCTCCAATAAGCATTATTCAATAAACATTATTATTGCTTAGGATATCCCACAACCTAGACACAACAATCATAAAAAAAACCTAGATATAATTAATTTTATGAAACAAACAAAATTGTTCAATCTTATATAAAAAAAAAATATGTAACCTAATAGTATATAACTTATCTTTGTATTTAGTTACATCAATCTATAACCTTCTTGTAACTAATGGCCTATTTGCTGTCGATGTTAATATTTTGTAGAGATCAATAAAAAAAAAACATATTATTATTATAAAGAAATATCGGTTATTAATTATAATAATACATCAATGGTATTTACGTCATTTCCATCAAATATCTAAGTTTTGTAGGTACTATAATACTATTTAGCTCGTTCGAAGAATGGTTAATATTATAAATTATAATACTATCAGAGAATGAACGTACATATATTAGTGTATTGCCGTATTGGTAACGCAACATACTGCCTTTGTATGTTATCAAGGCCTTTGGGAGAACAATGGTAATTAAATGACGGGATAATAGGTCACTCTCGTTTCATCCTTAACAATATTTTTTTATGGCTGCACACTTTTTGCATAATAGGTACACGATTATGTTCAATATGCATAGTAATATTGTGATAATGGAATTATTGGCGTAGGCTTACATTTATATGCATACGTATACTATTTTTTCGTACATCTGCAGTGTATAGTTAGTCAGTATTATCGTTCTAAATGTGCATTATATTTCATAATTATTTCCTATGTATGACTATACCTATCTTATAATCTAACACATATATTGTAAATGGTTAAATGCATATAACATTCACAAGTGGGTACTGAGTTTCAGATTATTAAAGATCAAAAATAACTCAATTCGAATAGTAGTTCAATATCATATTCAATATGATATCTCAGAAAATACGTAAAAACGAAATATATTTTTTAATTGCAGTTTTTCATATAACTACAATAATACATATTATATTAAACCGTTGTGGTATGGGGTTGAGCTAATATTGATTTTGATTTTATGAAGAGAAACTCTGTACTTCAAAAGCTGTTTTTTTTAAGCGGTTCTCTTTATCTTTTTTCTCCAAGCGTTTTATGTAGGTTTTTTTATTATGGAATCCGATGCAACCGTCACAACACCTGTAGACCTTCTTCGTGAACGAAAACACAAAACCCTGGGATGATGAGTAATAAACGTTTGCGTTTCGAAGGTCCGTTTTCTTTTGTTGTACAAATATGAATTATGGTAGTCGCTCGTAGAAACGTCCACCCGACAAGTAAAATAAGAAAAAACATAAAAAAATCCACATTGAGTTATTATGTCCTAGAATTTGTCCCAATATATTTTTATTTACCTTCAAAAAAATCAGTCAAATTTATTTCTATTTTTATTCGATGTATCTATTGAAGGTATTTTGTTAAATGATAATTAATATTTTTACAAGGAACAACAAATTATACCTACTATCAAGAAAATGTGTAATTCAAAATGTTCGCTTTCGGTATAGTACCTATCTATTTTGTAATATTATGGTCCGTCGAATAATATTTGGATGTCTATTGTTTGAGCTTAATGTCCCATGACTTAAGATTGTAGAATATTGTCCAGTCTAATTTCTTCCGCTGTCTTGCTAAACTTCTAAAAATGAATTTGACATATAAAAATTATGAATAATGTATTGTATTTTGAATGAACACGATAGTTTAGTTATTTGTATATTATTTTACCTCATTTTTTTTTATCACGAATCATACTCCAAAATAATTAACGAGAATTCAGATTAATTTGTTCAAGTCTAAAATATAACTGTTTAATAAAAATAATACTATTTTGTACTTTGTAGGTATACTAAGGATATCATAATCATTAGTTTATAAGTATTTTAAAAGTAAATTTATTAAACTTAATCAATGCTAATTTTATTCTTATTTTTAAGTTATGATTTTATACTAATGTTACCTGTTCCTCACAAAAATATTTATATAATCAGCCAAAATTCGTAAGAATAAATATTTTTATAATCATAAAGAACTTTGTATAGTGTTATATCAATTTTTAGCTTATACAACTATTTATCAACTTCTTTAATATATTATAAATATTTATAAATTAATGTTTGTATAAAATCTACATAATAATTTTATAAAATAAATTTCAACTCGATTTTTAGTAGAGATCTTGAAATTAATTCTCATTTACCTTTAAGTGTGGTATGCATTAATTATAATCGGTAGATACTGAGTTAGTTAGTTTGGAATTTAGTATTTACCTACTAAAATATAAACTAAAGTAAATTCTGTTTTGAAATTAATATATTTTTATCGAATGAAATTAGTGAATAATACTATAGGTGTACCTATAATATAAATGTATAATTCGATATTGTGTACCTAATGTTTATAACAAGTTTATTAAGAACAGCATACATTTGTAGAAACAATAAAATTAGGTACCTATATCGTGTATACTATACTATGAAAACCAATTTGATTGATAATGCCATATCCGCATACCACAACATTTATATGATGTATGGTTACATAAAGCTGATTAAAGTTGTTAATATTCTAAACATGTTAATTTATATTTGGCCACCTCTTATGTTTATGAAAAGTAACTCTTAAAGTCAAACAAAAAAGTTCTGCGAAGTTTTCGTATTTACAATAGTAGTTTTTGAGGCGAATTACAACGACGGGACAACATTGGATAACTCTGCACTTTTTGAATTTCGACTTTAATATCTATTGGTTTTGTCAATACAGATCACATGATTGTATTAGATACTCTATTGTTTCATTATTCCTGAATAACGAACGTGCTATATAGGTATTTTGTTTATATTTAAGGAGTTTACAAATAGAGAAATGAAAAAGTTTTAATATTATTAAATTGTTTGGACGGACAGACACACATACACACACACAAAATATATTCCAAGCCGATGTCACCGGTTAAATATAATGTATGAAACCCACGTAGTCTGTTATCTGAAAGCTCGTAAATTTGAGTGCCAGGACACGCAGCTAATTCACGCGTTCTCTTTAATTTAATATAGGTGCGTACATTTCTATTATATATCTGAAAAAGAAAAAAAGCATTAAATATATACTTAACGTATTATGTACACACACAATGTTTCTATGTGTATTGAAAATAAGTCCGATACACTTGTAAATTATGCTCTGTCGTATAAATCATAGAGTAATATTCACACTGATAATAATTATCTACTCAAAGACACATTATGTGCGTAGGTAGGTCGTGACTCGTGAGTCGTGGTGTAGGTTGTATTCAGTATATAAATAATATTATTCAGTATTTACACGTCCACAAAAAAAATCCCTCGAAGTTCGCTTGTGTTAGGTGGTTAAAAATGTAATTTATGTATTATTATTTAATTTTTTTACATTATTATAGAACTATCGCATTATTTTTCGTACTTATAATTTTAACAGATATATTTAAATGAGTATTTATTTGTAACCAATTCTGATGGTTTGACAAGTCTGTACCAATGTAAAATGCACAGGTTTCAGTTTTCACGTGTTTATATTATATCCAAAACAATATTCACCAAAATAAATTCCAGATTAAATTTATACCGAGAGAGAGAGAGAGACGATATTGTCGGATAGTGCTCGTTTAAATTTAATATGGTACAATTATTAATACTTTCCTACGATGTTGAATGAAATTTCGATGAAATCGATCATACATAATAATAATTTCATCAGTCAATCGTCTATTTCCATCAAGACTTAAAATTGAATGTACTTGTTTATTTTTATTTAAATTTATTTATTTATTAAAAAATAAATAAAATTTGGTCTACATGTCTTACATATAATACCTAGTCCATTTTTCATAGTATATTTTTGTACTTTTAAGGTTTTGAAGACAAATTATACTTAAATTTTTGTTGTCAAATAGAACTTGTCGACGAATAAAAAATGTAATTGAATTAAATATAAATATTGAGAAAAATATTACGTGTATAATATGTGTACTACGCACTGTGGGTTGGCTAGTCCATAACAATTTTTGTTTTTAATTTTATTTATATAACCTGCGGTATCCCTAGATATCCCAGGCATCCCAGGCATCCCCTAGTCATCTCAGGTTACACGAATAAAAACATTTTTGTAAGCAAAAACGAAATTCATGTGTGAGCCGCCCTTAATTGCAAATTACCATGCATACAATTATTTATTGTTGAAAAATGATCTACATAAAAATAATAAGCCACATATAAATTGAGCTAGTAGTTTCCGAAACATAAAAAAGGCACTTCGATACACTATATATTATACAGTGTGATTTGTTTAAGCATTCTCACCTCCGTTTTCCCCTTTAATAGTACAAAACATCTCAAGTATTCAAAAATATGATCTTCAAATGTATTTAAAAATTTAAAAAATCAGAATTTTAAAATGATGAGCATTCTTAAAATTCATCTTGTTTACTATGGCACTGTTACCATTTACTAAGTTACTCAGGAATAGTGCATCTTTCTAATAGTGAAAGAATTTGTAGAATCGGTTCAGTAGTTACAGAGATTACCCCCAACATAAAAACAAATTTTACCTCTTTATAATATAATATAATATTATAAAGTATAGGTAATAGGTATATTATATTATATTGATAAGAATAGCAATAATCGTTATGTTGACAAAAGTTTATAAAAATATTTCTTTCTTATTATATTTTTTAATTTCATTACATAAGACAATTTAACTGTTGAACGAATTTTGATGATAAAATGGATTTAATGAACATTTTAAGAGGATTATTATCTTGTTATACTACATAAATGGCTTACCAGAATAATTAGAGTGCAGAACCTTTACGTCAAACATATTGATTCACTTTACGCAAATGAAAATAAATTAAGATAAGATCCATTGCCTTCTTTAAAATATTTAATTTGTTTCAGTATTCATGATTCATACAAAATATAAATTATTTTGAAATTTACATAATATTATACATAGTATTAAATACCTTATACACGCAAATGTTATATAGACACGTAAATTTAAATATTTTTTTTCTCGAAATCATTGTGAAATTATATTTACTTTTTGAGATGGAGTACCTATTTCTCATTTTGCTTTGACAACAAGACGCAATACAATTTATACACACATTTATGTTATTTATGAACATCATACGTCATCACATTTTTTTCTCTTTATATAGCTAACGTACGTGGATTTTGCTGAGTACATTAGATAATGGGATAAAAAAGATATCGGCGTAGTACAAGAGTTTATTTTAGTTGCAATATTACTGTACTACAGATCAGTGTATTTATGTTAAATTGGTGGTATTTATTTTAATCTTTAACTGTGATGACATACGTGTCTTATAATGTTAAATAATATTTGTTATTTCAGTTCCGGATCACGTGAGGCCTCGTGTTTGCAGTCTTCCAGAAAAACCATACAATCCAAGGTCTGGGGACGAATTGTACCGACTCCGTACTTTTAGTATAACTAATAAAGGTGGTGTGGTAAATTGTGGAGATAGTATTATAAACAGAAGATCCAGAAGTAATACAAGCGTCAATTCAACAACTAGCAAGTGAATATTATATATATACAGATATATTTTTATTATTATTTCGTAGAAATAACCTAATGGCTAATAATTATCAATTTAAAACATTTATGTCTATTTTGGTGGATCAAAACTATATCCGTGTGACTGATATTATAGTAATAACTAATAAATTATGAAACGTATAGAACGTATGCATATGAATACCTAATAATATTGTCTTACAACTACCTAGTTACAAGTGTAGTTTTTACTATCTAAGGTATAAATTATTAAGATACCTTATTAATAGTATCATAGGGAAATTCCATTTTCGTGAGCCGAAAACTAAATTCATGTGTGAGCACTGAGCTATCCTTTAGCTACCTATAAGGGTTGAAAAAATAAGCTAAAACAACTTCGAAAAAATCTATTGATATAACTTTTATTGAAAACTGTCCAGTAGTTTTTGAGTTTGTAGCTAACGAACAAACAGACAGATAGACGGACATCCACTTTTATATTTTTTGAAAATTACAATTGGAACATTTTTGAATAGGTACTTACATTTAATTATATTTGTAAATTTTGAAAATGGCTATTGAATTTGTATAAAGTAAATTCGTTAATTAAATTAAATTGAAAATATGAAAAGTTCCGCAAGAAACAGTTTTTTTTTGTAAGGAGGGGGGGGGGGGTGGTTGGAACTGTTGGTTGAAACACGTTTGTATGTGTGGCAAGGATTTGTAGCTAAAAATCCCGGGTGGTCACCCATCCGCGAGCTAGGAACACCGGCCAACGTGTACACTCAGAGCATTCTCGCAGTTAAGAGTACGGACCGCGCCACACGAAACAGTTTGTTTCGAACATTATATTATATTTATAAAACGCTTAAATATAATTTTTTTTAATAAATTGCGACAACATAACTAAATATGATCAAATGGTTTTGTTATAATTATTATGTGTGGTTTTGTTGCGGGTTTAGTGGTATTTTGAAATTTTATGAAAAATACTGGATTATAATCCCTAATTTTTATTCTTATTGAATTATTAAAAATTTAAATTAATTTAAACCGCCTATCTGTTAATAAGGTTGAATGTGCAAATAATTATGATACTAAATAAATAATTAAAAAAACTAAAACCAGATCTTCAAAAGTCCAGACTGATGACTGACATGTGTATAACTTGAATTCGATTTATAGCTAATATGAACTAAATAAGATTTTGAAATAATAAAAAAAGTCTTCTATTTTCCTCTGATATTTTTTGGACAATGTGTTGGTTTGGAAATTGATCATGAAACGAAATTTTAAAGTTTTGAAGTTCTAAAATTCATATGAACTGTAATGATTGTATTAAGTTTTGATCGGATTTAAGGAATCCAATAATTGTTTACAAGCACATTAATGAGTAAATATTCAACAGTCACATTATATTTTACTTTGAAATAGTTCTATATATTATATTATATTATATACCTATAAAAAATCTTTTTAAAGTGTACACGTTCGTAACGAAAATGATGTAACTTTAGATCTAGTCCTATCAAACGCTCACCTTAATGTCCTTAATGATCCTGACCCACTATTACCATTAAATAAGCATCATCCAGCTCTTAATGTTACTATTGATTATAATCAGTTTAATGTACTTAAGCCAACAGATTGTTATTATGATTTTAAACATTGTAATTATATTGATATTGTTAAATTTTTAGCAGATAATTTATCTTATAATACTTTTACTAACCTTAGTCTTAATGAATTAATTAACCACCTCTATAATTGTTTAAACAAAGCAATTTGTACCTTTGTACCAAAAAAGCATGTCTCATCAAACAGATTTCCCTCTTGGTATTCTACTGAGTTAAAAATATTGTTAACACAAAAAAAAATTGCTCACCCTTTGTATAAAAAATTTAATGACCCATCTGATTATAATAACTTTTCCCGTTTGAGAGCTAATTGTAAGAGAACTACTAAACACGATTATAAAAACTATACTAATAAAGTTCAACTATCTGTCAAATTAAACCCTAAGTCTCTCTGGAAATATGTTAACAATCGTCGTAATAATAATTCAATACCAAACCTCCTTACGCTCGACACAACGTCAGCTGATAATGGATATGATATTGTTAACTTATTTGCTAAGTATTTCTTTAAAAATTACCCTCAGCCAGACAAACTAACCACTTTGGATCCTTGTATTAAAAATTCTTTAAGTAATAATCATTCATTTTCCTTTTCGTCTTTATCTTTCACGGAGGTCGATGTTTTAAAAGAGCTTACCGCTCTCCCTATCAATTTTAACATCGGTCCCGATAACATTCCAGCCTTCTTCCTCTATAATTGTAGATTTATACTAGCGCCAACATTAACCTATATTTTTAACTTATCACTCCTAAACGGTATATTCCCCGACCTATGAAAAAACTCTTTTATTTATCCTGTTTTTAAAAAAGGCGATCCAACAAATGTTTCTAACTATCGGCCAATATCAAAAATATCAGTTATTCCTAAACTTTTTTCAAAACTAATTTCTACTAAAATCAATAATTATTGCTCCTCATTTCTCACTCGTCATCAATATGGTTTTAGACCTAAGCGATCAACAAATTGTAACCTAGCTATCACTAAACAAATAATAATTGACTCTTTCGAAGCCCATACGCAAACCGATATCATTTTCACTGATATGTCTAAAGCATTTGATTGCATAAACCATGAAATATTATTTATGAAATTAAAATTGTTTGGGTTCTCTGACCCTCTGCTTTCATGGTTTCGCTCTTTTCTCTCAAACCGTAATATCGTTGTTAAACATTTGAACTTTGAATCAGATCAATTCAATGTACCATCCGGGGTCCCGCAAGGAGATCACCTCTCTACTCTACTTTTTAATATTGTTATAAACGACATTCCGGATGTTATAAAAAATTCTCATGTTTTTCTTTTTGCTGATGACCTTAAACTGGTAAAAATAATTAACAATCAAGGTGACGCTCTCGACTTACAAAACGATATCGATAACATTCAATCCTGGTGCTCAACTAATCGCCTGTTATTAAACATTAACAAATGTAAATTTATGCGATTTAGCCTAAGTAAAAATGTCATCAATTACAATTACAAAATTTCCGGCACTCCTATTGAATTATTAACAAACTTTAAAGACCTAGGTGTCATTTTCGACTCTAAGCTAAATTTTTCGGCCCATATTGAAATGATAAAAAATAAGGCAATGCGCAACCTGGGTTTTATCAAAAGAACTTGTGGATCATTCAATGATCCACTATCTCTAAAAGTTTTATTCTGTGCCCTTGTTCGCTCAAACCTAGAATACTGTCCATTAATTTGGACTAACAACACTTCTAAACAGATTGATGCGATCGAATCAGTTCAAAATAACTTCCTCCGTTTCATCTCTTTCAAGTTTAGTATCTATAGACCACCTCATAGTTCCTATAATTCAGTTTTATCATTTATCAATCTCCTTCCGCTCAAAACTAGACGCACTTTACTTCTATCAAAATTTTTACACAATTTACTCTTAGGGAATATCGATTGTGATGAGCTCCTTTCCCTTATCCGGTTTAAAGTAAATCACCGTAACACAAGATGCAATGATTTATTCCATCCCGTCCCATATAAAACAAATTATATGATGAACTGTCCTTCTAATACCCTAATGGCTGCGGATAATTCCATTACCTTTGATTTTGTTTAGCATGTCTCGCCCTACTTCTTTCTTTGTTGTTATTTACTCTTTTAATATTCTTGTCTATATTTGTAACTTGTAACTATATAATGTATTATTATTACCATGTATACACACAAAAATTTGTTAAGTACTCATGTCCGTTTATAAAAAATAAATAAATAAATAAATACATTGATATAGAACCATTTTAAAGTGAACAAATAATAGAACCTATAATAGAACATATTTTATCAACTATAGTCTATAATGCTAATAAAATAGTACATATTTTTTACCTAACTAGTAACTATAGTATGTTATACGGTAATTTCGAGAATACCGAGTATGATAAATAATGAATTTCTCATAATTATTATACATTTATACAATATAACATAAAAATATTATCTTATACACAGTTTTACTAACGTACCAATCCAAAAATAATTTATTAATATATACAATATTTTTACAATGTTTTTATCCTCAAAAAATAATAATTTCGGTAAAACCTTTTATCTCAAAATATTTTACTGATAAAAGTTCTAAATAGCTGTTCGTTGAATGTTAATTATATTTATATTTTGACTAAGTTCATAGAAAATTTTCATACTTGGTATCTCAAAAAATAAACGTGATTAGAGGTATTATACCTATAAGGTGATTTTTTTTGTAAAGTCACACTGAACCTTTTCATTTTCAGTTAACGTTCTATTATATACCATCTATATTACATTTTTAATTCATAAACCAAAAGTTTTAACTATCACATGAAAGTATTGGAACATTCGGAAAGTATACCTACAGATGGAAAAAAATAATCGTTAAACCAATACTTCTTCGTCCCACTCAGAACCTAAAATATTAAACAATTTTTTTTTCCATTTGGTTTTATTTTCCCGTTTGCAGTTATTATTTTATAAAGAAAATATCATTTTTTTATGTTTTAATAATTAATGGACACTGAATATTTTGACTTATTTGAAATATTTAATTTACACAGATCGAATAAAACAACAAGAAATAATCCAACTTTATCAACCCAAACAAACACCCTGAGAATTATAAAATATTCGTATCAATTCTTTTGCTAGAGGGCTTGGCATTGGGTAAACAATAAAAAAAAACTGCATAAGGTATATTGATTGTGAATCATTAATTTTGTACCCACTCATTTAAAAAATAAAATATTATTAATATATTCTAAACTAACGGACAAATTAAAATATATTTTTTGATATTTAAAAAAATATTTTTGTCTGCATCAAACTGCAAACACAGTTAAAATATAATTTTGAACTTTTATGAGAACACAATTATTATAAAAATAACGAACACTCATTTTAAAATTACATAATTTATTGATAATATTGTACTTATATTATTTTTTTACCGATAACATGTAGTATTTATAGAGATATACATAACATATTATTGTTATTAATAATAACTTATTATGTAAATAATATCAATTATGACCCAAGAACATAAACATTAAATTAATACTATACTTTTTAGAATGAAATAATATATTACAAATATTTGCATTTAATTTCTGAAATAACATTTATGTCATTCGCCTACAAATAGTAAGTTTTTTCTTAATGATAAGAAACTTGTATTTTATAACTGTAACAGTTGATATTTTACACTTATATATAATATAGAATTTCATTGTTGGGAAATATCATATATCTACCTAGGTAAACCGTGAACAATATTGAACTTATATTGTATAGTTAAGCGTTGTGTTCGTCGTTCATGTGTTTAGTCATATAAAAGTGATTTTTTTCCTTTTAACTTTACAACTTTTTATTGGTAATCAACAGTTTTTTGAACCTATAAATTTTAAACTTTAACGGATACCTACTATTATTATTGACAAATTTTATGTTACTTATGTGAATAATATTATTTTACTTCTAAGATTTTTTTTTTAACTAAAAACGTTTTTCATTATACTATGTCAAATTACTTACAATTTATGTTGAACACCGCATCGGTTGAGTATTACTCTATTAATTTGCGTGTAAATGCTGAAGAAATGTCTTCATTATGTTAGTGAAATTCTTTCTAATAGATTGAACAACGCAATTTGTTTTATTAGATGAAATGGAAACGTGCAACATTAAGCTTTTTCTAAAACTTCTTTTTCTTGCATTCTTCTTTTTTTTTCTGCAGTTTTTCTTTGGACGATAAACATCAGACATTTTTCCCTTAAACCGATTCTGGCAGTATAAGCGATTGCATCAATTTACTGCCAGCTCTCCTACCACTAAATTATTATGTCTTAGGTTTGATTGATAGTTAGAACAAGTGAGTGTAGTCGTAATGGACATTAAACATGTATGCATATGACTGAATATATTTAATTAAAAGTTTAAACCCTGTGTCAAATCCGACATAATAAACCTTTTGGTTTACAGGAACCGTAGAGCAACATCACAGTTTTTATTCGTGTAATTAAAATTATACACCACCGTTAAGCATAGTAGCACACATACCGTGGTAATTAAATATTTTCACAAGATATGAACAGACTAACATATTATGATACGTATTTATATATTTTTTTCATATCCTATTATTTATTTCATAATGGTACATTATTAATATGTGGTATATTGTGTGGTAGCGGCTCCAAAATAATTTCTGAAATGTTTACTACATGTCTAGTATAATAGCATGCGGTCAACCATTGTTAATATATTATTACCAAAGCTATAGAAACTGAAATAATTTATAAGTCGGCTTTTATAACGAATTCGGTTACTGGTTTTCAATTATTACGATTTTTTTATCGATATTAGTTATCTCTTATAATTATTTTAATTTTTATAACGGTTTTTGTTCAAAAGATTATTTTATGGTTAGGTCGTATTTTCAAACTTCAGAGAAACCGAAGAAAATTTAATCGCAAATAGCTGAAAAACAAATAAATAGTGGGAAAAGTATTGGCTTACTATAGTTAACGAGCAAAAACCCAACTATTTAATAATATCCCGAAGAGAACATGTATCTAAAAGATCCTCAGGCAGTTGGTGACTTAACCTTCGAAAGGGTATCAAATTGTAAATACCTTGGAGTTTATATATTAATCAACAAAAAAATAGCCACGATGAGATTAACAGGAGAATAATGACATGAAATAAGTACTATTTTTCATTAGTACCATTATTTAAGTCAAAGTGACCATTCAAAATAATGAAAATAAGAATATATAAATGGCTCGTTAGAGTGTTAGACCTATAGTTGGTACCTACATTAATACTGCGGGCATCTACAAAGTCGGACGAAAGTAGATGAATAGTCTTAAAAAGAAAAATCGTACGTACAACCTGTATAGCACCAAAATGAGGAGGATAATGCGTTATGAAATCATGAACGAACAACAAATGCAGAGTTGAGGCCTGAGGCCCATATTTAATAAGCCAGTTATAATAAGAGTTCTCCTACCTAACCTGGGCGTGAATGCGTAAGATCACAATAGTAGTAATAATAATAAGTCACAATAATCCGAGAGGACGACCAAGAAACGGTGGAGTGCCGAGTCATGGAAGACCTCAAGTATCTGGGAATAAGATTTGGAAAACAAAGCGCAAGCTACTGACAAGGAGGCATAGTGGAAACAGGAAGCAACGATGGGGCCTGGAATAAGCCAAACAAGAATAATAATAATAATAATTCCAAACAAATTGATATAACATATGTATATCTATTATCTATTGATGGGTGGTGTTTTAATTTTTACCGTTTTTAGTAAAAAAATGTTTGTTGTTTTTCCGGTTTTAGTTTTGGTTTTGAATTTTGTCACATTTATTTTAATATAATTAACTGATAATAATTATGTGTGTGCACTGTATACTTATATAATGTAATCAATAATCATAGTATAGGCAAGGCATAAGATCGAAACTAATTTTTATCCATAACTCGTGATGTCATAAACGGTTCGTTAGTTTTAGTTTATTAAATGGCAACAATTACTAGGGTTTATGTAAAATAAAAAAATGCAAATTTTATGTCGGTCGACAGTTTTTGTAGGAGCAATGTAATTACTGCATTGACATAATTTCAATTAACGCCGGATAAAACCGGGACCGAGAAAAAGCGTAGTACCTACGTGCAGGGTAGGTATATCAACATAAACGTACATCAATCAATTTCGTTCAACCACACTGGCGTAATCGCAACACGCGTGTATGTTTAGATACATAATATTATATAATATTATGGTGTAGATTTAGCGTGATATTCCCATGGGTGTCTCTCGTGTCTCGGGAGATATGGGATTATAGTGATAACACGGCGTTACATGTATATTATACAAAAAGTAGCCGAGGCGCCAACAATTTCTTTTTGATATATTATTAGGATTGTATTTTACGAAACTCATATTACGATATAATATTATATATATACATCGAGCGTTTTTGCATGTACGATTGTTTGTGACGATAATGCGACTTGCGCTCGTCGTTAAAATCCATTCGTTTTTATATTTTTTTTTAACCAAATTATGATTTTGTTTTTTTTTTTCAATAGACATAGTCCCAGTAACCTAAGCGGAATATCACCTTTTGACAGTTCGTGTTGTGGTGGAAATAGCAGCTATAATGATCTAAGCTCTGGAGAGTCTAGCGTTGCCGAGGAGATACCCAAGTACAGGGTGGTGCTTCTGGGCGAATCTGGTGTCGGCAAAACGGCGTTGGTTTCGCAGTTCATGACATCTGAATACATGAATACGTACGACGCATCCTTAGGTAAGAACATTGGGTTTGATGAATTTACCAAGAGACAATTTTTTATGATCGAACCTAAATAATACACATTGCAGCCCAATGTTATGATTTGTTTTCGGTCCAAATTTAGGGCGTCGCCCATTACTGTACAAAAGTTAACTATTTAACTATATTTAATACCGTACATTTTTGTACTCTTGTGTATATGACTTAAGAACATTAAATATTATTACTTAACATAAACCTAACAAGACTGTAATAAAAATGTATACTTGTAAATTCAATAAACGAAATACTATAAGGTCAAAATATGGTATTAAAATGGAATATTACTTTGTATAAGTAAGTTTGTTTCGCGTGATGATTTTCAAAATAGCATTAAATACATAATGCCACAATTAATTGTAAATACTTAAAGTATTTTCCATATAAATTTGTTTATGTATACTTTTAGTATATTTTTATCAAAGAAGACTTAACGGCGTAGATATATGATTTTTGGGTGCATAAAATATACTAAATAGTCGCAGTTATGACCAATTTCATCTTTCTACTAAACAATGCAGTTATGGAAATCGTCGCTAATCTCTTTTACCGCGTGCCTTTTTATGGGATTTTTTTTCAAAGTATACCGAATCTTACATTGATTAAAAACCTTAAATGTCCTATATATTTTACTATATGAGTCAATTTCATACAATCGTAAACTAAGAGTAACAAGCTTATTTTTTTATCCATAGACATATATTTATTTTATTACAGGAAACTAAAATGTAAAGGAACAAAATAATAAATATAGTTATAATTTTATTATTAATCCTTTAAAAAATAGATAAATATATTTTGATGTTCCGTTCAATCAGGAAATGATTTATTTATGTACCTATCTATATTCTAAAATTGTACAATTTCATATAATAAAAGAAAATAATATCATTTATTTCATAACTTAATGTAACTCAGGTTCAAGATGAAATAATTAATCTGATTTAATATTACTTCATGTCTTATTTTTATTAAAAGATCAATAAATTGCGATTAAATTAGTATACACAGTGTGGGTTGTAATATTTTTCTTGGTAAACCATATATCTAAATCAAGAAAACTGGGTCCCTGGGGGCAATGACCCACCCTGTATAAGGAAAACAGATTGAAAATTACCAGACACAGCCACATAGGTTTACGAACTGCAATACAGTTATTATGTATCAGCGAGTTTAAAATAGGTTATCGTAAACATAATGTTGAAAAATACATATATTTTATTGTTTGTAGGCTATCACATGTTTCGCATATTATTAAACATAGGTTTAGAAAATTAAAATTTTAAATAATGTATCTGTAAAATATATGCTTGGTACCATATTTTATTTTATTTTGAAGGTGAAATATAATAGGTATAAGGTTATAGATAAAATAAAATATAATTAAAGCCTACCTGTAATATAACTAAGGAAAAAGGGCTAAGGAAAAACATGCAACGATTAAAATGATTATAAAGTAACAGTTCTACAAATAAAATTGTTTGAATAAAAATTTCAATTTTCAAAAAAAGTTTGATAATTTTTTTTTTTTAAATTTTAAATTTTAATTTAAAGGATAAGGCTTCAACAGTAAAGGTCATTAGCCTGGGAAAGTTACATATGTGTTTC
Source organism: Metopolophium dirhodum (assembly GCF_019925205.1). Taxonomy (NCBI): domain Eukaryota; kingdom Metazoa; phylum Arthropoda; class Insecta; order Hemiptera; family Aphididae; genus Metopolophium; species Metopolophium dirhodum. The sequence continues at coordinate 12,289,852 of NC_083565.1, forward strand.
TTAAAATTAGGTGTACATTTATGAAATTGATAATTTTGCACCAATTCGTAAAAATATAAACATATTTATTCTTATATCAACTTATATTTATAAAAGACAGTAGGTACCTATATTAAAAATGATTAGGTACATAAGTTGCGCGATGATAGTACCTATCTACCTACAATGATGTGCATAGTGCATGCGATATGTATTCCAGTATCTATACATTGGTGAGCATTTAAAAACTATACATACACAATAAACAATTAATAAAAAGGTAATTTAAATTTCTATAGACCCAGACAGCAATTTGTTGTCTAAAAATATGATTATAATATTATCATTATAAAATGCTGTCTGGGAAGCTGATCAGTCCAACGATACCATTCCTTACAATTATTATAATAACAACAATCTAAATATTAAATAGTATATAATATATTATGCAAGATAAAATAATAAAATTATTAATAATGTTGAGTAAGATCACTAATTAGTAAAGTATTAGTTGGTTTTTATTTTTCAACTAACTATTTTTATGAGAATCTTGGTTTTAGAATCATATGCGTGATCAAAGGTATCATTGCTTTTAGAATAATTTAAATGGTCTATCTATAAACATAGCACTATATAAAGTGAAAAAGTGTTAAAAGCTGGTTTTATATTATATAATCATTTATGTAGGCACATTATTCAATACTTGTTGTAGACGTTTTAGTTGTAAGTGGTGACTGATTGACTATTTTAATCTCGTATTAAATCCCTTATCTCATATTATGTTAAACATAATTTACTGTGCTTTGTCGTTTCGCTAGTCTTAAAATACAATTTCACGAAAGTTACTTTTAAAAAATATTCAAGTATTCAATACATAAAAAAATGTATCTAAAATACTATTAACAAGTTTTTCATCTACAGAGATGTAATTGAGTTTGTACTCAAATGCTCTATTATAAAAATAACAAGAAAACACTTACAAATGCAAAAAAAAAAATCTACCGTTATCATCTTGCGATTGATTTTCATGTTTAGTCTGTTATCGTGATAATGAACGGTTTAAACGCTTGTTACAGTATTTACAATTTTAAAACAAATATTTCTATACTATATATGCTAGAATTATAACTCGTGTCATCAAACTTATTATTGATTGAAAGTTTTTTTTTTAATAGCACTAACAATTAGTTAGAGTATAATATAATCAAATATTAATAAATACATTTTTGCAAATTAAATTATGAAGGTAGTAGCCAGTAGGTATATAGGTAAGACTATAATAATAAACCCAATCCAACCTTTCAGTAATCTCTGGCGTGTAAAATAATTACATGGAATTAATTATTGGGTCCACAAATAACAACTTGGCAATACAAAATATTTACCTATAACATGCAAGTTTCGGCGTAGAAAGAATATTAAAGCGAATTTCGGCTAATGTTTTAATTCGATTTAATTACTCGCGTTCTGATTGTTATCTAACATTATTTCAATAAATTACCGTCGCAAGACAAAGACGGGTTCAATTTGGAACGATGTAATAGGTACATTACACTACAATATTATATTCTTATTTAGTATTGTTTACGTTATCTGTTCTGCAACAATGATAGGTAATATAATATGTTATTAAAGAACAGCCATCTGTGTTGCAACTATAAATTGAACTTGCGCCTAGAAATAACTATCGGAGATCAACTTAACTGTGGAGTCTCCCGCACTGTACGGAAGTCTATGATTTGCATATATATAGTTTATTGATCATATCTCTATAATGTATCAAACAGCGAAAATAAGCCGATTTTGTGGTTAATGCTATTATTAATATAGTAGGTAGGTAATCTGGTAATCACATTATAACGTACCTACATTATTTGTTAAGTTATTTCATCATTATTAATTTTGAATTTAATTTTTCATAATAGATTTTATCATATGACATAACGATGTTTTAAAACAAAATTAAATCAAAATCAAAAAATTTCAATAGCGTATTCATCAACATTAAATTAAAATAATATAAAAGAAAATATATATTTAAATGTTGTGTCAATTAATCAACAGAATATCACCCGAAGATTGGAATAATTTTTTTATATTTGTAAATCGGTTCTTAGAACTACCAATATTATCATTTAGGGTAATACAAATTAAAAAAAAAAAAATCAAAGTTTCTATTTTTCTAATGACATTGTTATTAAATGAATTCGTATTTACTATAGATAATGAGTAATGACTAATGACTTAATAGGCGGCGATGCCGGGACCTATTAACTTAGCTAATGTCCATAATATGTTTATTTATAATAATATTATAATAAACACTAAACATATTATTGTAAACGTATATATAAATAACTTACAAAGTGCGCTCAATGGAAGACTTTTTAAATCCGTCTTTTTTTCAGACTATTAAATAATCCATCTTTTTTACTTATAATAATTGTTCTACATTGTAACAGATTGTAAATTGTATTATGAAAAATAAAAAAACTATAGATAATAAACACGTTAATTGCATTTAATTTCACAATAAAATACCTCATACCTATAATTTTCGAATCGACTGTGTAGAGACGAATTTGATCTCCCCCTTATCAGTGGACACTTTATCAAAGAATATCAAACATTATTCGAAATACTTTTTCTTTATTATTGATTATTACACCTACCTACATTGAATTTGATTAAATATGCACAATTTAAAATAAAAATATGATCACACAATATTATTGTCAAATAGTTAAAAGTTAAAAATTTAAAGCTTGTAAATTATAATACATATTATTTTCCAACTTAATAAGAATACATAATATAATATGCGTGTAGATACCTATATATTATATATTATGTACTTACTACAAAAGTGAATTTTATTAGTTATATACTTATACCATACATCTCAACGTCACGTAAGTCAGTCATTACAATATCGGTCGTTGTTATTTGTTAGTAAACTTAAGAATGGCGAAATGTACGCTTAAAAGCAAACAAAATCCCTTGTATTATTGCACACGACATGCCTAATAAAAACACTCGAAGTGATGTCAAGTTACCAATAAAATCGTCCCAATCCACTTTATCCCAACTATTTGTATTTATTTATTTTTTTCTGAATTGTTTTTGAAGTGACGTAAACTCGGAGGTAAACGTCCACTGTACACACGTTGGGCTTTGAATGACGGGCTTATATCATGTACCTACGTTATTTTATGGTATAATAAAGTTCTTTGGAATGGGGAACGGAAACTCCGGTAAATTTTATTTTCTGTCTCGAAATGGATTTAATAAAAGCACTGAATGAATAATGTATTATTACGTAGTAGAAACGTACAATGTATACCTTTATGTATGGTAAATTTTCAATTACGTTTGCAGATGACGAGTTTGGTGAAAAAACAGTTTCCATACTACTGGATGGCGAAGAGTCTGAAATGGTGTTCATTGATCACCCTAGCATCGAAATGTCGGTAAGTACTTGTACAATTTGTTAACGTACCAAAGACAAATGTGTATACTGATATCTAAAAAAAAAAAAAAACCGGTCGTGTACATTATATTTTATATTTTATTTTTATTTTTTATGTGTGTATACATGTAGGCATTTTATTTTTATAATAGACGTTTTAATATTATACTTTTTGCATTTTTAACTTATAACTCATAAGGTTTTCTCAGAAACATTTAATAATTATTCTCAGTATTTTTCTTATACAAAGTTTATACGTCTATAAAGAATTCCACTAAAATGCGTATAGGTATGTATTATATTTGAATTGAAAAATGATGAAATAAATACTTTGAAAGATGTTTTCAGTATCTCAAAGTAACGATTTTGTTATATACAAAAATGTTCAATAATATGTTTAATACGTTAAATCAAGCCTTTTATTAGATATAAATCATTATACTATACAAACTTATTTTATTCAAACTCTTTGATTCCATTTAGTTTAAGTAAAAACTTTAGTTCAACAAGTTGAACAAAACTATACCTAGATGCTTACTTGTTTTTTATAACATAATATTATAATAATAATAATTTTTTTTTTCTATTAATTAACCCGCGGCAACGCAGGCCATTGGGTGGTTTTTAACTGTGGGGGAGGGTACTGTATAGGTTCGAACACGTGTGTTTATTAGTTTTGCAAGATTTTTTAGTGGGCACCCGTAGGTATCTTTCATGCCCGGGTAGGGGATGGCGGCACTTCTCTCCGGACACCTTGACTTGCCCGAAGAAAAAGCTGCCCGCAGCCGAGGTTTCGAACCGGCGTCGATGCGCGTCGCAACCGATGCCTTTAGTCCACTAATAATTATTATGACATTATGATATATTATTTTTTGGTACATTCTTCAAATAGTTGTTTAGGATTTTGGACTTAAGACGTAGGTACCATATTATATGATTTGATTGAGAATCAAATTTGATTATTATTTTTACCATAAACATGCCTACAATTTGTGATTAAGTTGGCCTTTTGTGAAATTTAATTAAATGTCATTAATAAATTATTTTTCAATTCAGCGAGATTATTTTAAAAATCAATATAAAAACAGTGTAAATAATAATATAAACTTGTGTGTATTAAATAAACATTGAAATATTACTGAACAAATATAATAAACTTATCCTTTCTTATTTTACTAACTTATTGACATTTAATCTCAACAACTCTAATATAAACGGATATCTAATAATACTAAATGGTTACATTTTTAAGTAATAACTAATAACTAATAACTCTCATAAATAGTTAAATAGTCTATTTACATAATTGATGCCATTAAATTTTATTAAGTAAATCATAAAATTACGAATTTAAAAATATAAACAATAAAAAATTGAAAATGTTTAAGATTATCAAAACTATGTTTTTACATAATGTGTTTTATACATAATATTTTCAAATCGACATACTAAAGTACTAAACGTACTTAGATTGACGTATTTGAATGACAATATAGCTTGTTCGTACAATTTTTTATTTGAACGTAGGTACATTGGTACAATATATAATATTTATATTTACACATAAATTAATTCAAAAAAAATGTATATATTTATTTTTAAATTTAATTGGCTGTATTATTGACACTGATTATAATACTGTGTAGGTAATAGGTATGTCTGTAATAATTAAATAAAAATTACATTTGTATGATTTGCTGTCCAATATTTATTATGACTATGTACACACATTAGGTAAATATTCGATTATACTTAAAAATATATTTAACAGATGATTATGTAAGCAAAAAAAATTATTCGTTTGTAATGTAGGTAAGTATTAATTTTTATAGTTCGTAGATAACTCGAGCACTAGGTCTAGTTATTAAGTTGAATGTATGAAAGTTTAAGTTCGAAGGAAGTTGCTTTTTTCAAATAATAGCTTTTACGTTATATGTACTGGAATAGGTATGATAATACAAAAAAACGTAAATCGAACAATATCCTTATGGTTTTCGTAAAATTAAAAAATAAGTAAAATAGTTTACTTAATGCTGACGAACGACAATATAGCATCGAATTATTTGTAATAAGTACCGTTATTTATCTTAGTTGCAATATTCACTCGTTGTAATATTATTTTTAAATATTCAAAACATTTTAATTTCTTATCTATTCGCACTGTAGTACATACGCATATTATACAATACAGACGCATAGGTGTTATAAATACAATTTTTGGCAATAATTTCGACGCGATAGTTTACCGCTATTTACAATATTATTATATGTATACTCATTACACTCGTGTTTATTGGAATTTGTTGTGCTCGAGACTCGTCGCCTACGCCGTGAATTGCTATCACGCGTCGAAAAACTAATGTTATATACATAATTATATACAAATTTATATTATGCTGAAATTAAAAATAACTATATATATATATATGTACAACGAACGAGAGTCCTTAACAGCAGCGGATGGGTACAATCACTCGGGACGCGTAAGAGATTGATAACAATGATAAAAGACATTACTAATCCCGGGGATGGGTGTGGGCGCACACCTACACCGTCTACACGACGAACCCCTCGACGGCGTGCGCGACCCGGTTGTCGGGCGGCGGGTACCGGCAACAGTACGACGTGCTGACGCCCAGACAGGCGAGCGTGACGGACAGGGCGGATATGCCGCACACGACGCCGGCCCCGATGTCGTTAAGCGCGGGGTCCAGCACGGTGCTCTGGCACATGAGCCACAGCGCGCACGTCTCCAGCGCGCTGAACAGGGCCACCAGTATGTAACCGGTCACGTAGTTGCGGTTGGGCAGCCACCGCCATTGCTGCGACCGGAAGCCGGGGAACCCGAGCACCAGGCACACGGCGGCCGCCAGCAGCCCGGCGTTCAGATAGTACAGCCGGCCACGCCGGGACATGAGGTAGAAGCACAGCATGCAGCTGGCCGTGCCTGACACCACCAACACCATGGCGGCCGACCACAGCGTGCACACGGGCAGCGATTGGACGGGCGTCCGGGCCGGCGGAGTCCGCGACCACGACGGCTTGGCGGGTGACTCGGCCTGATGCGGCGTCGTTTTCTCTTCAACCTGCGAAAATACAAAAATATGAAAACATATACTATAATATAGTCATCGTGTGATGAATCGCACTTTGTCCGTTTGACAACTGCCGTATTGCCTGATCTAATGCCTATGCTGGCCACACTCATATGTAGGGTGCGCTTGTTTTCGGGTGTTGGTGGGTATGCAGCTGATAGCTATATTCAGTGGGCGGGCTGAAGGGCTCAACTTTGCCGCAGCTTTTTTCGCGACTGTGGCGCAGAATTACACGGTAAGGCCCGACCTCTTGGATGTTTCGACCATATTTTATTTACATCATAACTTTGCTATAGTTATAATGAGGGGTGGTGGTGGTAGTAAGTACTTCGTTATGAAAATTCGTCATTTAAAATTTAAGTTCAGTCCACCAATGGCTATTTTATATAATATCAATACCCACCCTAGTTATCATTTGCGTTGCAAAGGCTATAGACTATATAGAGTATATTTTAGATTAACAGATATCGCCTTAAGGTTAGGTTATATCATCAACATATTAGAGAACATTTTTTGTTTATCATCATCGGCATATTAAACTCGACTGACACAGTAATACCTATAATACCTATATGCTATAAGTGATACTTTGTCTTAGAGAGGAGATCAGCTGTAATCTGCATGTCTTGTATAGTTTCTTATACTGCAGTTATTTATTTTAAATTTTAAAAAATTGGTTTAAAACTTTTTTGGAACATTACTGGATTTAACAATAAACGCCTAGTATGCGGCCACACTAATATTTTGTGATTTTGAAAAAATGTTTTAATGCACAGAGTGTAATAGAAATAGTTACCTAACTGAAAAATGTAATTAAGTATTAACTAATCACCTATGAAATAATTGTTGTTGTTATCAATATTATTTTTTTTATTTTAATAATTTATATGTACCTACAATAATCATATAAAAAAATAAACAATTTATCACAACAAAAGTTATCACATTAAAAGTTATTATTTATTACATGGTTGGTCAATTAATTCTAATAGCTCTTCCTGTTACACCCAGACACTTGGTTTAATATCGATAGTTTGAAATCTTTAAACATTGTTGTTACAAACATATTTCGACGTGACTTTGACTATAACTGTGACCAGTAAACGTATTATTCCGTATCTGTAATATTAAATACTCTTCCGAAAGTATCAAACTGTGAATATAGTATGATAATATAAATACTAATGTACACCGTCGAGTAGTTGGGATTTTTCCTAACCACCCGGAGTAGATGCTGTCCTGCAACTGTGGAAGTATGAGTGCGTATAGGAGGTGGTATTAAAGGAAATTGTAGAGATGATCAAATATATTTTATTATTTGCTGATTTATCTCCAAACTCCCAAGTTATTACTATATTTATACCTACCCTGAAATCTGTTAGTCATCTGAACTTTTGATACTGCTCAATGCCTCAATTTCGGTTCAACTACCCTGCCGGAGTCGTTCAGTACCTACCTACCTACCTACCTACCTACCTACCTACCGCGTGTTTGTAATTCATTAACGTTATAATATTATATAAATTATAATAATATACCATAATTTAACATCGCGGTCCCGTCAACTGACGGAGGTCGCGTGGTAAACATGAAACAACGTCTCAAACTCGCCGCCGCCGGCTATATAACCGCGCCAAAACGAATTTAATAATATTGTATTATATAGGTACGCGATTCGGGAGTGCGTTGACTTTTCCGTGCGGCACAGGATAATTGAAAATCTACTCGATACCGCCTCGAACGCACACAGCAGCATTAATCATATTATTATTATTATTATATTGTTATGCTAAGAAATGTGCGTGCGTGTATTTTGGTATTGGCTTCCTAATTATTGAGAGACGTTCGGAAATGACTTTATAAACAACGCGCGCGATAAAATGGTATATTATTATATTGTTATCGCCGTCTGCAGCGGCAATCGAAATACCGAAAACTTTTGCGAGGTTCAGACGACAATATGCCGCGTATACACCGACCGGCGCCGAGAGTATACCTGTGTAATATCTATCCATATATATATATATTTATGTGTGGGTGTGTATAACGCAGTTAATGCGAAACTTTTTAATACGGCCGTCGGAAACTCGGAACGACAGAACGTGATGAAAACTGCCTCTCCCCCCCCCCCCCCCCCCCCCCGGGATCGTCCAACGCCAATATTATAGCATACGCATAGCACGTTACACATTACACGGGCGTTATATTATAAGGGCTCGGTTCCGCCCACTATATTATATACTACAACATCATCGTCAAACAAAAACGGCTTCCGACGCGTAGTTCGTAAATAATTATGTAATAATATTATAATATTATTACGACGGCGTTGGATATTGTCGATGTATTAAAATAAATCGCACCGGCGGATTTTCGTCGTCGTCGTCGTTCGATCTCCCCCGGTGGCAAAGGCGACTGGTCTACGATATATCGTTATAGTATATATAGCTCGGTGTGCAGGCGGCGGGTATACAGATACTATTCGTATGTTGTATTATTACGTCTATAATAGTATAATGCTTTGAGTATAATAATCATTACGGTACGATATACCTTGTAAACACGCGTTCGGCTGTTTTCGCATTACCGGAAATTTGTCGGTAGGCAGCACGAACCGGCGTGGGTGCAGAGCACGCGCACAATTATTATTCAGCCAATCGGGATTTTCGTGTCACGGTGCCAAGTGAACACCCGCAAAAGCCCTCCGCAAAATCTATTTGGGAAATAACGTTTTTGGCTTTGGCCAACGAACAACGTGACACAGCGTTATTATTTGGGGCTTGGTGCGGCGTCTATGTCTTACCTTTAATAACCGCCACAAATTGCTCTGCGAGAGAATAATGCAAATTCGCAAAATATTTCCGTCCCGATGACAATCGGCGATTGGATAAAATTGAATAGGCACAAAGAACTATTGTCGAATAATAATTTTTAATCTCGATTCATACGTCAAAAGTCATAAAAAATAATAGTTTTACAATATTATAGCTAGGTATGTTACTAATACTATTAGTATCATAATAATTATTTTAATAATACGCGAAGAGCAAAAATTATTCGTTTACTGTACACAGGTATATTATAATTTATCGAAAAAATACAATTTATTATTATTAATTATTCCCATCCTTGTTTTATGAATAGGTACTATTGAAAAATAAGAAAATTAAAATTGTCGATAAATGTTTATTCTCTGTAGTCTATACTCTATTACTCTATAGGTGCACGTGTTTGAAGCTAAACGTTTTATTCATATGATTTGATTGTAAAAGCTGAAATATGTTTCGTGTGGGCCACAATATTATAAAAGTAAACGAAATTTTGAAAAAATGATTTAAAAAACGCTTTTTACTGAGATATCGGGTTTTTGGCCCTTGTTTTCGAACGATTCGTACATAGATAAAAAATGAACATTTCTCGCTGAATACAAAATAATATCACACGGAAGACACTTAGACATTGTATATCAATATCATTATAAAATTACCGTCAGGAAATCAGGAAAAAGGCGGTTTACTGCAAGTACAAGTAAAAGTATCCACATGTTTCGTAGTATTATATGGTGAGATGGTTCAGTCGAATTGGTCATGTTAGTTTTAAAGGATTTAAGCGTTCTAAGCGTTCATGGTATTTCAATATCTATTTAAGCTAAAGCTTAAGGTTAAATGAAGCTTATTACTATCATTTTCTGGATTTCAATCGAAGTTTAAGTATACGGTATATATTATACCTTTACATAGCTTCAGTTTATCTTAAGGGACGCTCTGAGTATAGTTTAAGTAACGAGTGTATTCTAAAATTGTTAATTTTTTTTCCTTATATACTTAAGAACCTGTTGCTGGCCATTTCCATCATTATTTTACTTGTTTCTGAATTTTGCGGTAGAAGGATTTCCGAGCGTAATTTAAAAACTCAGCTAGAAAGTTAAAGGGACTGGTAAATTATATTTTTACAAAAAAAAAAAAACCGATAATGTTAATTTCAAGTAGGAAAATGGATGTACAGCAGTTTTTTCATTAAAAGTTATTTTTCAAAAATTACAAACAGGCCATAGTGTAATATTGTTATATACCATGAAACATACAAAACAGTTGAAATAAAATAATATTATCACTTTAGTTAATATGATGATCAATAATAATAATAATAATAACATGTCGACTATAGTCATACAAAATATAGTTTTCAAGCTTAGCCAAGTGGATGATTGAAATTAATTGTTGAACTACACGTTTACCTTTTAGGTTCACCTTAATCATGGTTTTTGGTTTAATTTAAGCCTAAAATAAACCACCATTGAAATCTGACCCTAAGAGTGCTAACTCGGAGCAATAGTCATAGATGCGTTTATATTTTATACAATTATTATACCTGAAACACGGACGGCAGCGGTGCCTTATTGTAGATGGGTTGTATGACGGCCGTGTTCCTGGGCCGGTCGTACTGGACGCCGGTCACCGGCACGCACGTGTCCAGATTGTATTCGGACAGAAACTCGGGCGGCCGCTTGTGTTTGTTGTAGAGTGCGGCCGACGACCGGGCGCGGCGCACGGTGACCGGTCTGAACGCGGCCGCCGTTTGCGCCACCATCGGTGCAAACACGTCGGCGGTTCGGCCGGCTCCGGACGGCGTGGACGGGAGGCTGACGGTGCCTGACGCGTCACCGTACACGTCCAACCGGCGTCTGGCTTTGCACGGCGTCACGGCCGCCACGGACCGGTCACCGCCGGCCGCGGGTGGCGGAGTGTTGCGCCTGGCTCGGGCGGCCGGGAGCGGGGGCGGGCACCCGTTCATCTGCAGTTGCTGTAGCTGTTGGTAGTGGTTGTGCTGTTGGGCGCGCAGGAGCAACGTCCGTTCGGCAGGGTCCGCGGCGTCCGAAGACCTGCGCAACCGTGTTGGCGACTCCATGTAGTAGAAAGAAGCGGACGTGTCGTCGGCCTGCAGGAAGTCCATGGACGGATCGATGTCCGGTATCTCTTCGTACCGGTGGTGTTGGTCCACTTCGCACGCGTGGTTGTAACCGCCATTGTAGTAGCCGCGCGACATGGTGCTGCTCCGCTGTAATATATTATTACTATTATTATTATTATTGTATTGTTTTATTGCTTCGTTTCTGACTGACAAACGAAAGTTAAACGAGGCTCAAACCTTATAATCCGCGAGCCCGAAAACACGGCACTCGCACCGTAGAATATTTAGTATATTTTATATTATATTATACTCTGTTCAACGACATTGAATATTCACCCTTAAATTAACGATTTTATTATTTTGTTGTAATTCAAAAAACGAATAACCGTAGTTACATGAAATGTTTATATTAGCATTTTCTATCCATGGTATAATTTTAAACATATAATAACATATAATTACACTTTTAAAGTTATTTATAGACATTTGAACATTTCAATTTCGTTATACATGAAATATCGATAGAAATTTGTTGTTCTAATAGGTTGTATTGACTCAAAAGTTTTTTTTTTGAGCTTTTAGTAACAAGCTATGACAGTTCAACCAGTAACTATTCACTCAAAAGTTAATAACAATAATATAATATCTATGATAGAAAATATATACACTATTATAATAATTTAATATTAATTAATTAATATTTAATATAATAAACGCAATGTTTTCGGAAAATAAATCAACCTCCCGTAATACTAGCTAATAAAATAAAATAAGTTACTTGAATAGCAATAACAAAAAACTAAAAGCACTCCATTAAATAAACTTAGTAAAGGCTGACAGACCATCTCTAATGAGAATCGTATACAATAATATTATATTATTGAATTCAAATAATTCATTACAGTGACCCACTCGACCTATATACAGGAGAGAATGAGAGATATAGTACTTAATACATATTCTATTATTCTATGCACAATGTATGATGTACGGTCTAGCTGGAAGAGTAACACGGAGGTATAGATCATACACCAATTATGATATATGCGTCTAAATATTGTAGGCTATGGTTAAATAATAATAATACAGCCAAGTAAAATTCAAGTTTTTCCTGTATATAGTTTTAGCAGTTTTACAAATAATTAATACATTCCGTTATCACTATAATATTATTATATTTATAAACATTATTCTGACGTGTACCTAAAAGATCTTCATCATCAGTTTGAAAGAGCACGTCGTAATGTATTAATAATATTATTTTAAATACTCGTTGACATAGTCGAATAATTATTTTAATTTTAATTGAATCACATATTATATTGAAATAGTTTCGTTTCACATTTTAAACATTTATCATAATATAGTAAATAACTACTCTCAACTGCATATCTTAAAAATATGTTATATGTTTAGTTCAATACCATATCAATTATAGTATGATATCAGTTATCACAACATGCCAAGGAAATATTATTGTGAGCACTGAAGGGCAAAATATAGTTTCAACTGTTCTATACTGTATGTAATCGCCTGTCCATTATCTGGTAAATATTTTATGTTAGGATAAATTATACATATACATATCATATACATGTCAGCATTTTGTGATGTATTAGGTACATACATTTGAAATATCATTTATCACTTTTGGTCAAATATGGACACAATTATACAGATATTCTCAAGGTATTGTGCAAGGGTGCGAAATCTACATCATGTGGATTTTCATCCTCGATTCTCCATTATAATAAATTTATCAAAATTAAATGAAATCGAATGCTTACACAATAGTGAATACATCACTATCAAAATTGTTTTCATAATGACAGGACTAAAATAAGTCTACAGTTTAATTTACATGGATTAGGACATTTTAGAAATATATAAATAAAATCTCTAGCTTTTTAAATTTACTGATATTCATGGGATTAAAGATATTTGAGAGAACTTTGGAGTTATGGCTTTTATTATTTTCCTTTCATTTCCATCATAGCATTCTCCTTTGTCTCCTTTATATATTTCTATCCAATTTATTTTTCATTTTCACATCTTTATTTATATGTTTTACTTATATATAGTTCTACCAAAATCGATCCTTTCAGAAACTATACAGTCGCATAAGGTATTAATTTCTTATTTTACTCAATCAAAGCTTTTCTGAAGATAATAGAATTTGGAAATCGTTACAATTTTATAAGGCATCCGTTTAAATCTCGCAATTACTTTTCTTTAATATTAAATCATCCCCTTGATGTTATTATAACTAACTCATTACTTCAAAATTCGTTTAATTGACACATATAATATAAAAATGCATAACTTATACAATAATAAATTACTATATATTATATTCAATACTTACAATTAATTTGTTTTTGCATTTTTAAAGTTGGTACTATAATTTAAAAAATAAGCTTGATTATATAGTAACTTATATGCACGTAATAATTTAAATGTATGGAAAAATACGATATCATAGCAATTGGGCCGGGGGACACCATACACTTAGTGGGCCCCCTTTCAACTTTAACCTCAAAATAATTGTATTACCTCATTTTAACCACTGTACATTATTGTATAATTTTGTACTGTACAAAAAGAAATATATAGGATTGATAAATAAATAATTATGTAATAATGTGTTAGTGGTTAGTGTACCATAAACTCCACTCCGTCTGTCTGGTTACATGCACCCTTCAACCAATACGATTGTCAGAAAAAGGCCGCAGTTACAAATTCTATTTTTAGCATTAGATTAATCATGATATCTCCATAGATAATAAAAACATGGATTGGACACACAATTTAAGATATTACCTCATGCGCATAGATTAAAAATACCGAATATCAATAAATGATTACTACATAGAATAGAATCATAGATAATAAAGATATGCATACAACTCCCATTTTATACAGTTCATCCACATTATCCACAGACTTCTATATAGAAATCTATGAATTCATAATAGTATCATACATTATATTGTTATCAATTTATTATTAGAATAACAATTTAAAATATATTATCATTCAGTAATTTTTCATGAAATAAAATTTAGAACATTTTTATTTTATAATTATATTAATAAATTACCTAATATACCTACAAAAATACCTACTACTTTTTTGAAAACTGTTTTGAACCCATTAAAAAAAAGCCATCCGGGCTTGCCTTGAGTTAAAAAGTTAAGTTGTATTTAAAATTTTACACTATCAACAGTTAACCAAATATTACAAGAGTTTGAATAATTTAATCTAAAAAAACAATTATTATTATTTCAATTGTATACAGGGTTTAACGTTGATAATATTATTTTTAATATATTATATAAATTATATTTTTAAAAATGGAGTCTCCGGGAGTAATTTATAAGTTTATAATTTATTCAAAATTAATATTTTGCACCGCTGCATTTATCAAAAATGAAACTTAAATCTTGGTTGATTCTTAATTTCATTATACCTATTATGCAGATAACTATTTAATATTTATACATAAAACAAACCATACAAATTGAAATGTTGATGCAATTATAAAATTATTTGCTAGATGGATTACTGTATATTCTGCTATTTTATACTGTTAATTCTTTTTAAATAGGCGGGATAGAGTCAATGCATATAATATAAGAGTGGTGGACGGAGCAGCAAGTTTCGAAACTGCTATTTCCTAGTGACCGTGACAGGTGGAAGGGCTTAGTAGAAGCTGCAAAAGGCCTTAATGGCCAATAAACTCTTCTGATAAAACTGAAAAACGTAGAGCATTTTCTATTATTCATCATAGAAACTATCAGAAAGAATTATGATTTAATAAAATGTTATTACTTTTGTGCTTGTATATTATGACACTCATTACCGAAATATGACAAACAAAAAATTGCAAATAATTATGAACTTGGCGCTGCGTTTTATTACGGTTCGCAAAAATAGAAATCGATAGGTGGCACATCTGAATCTCCGTAAGTATGTAGATTGTAGGTATTCTACCTTATATAAATAAGTACTGTATTAAATTCACAATAAATGGTACTTCAGAACAGGAGACGCTCAGAAAATGTATTTACTCGCATTTATATATACATTATATATAATATATTATATAACGGAATCGAGGCGAGTACAAACCGAAGATTGAATAAGCCGATTTCCGGAATCTTGTCGTCGAAAATAGCGTTGACAAATGCCACACTTTTATAACCGCTGAAAGCGTTATATATAGTCGTAATAAAAAGGCTTAACGGAAATGAACTGCAAAGGTGATAATAAAATATATACATATAATAGCCCGATGGCCAGAATTGATGATGGATATCCCCTCGTCTCATCCTAGCTATAAAAGCCGACGAAATATTTTTACGTTTCCAGACGTCATGCCCCGTCGTTGATAGGTTGATAGGTGCTAATGCTTCAAATATCAGTCAATCTGTGACGGAGAAACACACGTTTCATCCGTCGTGTCAACATGTCGTGCTATACACGGATATGTATTCAGAATTTCAGAATTTTAGCATCCAGATGCTAATTTATTACCCCGTTCTGGCCTTGTAAAAGTACATATTGTTGCATTACAAATTAATTACATGCATATTACATATACTCGAATAGACAAAACGGTTTGGATTCTAAAAAGTATGATAATATGCACATTGAATACACTATAATATTTGATGCAAATACAAGTAAGTATGTATTAATGTATTGTGGAGAACAGTCGTCGCGGCGTTCTAGTACGAAAAAAAAACGTGATATACATAGATGTGTATGTCTTGCATTGAAGCGTAGCCGTAGCCCGCAAAACTCCGGAAAAATTCGACTCGATTGGTCAGATAGCATAAACGATGATGGCTAACAATTTATTATACATACACGATTGTTCATTATTACAATAAACTCGTTTCGATGGAACGTCGTCTCGCAACTCGCAGTCACAATGCACAACACTTCACGCATTCGACAACGGCAGGGGGAAAGCTGATCGAGAATTATTTCCGATTGCGGCTGGTAGCTGCTCGAAGCTTGATATTATGCTTCCGTTTTTAATTAGGATTGACCATTGACTAACGGAAGCTATATCCACTGGCGAATAACGAGGTAAACTATATATTATATGGACGGCCGCGGCGGTCGCCTCAAGCCGAGTTCACACTATACACCGTGTCGTGTCGTTTCGTGTTTTTATGTTTATACCAAAATGCAAAACCGACGATATGAATATTGTACCCGATGATAACACAATACATTTTTTTTTTAGTTATCACTTTTCTCCACATAAATGTAACCACACGGTCAAAAGTTGAATACTATGCGGTATCGTTTGGTAACCACTAACTGGTTATTTTACACGACACGGTGTAGTGTGAACCTGGTTTTAGTCGCGCTATAATGTCTACCGCAGTGCGACCTCAACCGTGGTTTACAGTCTGAGACCGCGGTTCAAATAACGGTATACGATACGACTCACGAGTAGGTAACTTCGGTATTTCCAGGCAGTTTTCGACTCAGTCCTTTTCAGCAGCTCGTTTCTCGACATCCTTCGTACCGTTTGGACTTTGATTTTCAATTAATCCATTTTTTCACGTCGTCGTCGCCGAGTATAATATATTTACCTATAGTGGTGTGCAGTGTGACGAAATGTCGGCAGAACGAGTCTTGTACGTATATTTGTGAACCTCATAATGTCTGGTCTGATATAAATACTCGTCACCAATTACCTGAGGATTTCCTGAGGTAAAGCGCACTTTACTTTTGAATGTTTACAGGTTCCTTGTATAAAAGAGATAGGCAGCTATTTTTACGACCATTGTTAGCCAAATACACACTATTTATAATACTGAAGTATAATATTATCTAATATCAAAGTACCAACTATGCACAAAAAATTAACACAATCCACATACTTATGTTATTAGTCCTATTAGTCTAAAAACTTACAATATACTACCATTAGAAATGAAACACAGAAACTCCATTAAAATTCTTAAAAAAAAATTATACTTTGGCAATTACAAGAACAAAATATAGACAGACTCATAAAAATGTATAGGATTACTGCATTACTTATCATATTAGTTACCTATACGATTTTAGTAATATTATTATTGTTCATTTTAGTTTTATATTACCATATTATATTGTAGGTATTATTTAACTACCCAATTTTTTACATAAAACTATATTATATAAACAAAGAAAAGAAAATATCTATTTACTTATATTAATATTCTAGTTATGTGAAAAATGAATATTACAAATTTTAATTATTTAATTTATAAGAACTATTTAATGAATTTATATTTCAAATTGTGAACTCATGGGACCCCACACGAACATGTTCAGTGGGGCCCATTATCTTCTTGAAGAATAAATAAAATAAAATAAAACTAAAATACATATTTTGTAAAATAAAAGTTAAACATTGGTTATTTATTTATATTTAAATACGGAACGAAGCCAATTACAAGAACATAATATGCTATATATCTACATTTCAAAATGTTCGAATTTATTAAAAACATTACATATTTATAAAAAAATACACTAAATGCCGGGTTGCATACTAAAAAACCTTAAAGATATTTTCGAAGAGTGTGGTACGGACCTGAGCTTCACTCCCTCCCCTATAATTCTTAAATACTATTTGCATCTATGGGAACGGGAAAAAGTTTCTAAATCTAAATGTCGGGACTCTAAAGTTAACTTTAGTTGGCAGGGGCATCAACTTCATCATTAATTAGTTTGGATATACAATATACTACAACTTTAATAACACTGCTTTGTCTTATCACATAAAGTAGACAAACTGAGACGTTAAAACTTTTTTTGTTATATGAAGTTGGAAAATTCAAAAATTTGTTCTGTACTTTTCTGTATATTATGTCATCTGTTGATATTTAGACAAATTTACAATTAAACAACTCGTTTGACCATTTTATACCCAAACGCGTCACATTTGGGCATTATAGACTATAATAAATATATATATGTGTACGCAAAGTATATACCTTTTTTTTATGTAAGTTATATATGAGTTAATAAGTATAAACTTTTAACAATGTAAATCGAAACGGGGCTTACTATACGAATATTATAGTATTTAAACTTGCGAACAAGTGCGATACCTATCACAGATTTATCGAAAATATCCATCTGTATAATTTCAAATATTTTTAGATTCTGAGCAGAGCGAGGAAGCTAGTGGTTTTACAATGGTGTATATTTTTATTTTATTTTTTTTATATCTTGTATACAACATTTTTACCAGAAGGAGTGCTTCGTTTTCAACATAATATAGTACCTTATCTTTTAGCAAACTGGATCAAGATGGTAGTTTAAAGAGGTAATTTTTCAATTTACTCAATAGTAATTTAATGCCACGGAAAAACCACCGACAAATTACAAAAAACCGCTAAAAACATGATTTTAATTTCTAACGCTTTGTTTATCACCATAGAAACGAATAAAAAATAATAATGTTATAATATTAATTCAACTTACATGATATAATAAATAATAACAATTTAAAATATCCAGGCTGACAAACCGTCTCCGCTCAGAATCGTTTTTCTTATACAATGATATTATATCATTGGATTCAAGTTTAATACAATCCATTATACAATGACCCACTTGTAACCTACTGTACAGCAGAGCGACATCCACTTACCTGATTTTTTTTAAATTATTATATCACAAAATAATATTATTATTAATAATACATAATTTATTTATTATATTTTATTGATTATTTTTATTATTATTATGAACATTTAACGTACATTTAAGATATTACGTTTTTGACGTATTTGAATTATTCAATTATTTTAATATGTATTATATTGATGATGTTTATTATTTCATTGATTATTATACAAATTCGACGGAATATATTTTTACGTATTTTAATTATTTTTAAGTATTATAAATATTAGTACTTACCTATTGGCTACTATAGTAAAATATTAAATAAATAAATAATATGGCTTATATACCGTATATTATATTTGTCTTCATTAACTGTAATGCCCAAACGACCAAATGTGATATATTGTGATATATTTTTAGGGAGTGCCTAAACATGTGAATTTTGAACACTGCAGGACTGATAAAATTCCTGATTGTGTTGCACTAGATTTTTAATTGGTTTATCTGATAAACTTTGTCGCATCTTAAAAATAGAATTATAATATTGTAAATAAAAATGTTATAATTATAAACCCAAATGTATCCATTATTGTGCATACAATAATAATGTGCATACCCTACAAAGTTTCCAACAGCAGCGATTGACGCACCTAATTATTATAATATCCCTAAATACGTATCGGGTCTTCATAATATGCTATTGTATAACTTCTCTTGCGTCTAACGACTGTTTGAACTATAATACACAATAGCTTAGCAAGACGATGTCGATAGAAAATTAAACATTACTTACTAACTACTGCGCCAACACTTAAGTGCACATACAGAAGGTAATGATACTCGCGCTAACTCAATAATACACCAAATCTATTCTATATATTGATTAATATTAATGATAGGTTATTTGTGTTACTTAAGAAGTGTTATGTAGAACAACTGTAAATTATTCAGCGGATCATTTTTCTATGACAAATTTGACGTGTTAGAATCAACATTCGTACAAGTAGTTTTTGAGTTATTTAACTTTGTGTTCTGAGAATAAAATGTCCATATAGTAATAGTTTTAAAAGTCATGAGGGCTATGGTAACTTGACAATTTTAGTCATTAATATTAATTTATATCATCGTTAATAATTTGTAAAAATGGCCCAAGTATAATAAATACTAGGTAGTTCTGAAATGTCATCTATTTTATATTTTTGTAAAACCAATTCTAAGGACTATTATTCTTCGTAAAAACATTTTAATAAGTAATAACTAATATCTAACAAACTACTCATTCAAATTTTGAATTAGATACATCCAAAAAAATTATTCACTAACTACTGTACAGTAAAAAAATGGGGTGGAGGGTCTCATAATCTGAATTGAATAACAGAAGTTTGTATCACCACAGGACACTCCTTAAGCATAGTATAAGAAAAATTCAAGATTTTGAAAATATGGTCTTTGTATAAATTTAAAAATTCCAAAAATCATAATTTGAAAAATTCATTACTAAAGAAAAAAATGGAGGTAAATCATCGCAATATAACGCGTGTATAACATTGCGTAAATTAAAAATGCTCATATAACTCACTAAAAAATTGAACCACCGTGAAAACCTACTTACAAACACAGTTGGTAAGTTTGTCAAAAATCGGTTGACCTCCTAACCAACAAACCACAACTATTTCAAATTCTCAATTTATAGGGACATTTCTACTTCATACGCATGTCTTTCAAGATCCAGCAAAACTGTTGCAAAATTTCCTCTGTTTGTCTATGCATAAATTAATATTGATGTGTGTGTGTGAGTTTGAGTGTGTGTTGTGAGCTAAGTTGCTTTCATTAATCAATCTAAAATGACGGTGGCGGCCTCCCGTGGCGCTTTTCTATCGCTGTTCGTTTATAATTTCGAGATCCTAGCATTAATAATAATGATAATGAATTCCACACACTAGTTGCATACGCTCTTTGTGTTTAACTACGGCATTAGATAACATTGCTATTCAATCTGAACTGTGTTTAATTGATCATGATCAATTTGTTCGTTCTATATTATACCCGAAAATCGAGATCCTATGTATACCTACTCCGACACTCCGTGTGATAATTGCAAATAAGTATCGTAACCCTTGTCCAAACACGGAATATTCACATAGCTCATTTCAATGTTAAAATATTGTTTTACTATATACATTATACAATATACTCTACTATAATTTGAATGGTATGAATTTAATTCAAAATCAAAAAAAGCATTAGTAGGTGTACATACCCATATTATGGAATTTGTTATGATATTATGTAATATAGAATATGCTCAAATTGAGCTATTCAATACCAATTTGAATTCAGATTCAAGTTTTAAAAACAAAAATAACTAATCGATTTTAATTACCTACAGGTTAGTATATATTTTAAAGAAAAATGTGTGCCAAAAATAAATCTTGATAGTTGATGACACTTTGAATCAGAAGCATCTGATACTTTATAAAATACTAATTATTATTATTTTTTTTTTTAACAATATAAATCAAACAGTTTCACTTACTATTTACTAAGATAAGAGATGTGAATATTTATTTATAATTTTTTTAATGTTGAATAAAGAAAAATATAGTTTAATAATTATATATAATAATAAAGTTTGTATGAAAACTTATTCGAGTACTTGACAGATTTACTTCAGTTTTTTTAATGAAATCAAAAGAAATTTTTTGTGTTTCATACCGAGCTGCTTAACAAAACTTTCAGAAATACATTTAACTGAATTAAATCGACATTTGTGGGACAAAGACTTTTTCTGTTTGTTTTAATTAATTACGTAAGTCTTTTAAGTTTTTTAATAAATAAAATACCTTACACAAGTTTGGAATAATAAATTTTAATCGTATACAAACATTTTTGTCCAGGAAGTGCATTTTTTTAATTATATCGATAGCTATAAATTGTAATAATTAATTCCTAGACAAACTTTTTTAATCTTTTTATCTTTATATGTTTTGCTTTTGTAAATAATTGTAGGTGTATTTTTTTTTAATCATTCGTTATTAGAAAACCCAACAAATTAATATAACTGTAGGTATTCAAAATTTATTTTAATGCTTTTATACTTATAAATTATAATCGGAAACGTAAAGTACAAAAATCCTTTATTTTATAGTTGTATGCATAAATCTATAATTGGGGTTAAAAAGTATATCAACCATTGATCCAATATTGTAATCATCCTCCAATTGGGCTTTTCGCTTCTTTGACACGATTTTTTTATAATTTATTTATAACGATTTGCACATTTTTTAGAATCATCAGTTTTTTTTTCGAAATGAGATCCATAAATATTTTACAAAAAAAAAATCAACCATGTGCAACAGATTTTAATAAAACTTCTGTCATTTATCAAGTTGACAGTTTTAATGTTGGGTTTTTGACTTAAATCATATATTTTTATAATCCCTATACATTTTTGATATTATATTATTTAAACATAAAACTAAATGGTATTCTGTATTTATTTTAAGCAGTAGTATTTTTTAATAAAAATAACAGAAATATTATAGTATTATACTAAACAGTAAATACACTATATTAGTGAAGTAGATACAGCTAAGATAATTGCCACATTAACTCACGTGATTTGAATAAAAAAAACAAGAAAAACTATGTAAAGTAGTTCTTTTAATTATGCATATAATAATTGTTTATAAATATATAAACCATCTGAGGGTTGTAACTCAAAATGTTGAAAGAAAATAATAGGTAATTAAATAAAACAAAACAATAACTATATTAGAATATTATTATTTGCATATTATAAAATCCGGTATTTTAGTGAAAATTAAATTGGTCAACAATTATATATTAAACATTACTACTAAAGTATACCATTTGTGGTTTCTAGGTTAATACAAAGTGCACTCTTTAGTACTTTACATAGTCTTTGTTTTATTCGTCTGAATAAAACAATTGAAGTGGTGACCTTGCTTTTCCATTTTTAAATATTTTCAACAAAAACGAATTATAATTAGTGACATTTTAAGCCTATTACGCATTGACAACACTATTTCATAATGTCTCGTGGCATAAAATAATCCTACCATCATAGTGTGGTAAGCAACATGAACCGCATTTCTTATACCATTTACGTACATTATCGATCGAGTGGAAAAATATATAAGTACACCGGTATGGGGTAAAGTTTTCATTGGTGATGGAGGGATAACGAATTTGGAAGGCGTTCGCGTTCTAAGTTTTGTACATTTTCTACGCGTTTTTAGGGTTGTGGTTAGATAATGATTATTCTTCTCAGTCATTTTATTCGTTTGAAAAACCGTCGAAATTCGTATTTTTGGCAAAGTTTTACAACTATGTTTTGTTTTTGTTTGGGTTGTCTTTATAGTTAACTAACAAATTTCAGTCATATTTCGCATACCGTTTAAACTTTTAACAGCCATATTATATACCTATATTATAATATCATGTTCTTGTGGTTATTTTTCAACTGCCACGTACAATTTCCTAATGAATAGTTCCGCGCCACTAATAGTAACTATGCAATCTATCTAATTTAAGTATATAGTTAAATACTTGAATAATTCAAATATGATTTTGTGTCATTTAAATTATCATATGCTAACCAGTTATTTTTTTTTTATTATTATTTTAAGCTATCGAGTATCATGGACCACCCTCATCTGCGGTTAGGTTGAGTTAGTCAGTAAATAAATAAACTTACAATCTGGGAATTATCATCTTCAATTAAACTGTGTTGGGTAATGATTTTACGAATGATGGGTTTTTTTTTTAATACAAATAAATATATTGCTTGAAATATTTAGCAGGAATACAAAAATATATACATATACAAGGATGTAATAAGGCACTTTAAGATGGAAGTGTAGTCAGTGTAAAACATAAACTTTAAGGTTATACCAGTTGCGTTGAACTGTTGAAGTCCATATTTACATATTATTATAGTAGTGGTTAGGTCGGCGCGCAGTCGTAGGACGTCGCCTTTGATTGATAGCGACGATAAAAAAAAAAATATTATTATTCTGGATTGTCGATGTCGCATGAAATTCGAATATAAGTGGTAATTGTATATTTTTGTGTAAGAGGAATAAGGAAAATGTGTAAGCCCCTTCTTGATTAAAGTCCTGAGTTATTCAGGCGTGCCTGGGTTATACTATTTCATTATCAGGAAAATGCAATCATATAAACTTCAAAGACAGATGTATATTTTCTATTGAATTATATTGCTGTTGTTGAAAAATAAATAAAAAAATCTAAAAGAAAATTTGGGGAAAAAAACATTTTAATACAAAAAGTCAAGAACCAAATCAAATTACATATAACTCTGCAGCTAGTTTAATTCAAATTTATTGTACACCTAATGGCCTATGATAACGCGGGTCAATTAATAAAAACAAAAAAATGAATATATATCACAATGTTATTAACTTTTGGTTAAAATAAGGTAGATATTTTAAAATTACGAGATCGTGAACCACCGATCATAATATCCTCGAAAAATATATTTTTATTTTATTTATTTATCGTATGACTATATATTTTAGATTCTGAGCGATTCTGAGATTTTCTTTAATAAGCATTTAAAGTTTAGTTTTTGAAAATATTTATCAAATTTAAAATTAAAAAATGATTTTGTAGTTAAAAATTTATAAGTTGTTCAACTTTTATAGCCAAGGATTGAAAAATTAAAATAAGGTTCCACGTAAGTAGGTTATTCTGTGACGAAAAAATCTCAAAAATATACATGAACACTGCTTTTTATAGTCATTTTATGTTAAAATTTGAACGAAATTATATATTAAATAACCAAAAATAACGATTTTAGTTATTTTGTTGTGTAATTTTATAATATTAATTCAATTTACCGGCTACTGTATTAATAATAAGTAATAACAATATAAATATAAAATAAAATATTCACAATGACAAACCGTCATCGCTCAGAATCGTTTTTCGTTTACAATGATATTATATCATTGAATTCAAATTTAATACCATCACATCCACTTACCCACCGTTTCATAATTAATAATAATAAGTTTATATATATAAATATCGTTGTTAGTTAATGGATTTTCTCAGGAACTATGTATAATATGATACAGCACACTTATTACTTTGGAACGTCCAGACCCTTGGGTCCTAAACCTCACCACCAAATACTATCAATAACAATTTAATTAAATCTTAAATGAAATAGAATGTACATATTACCCACCAACTAGGCAATCGATGTTTTTATTAATAATAATGTTAAAGATAAGTCAACCCTTATCATAATTAATAATTAGTATAATATTGTAAAAATAATCTACTTGTAAGTAATAACTAATAAATTAACTATGCACGAATATTCATCTTTTGAAATTGTTTTTAAAAAACTCCCCCATAACCATTCTTTGTTTATTATTTTATAATGTTTCTAGTTTAATCATAGTTATGAAATTAACATGTGCATTAAAAAAGAAAATAACAATAATGTTAAGCCATTACTTGTTCTGTGCACAGTGCACATCGTTATAATATGAGAAGTAGGAAAATTAGAATAGTTGTACAATTATATAGTATGTTGAGATAGATTTTTCGCAATTTTCAATTAAGTACTAACAATAAACAATATCATGATTATCTAATATAAAAAGAAAAAAAGTTTCACTCTACAGCAGCATCCATATTTTATGTTAAAAATAATTCATGTAGCACACGACGTTCGTAAATTTTAGGAACTTATAAATAGAATAAAAATAAGTAAAGTTTCTATTTGTATACAACCAGGAGGGTTGATAAACACAGTTGTGGCAGCTGGTATTATAGTGAGTTGTGTAATATGATTCTGTGGCTTGATGCAAGAAGGGCCAATGTCATTTGTTGGTCAAATTTAAATTATTAAGCACTTTATTGTCATTTTTTTAGTGTTTTATTGAAGTTGGAAAGAGGATCGAATGCAGCTGACTTAATGTGACCAACTTAATATAAGATATAAGATTGGCCATTTTGAAAAAAATAGAACATAATTGTATCAGTTTTGTCGGTGTATCAACAAAGTTTTCTTATATTAACTAAACGTCAAAAGTAGAGAAGTGCGTGTTTCTCGGAAGAACAAAGATTTTCTTTCCATATGAGTTGAGTGGTCTGTGTTTAATATAAATGAACCATTTATTACATCCTGTTTCCAAAGGAAGAAGACATGAAATGTCAGACGCGCGGACACGCATAGTTTGAGAGTGATTAAAAAGGTCTTAGGCGAGTAGTGACAGATTAATATGAAAATCGGTGCATCGTAATTGTAAGTTTTTACTTTTTTTTTAATCTAAAATAACCACAAAACAATGCTTTACACGAACCAAAATAAATTAAGTTCACAATAATTATCCTTACTGATATTCGATGTTAAAAATTGAGCATAATATAATGAAATCGAAATGTCTGTTACTATATTATTACCTACCGCAGGTAATGGTAATTGCAGAACACGATTTCGTGGTAAAAATTTGTAATAACTAAGTTTATATTTGATAGTTTATATCTATTTATTACATACTCTTATACTTATTAGTACCTTTATAATATATTTAATATTTATAACATAGGTAATACATTTAAATTCAAAATGAAAAAAACCTATTCATATATATACTCATAGTTCATACGTACCTATATATAATGTTCGTATTATACATTCAATTAAATACAATTTTTAATTTTTTAAGACTTATATTATTATTATTTTATGAAAATTAAAAATTAAAAAAAAATGATTTATAACCAATTCAACAGTACCTATATTTTTATTTTCAGTCCCATAAGACTGTAATTGGGTAGATAAATTATGATTTTCTACAGTTAAAAATGGCAAACATGTACTACAATCATATGTTTCAGCCGATGAAAATTTTGGGACTTGTGTACCAATCTTACGAAAAAAAGTTCGATGGTTGGGTTCGCGAGGTGCCGAGGTGTTCGTTTGGAGTTGCGCCAGTCGAAGTATAACCCCCATAACAACTAAAGTTAAAGGTCTTTTACAAAAACGTAACGGAAAACTTTGCACCCCGACCGCGTTTTTCGGGCCACCGCCCCACATCGTCGCCGAACGGCACAAAATACGAAAGCAACCTCTTGTCGCTAAATTGTCCTTATATATTATTGTGATCTTATGAGCGTAAACCGCGTTCGTTCTGTTTTTTTTAAGCCAAAACGAGCTTTACCTAGTAAACCTAAAACGTACAAACTGACCTGGTGCCGTGATTCGACAATATTATATAAACGTATAAATATCGTCCTGGAAAATCCTCCGTTCCAGCGCCACACTCGATGATCGGGACGGTAGCGATATTATTATTGTTATTACGATCACTATCACCGCGGTACGGTCTCCTGGCGTGCGCTCGCGATGACGACGACGTTTGACTGTCGGTAGTCGGCTGCGACGCAAACAACCGGTCTCGGCGTTTGGCGGCGGGCTGGAGGCGGGCCATGTGTTTTGACGAAGCGCGGGAGCAGATGTTTGGGCACGCGTCCGCCGGTGACAGCTGCAATCCGAATAAGTTTGTGCACATAAATGTGTGTGTCGTGTGTGTGTGTGCGCGCGTACATGTACCTATACCTGCGTATAATATTATTATGATATCGTGTATAAGAGGTTATGTGTGTGTGTGTGTGTGTGTGTGTTTGTGCGTGTGCGTGTGTGCTCTAAGTGTACGCACATCGTACGAGTATTGTGTTTACGCTTATATGCGGGCGGCGCCGTAGACCTATAGAAACGCGCGCAATGCGACGTAGGTATACAATATAATACAACTGTGTACTGTAAAGGATTATTATGGTTGCAAAAACCCTTTTGCAGCGATTGTTATTGGCGCGAGCAAACGCGACTGTGAGTGGCGGCGGTGGCGTGGCGGTAGAAACCAGGAACGGTCTTTATTGCGAACGTCTTCGTAAATATAAGTTAACATAATATTGTGCAGCATTATTACACGTCGTGTATTATACGCAATTGTATATTCGTATACCGACGTAGCCCACACCGCAAAGTTCCAGGTCGTCGATTATTAAGACATGATCTCAAACAAAAAAAAAAAACTGTATATTCTAATATAATATATAATTTACGACGCATCGAGAGAAATTCGTGTAAAATATATTGTACGTTTGTACGTCCGGGAAGAGGATGATTTCGCGAAAAATTGATTAAATCGCGATATCGTCATCTGCAGGTCGAAACCAATAACATAATTTATTGCGCGAATAATAAGCAAAGGGGGCGTAATTGGGTCCGTGATGGAAAAATACGCGAATACGCGAGATTAGACAAGTAAACCGGAGGATCGCAATCGCAGCAATGTAGTAAATATGATCTACTTATTAATATTGACAGAATACTTGCCACTGGTACCTACAGCTGGAGACCTGCACACAACCTACCTAGATACTCATGCAGTACCTACCTCTAAGAGGTAACTTGACTTGACTTGACTGACGCAATTTAAGCAGGATCGCTTGACCATAGTGGCATAGTACAATAGCGTATTGCGTATACATACTAATATAATGTAAGTAATTCAAGCAATCAGAATTTAATTTTGCTGATTTATTATATTTGGTTAGCTTAAAAAAAAAAAAAAAACTGTGGAGATTCATCTCACAAGACGGGGGTCACATGTTAAATGTGTGTATATAACTTACTATACAAGTGCATTTAATATTGTCATACGGTACTGGATATTATGATATAATTTTACAGACTACAATATATACCTAACAGGTACGTTGACATGTCCGCACTCCTCCCCCACAAGTCACAATTTCCAAACCGTTTTATTTTTAAATCAACGGTAAAATTGACATCTCCGCCTTACGCGCGATATGTTATATACTTATATATATATATATATTACCACTTCACTATCTCCTTCCGGCTATTATAAAGGTACAATATTACATAATATTATATTATGTACAAATATTTCGGTTTGGTATTAGTGGTGGCGGCAGGGGGGGGGGGGGGGGTGGTACTGGTACATTCTCATCCCCGCGCCTTCCGACCGTTAGACTCGTGGCGCGCGCGAGTTTACAATCGTCCCCTCCGCCGCCCGACCGACTGCCGCTAGTATACAACGGCAAAAAGCAATCGGCCAACGGGCAAAACACATAACGTCGTTACAAAATACAAGCGCATCGGCAGCTGCCGCGTTCCTTTTGTTCCGCTCCGGCGACCCCCGACCGGGGCCTATCGTGTTGTGGTGGTGGGGGGGGGGGTTGGAGTTTGGAGGGGTAATGAGTGTCGGAAGGAAACGCCGGTCGATGCATGTGCGCAGGGGAGACCGTAAATATATACATATAATAATATTAATATATTTTGTACTCTGGCCGTTAGTGAGCTAGGCCACTACTTCTGCTGGTCCTGCAACCGGTGGCATAGTGTTATGGTGGAGGGAGTGGCGGTAGTCATCATTCTATCGTCCACGAAACAAAACATAAAACGAACGTTAAAAGTCGTTATTCTATTCCTTTTCTATATGGTTGTTACCGAGGTATTATTATACCGCTGCGGCCTGCGGCGGACGCGCGTGCCCGGATAGAATAAGAAGAAGACTATAATATTATTACAACCGTACGCTCTTTGTATACTGTATAGGTATTAGGTACAGCGCCAAATATATTTATCGTATTCTATAGTATGTTTTGTGTTGTACCTATATTTTGTACAAAGCACTCATTGTCGATTTCAGTAAACGATCATATTATTCAACATTTCGAATACACTCACGTGCGTAAAACTAAACAAATTGGTATATTTTGATGTTTGATATTTAGACAAGGCGAATGGAAAAGTGAGACCTCCAATTCTGCAGTGCGGCATCCCTCGTCACTTTACGCTTCTACCATATAGTTTTACTATATAGATCAAAATAGTTTTCTGTTAATTTTGAAAATATGGCGGTTTTCTTGCGTGTTACGTTATATTTTATACAGCGCAACGGTATTTAGACCTCGGTTGTAGAACCCCCTCGTAGTTTTATAGAGGTGACCTGGTGACTGTTGACAAAAGGTGTGTCGAAGAATTAATAATTATAAGTTGTAACCACAATGTTTACAACGGGCTAAAATTACAGTACAACTGATGTGTATGCAATTTAAATTTATTATTTGTTTTATTTAAGCCCAACGTTTTGCATACACTGAACCAATATAAAAAAAAACATTTTAGATAAGAGAACTATAAGATAAATCATACTTTTTTAAGTAAAAAAACTTCTGTACTTGAGGAGTTAGGTTTTCTATCAAAGTGTTGTTTTCACTTTTTTTCAATACATTCTGCCCAATTTATCCAATAGATATTCAATTTAGCAACCTTTTTCAATAAAAAAACAAAATTGATCATAATCCACCAAAAATATATATTTTACAAACATAGATAAATATAATATTATACAGGGTGTGTCAAAAGTCTTCATCCGATTTCAAAAATGTATATTGATTTTAAAAATGAAGATATAAGGGTGAAATAAAGTAAAATAGGTAAGTTTTGTTAATCTGTCAAGCAATAATACATGGGTTCCTAACTTGCGATTAACCGTTGCCGAACTATATCAGTTCGTAATCGTATGAAGACTTTTGAAACACCCTGAATACTAATCATACATGACAATAAATTATTAAGCTTAAAATATTTAAAACGTTTTGGCTATTCCTATAATTCTTGTAGACTTGTTTCCAATGTGCGCCGGAGTGTCGAGGCAGGGAACAGTTTATAGTAATAACATATAATCTCATTTAGTGCAATCATTTTACCGATAATGATAATCATGACGACTCTCAAAGTCTCAACGGTCACTGACCGTCGTCGTCGATTGTCGTTTCTAATATTCGACTAATTTTAGTTTTCATTTGATGCACTATTAAAGATATCTATTTAATCGTGATCTTATGACAACGAGCCATTATATTATTGTAGTAACTACGTGGCTACGTGCTACGTTTATAAAGAAAACGTAAATTGTAACGATTTCCACAATTTAAATTTATTTATATTATATTAGCTAGACAAAATAGCCTAAATCAATTATGAAAAAATTGAATTCAAAGTAAAGGCCTTTTGAACATTTAAAATGTAAAACGTCAATCGTTTTGCATAGCCATTTTCACGATGTGGTGCCTTGGTGTTCTGTTATATAGAGGAAGTTGGTACCCTATAACTAGTGATTTTAGTGACTACTATTGTAAATTGTAATTCGACAGCCTCCCCCTTAAAAAAAAAAAAAATTACTAGTGTTATTGCTAGAGATATGTAGGTTGCCAGCTAAGTATAGGTATAAATAAAATATTAATAATTTTTATACTGCACTTATATATTCACGCTTTAAAATAATAGTATACCCCATGCACATATAATATTATTCCCGTAGGACACAGAAGCGACGGTTTTCGTTATCTCGAAAAAGCTATAGTTTTCTGCTGCACGCGAAATTTTCCGCCACTGTTATTATTATCGATGTTATCGCGTGTTCACATGTCGCATCCTATTATTAACGCCGCGATCGAGCTGTACACTGTTATATAGTGTTATGTTTACATGGCTACGCTGTAGCCGCGATTACAATAATAATATTATACGCATATAATACCATAATACACACGCTTCGGAAATTATAGCGAATATTACACGCCAGCTGAGATAGTGCGCCCACTGAGCTGTAGTTGTGCTGGACGTCTAATATAATATAAGTCCCAGTATAAGTCAAATAAAAAAAAAAAATTCCGATTGTATAATTTCTTTATCGCCGCAGACATCATTTAATATTATTCCCTCGTTTCAACGTCGTATTATATAGGTAGCGATCGAAGTGAAGTCCCAATATAAGTCTACTTCGATCGCGATAATATGACGGTGAAACGAGGGAATAATATAAAATGATATCTGCGGCATTAAAGAAATTATACAATCGGAATTTTTTTTTTGCATTCGTGCATTTATTTATGAGCATATATTTTAATGGTAGTAAGTTTATATATTTATATGTATATGTGCCATGTGCGTATATTATCTGTAATCCAAAATCGTATTATTATGATTTATGCTGCAATATATTATAATATATATATTATATATAATGAAGTTAAATAGGACTTGTGTAAATGAATAGTGAAATAAAATATCAGTAATAAGTGCGTATAGGGTCGAATACCATATAAATATTACACATTATGACGTATGTGAAATAATATATTATATATAATATGATTGTATATATGAATTAAATATATGATAAGCCAATTAAAAAGCGTCAAACATTTTGAAAACACCTCCAAAAATCAAATTTCTAACCTTTAATCGTGGCTTTAAAGCCTATAAATACATCATGCTTATACTGGGATTCAGTGATACTTTTAATATTTAACTTATTTTTCAAACTATACATATTGCGGAAGAAATTGTAAAATAAATATATTTTTACTACTTACTTGTTATTGTTATCATTTGTTTTAAATTTGGTATGATAGCATATAATTATTAATTTCATATTTCAAAATACATTATTTTTCGAAGTATATAAAAACCGGGGAAGTCTCTCTGATGTATAGAAGTGTCATCTTTCATGTGTATACCTACCTCTTCATTGATTATAGGTTTAACTGCAGAATTGGATCAAAGCATATTTTTTAGATTCTAAGCGGAGCGATAAATTTATTGATCATAGTCGGCAATTCATTCAAATTTCATGGGGGACTATCATTATTAACATCAATGTGAATTTCGAACCTACAAAACTAAAAAAGGAGCTGGCTCGACGGACTTTTAGGGTGATTTTAGGGCCCCCCCTGATTTCCACCAATGGACTATTGATTTTACAATGATGTGTTTTTTAATATTTTAATTTTTTTATGTCTGATGTGTACACGATAAGTGTACAAGGGAAAGTGAATCTAGTTCCCAGTAGATTTCAAAAGCGCCGTCCAATAATACATTGGCGTATTTTTTTTTTATAAGCATTTAAGTTAGAATTTTGACAAAATGTATTAAAATTTTTTTTTTAACATTTATTTAGAAAATATACAATCTGTAAGGTTTTTTACAATAGGCATATATGCGGTGTTTATGTGATTTTAACGTGAGTTAACATGATTTTAAGGAACTACCCAACAGTAGCTAGTACTTATGGCTTCAGGGAAATCTAAAATTTAAAAATTATTTTGTTGTTGAAAATTTATAAAATGTTCAACTTTTATAGCTAAGGTTTGAAAATGTAAAACAAGGTTCCACGTAAATAGGTTATAATATATCAATTACTTTATTCACAATAATATCATCAAATATACTTGGTAATAATATTACTAAGTAATATTATAGATGGTCAGTCAGCCTATGATATTACTGTAATAGCTTCGCTCAGAATCATTTTTCTTATACAACGATATTATATCATTGAATTCAAATTTAACACCATTAATTACAGCGACCCACTTGTAACCTACTGTACAGAGCGACACTCATTTTTTTTTTACTTTCATAAAATATCTACAATTACAAAATTAAAACTATATCTACAATACCCTCCCACCACAAAAAAAATTTATTATAATTTATAATAATGAATTACATATTCAGTCGATTTTAAAAACAATAATTCGTATTATCCAAAACTGTATAAGTTACAATGTGTAATTATATCTAAGAATTATTCGTCTACATCTGGTTCGACGCATATATTAGGTATTTTATTAGATCCAATGTGCTACTAGTAACCTCCCTCAGAATTAAAGATCAGAGCATTCTTAATATATAAAGTTAAAGTATTAATGTGGTTTTAAAAAAATGCCTTATTTTTTATAAGTCTTATACGTATTTAAAGTTAAGACGAGTGAAGTAATGGAGTAGTACATCATATAGGAGATATGTAAATATAAATGCTGGTCCACTATACTGAGCGCATCAGAACTTAAATATTAAATATTTAAATAAGTTAACTACCTAATGAACTATTCATTCAAAATTTGGATATTATTTAATGAAATTCTCAGAAAAATATTTCCAAAATCGTTAATGTTGGGTATTCGAGATATTTAATAATTATTTACTGTTAAAAGAATTACACACTATTATGCTATAATACAATTCAACAAATGTTTAAAACGACTATCAAAACGATTATGTTTTATATTGAATATTGTATTATGTTATATTATCAAACTTTTTTAAATACAAATTAACATTAAATCTATTTAATATATTAGCATGTGTTAATATTTGCTGATAAAACGCATAGTACGTGTCATTGTCGCGTACGACTATAATACATAATATAGTAATTAGTAAGTAATAAGTATACATACCTATAAGTAGGACGCAGGTATATATTTTGTTGTTTATCTGATGGGTACAAACATTGTGTAAATATAGCCTGTGCATAGGCGCATAGCTAGTATAATACAGCTTAATTTTGACCATTGTGACGGACAATAATATCAAAACCATTATGTAATAAAATGTTTACATGTTTAAATCACTTTAATTTAAATTTTGAAAATTGAAGAATACGTTGTCCCTGTAACCTATAGCTGGTGGTATATTGCCCGACACCCGTAATGTATAATAGGTACCTAATAATATGGTTTGGTGTTTTCGTTGTACATATTTTTTATTAAATTATAGTTTCGTGTTTAGATAAATAATACAAGGGTATAATAACTAAGGTTAGTTAAGGGACCTGTGTAATTTTGAAATATTTGTATTTAATATTTTTACATACTGTTTAACATAAAATATATTTACATAATAATATAATATATACTAAACGATATTTTTATAGCTGAAGCTTAAAAATATTTCAACTGAATAATAAATAGTTTATTTTAGCCTTTAGGTTATATTTTCCTATAATATATTCAATATGATTTCGACAAGATTTTAACATGATCCATCCTATAAATGAAAATGAAAATTATTTTTATCTTATTATTAAAGTAAATAAGAATACCCCACGCAATAATCATACAAAATTTGAAATACAGTAATAATAATAACAATAGTAAATATAAGTAATAATTAGTTAATATAATAAATACATTAACTAGCTTTGTAAATGGTTTAACGATGTATGAGATCAAATAAAATAGAATAAAATAGTTTTTAATATAATCAGTTCTATTAAAAATTAAAATTTTAGAAAATAATTTCAATACAATATGAAACTTACTTATTAATTGTCATACATTTATATTAGGTACAACATTTTAATCAAATATAAACAATACTTTAGAGGTAAACATGGCATATAAATTCTAAGGTCTTCAGGGATGTTTTTTTTCGCAACAATTACTGATGGAATTTATGTATAATCATTTATATATATTTTGTGTACCTAAACATCGTTTATTTTGTATAAAAGTAAACGAGGCTTAAACTAAGTTTAACTAAATTTTTTTTAGTAACATTTCTTCTGTGTCTAATTTAATTTACAATTTCAATTATGCTATGTAATTTATACGGTTATTGAAATGAAAAAAATGAATACGACGACGATAAGAATTTAGGAAATTCAATATTAAAGACAATATCTTTTTTACAAGATTCACATTTTACATCGTATTATTTTTTATCTTGTTCATTATAATACAATATATATTTGAGACATAAAAAAGTGTTATTGTTTTTTCTGCAATATATTATAGAAACAATAAAAAATAATAAAATGTATTGAAGTAAGATCCTTCAGCCCTCTGGAATAAGTATTTTTTCTACGTGTCATTCCTTCAATAAATATGACATATTTTATGTTTATTTTTTAATAGGAAAAAAATAGTTTTATGTTTGAATTTTTTTTATACGTGTGCAGTATTACCTGTAAAATGTATAGTAAAAATAAATGTATTGAGTGTACTCAATGTTAATCAATAGTTCATATTCTAATGATAAATTTATCATTTAAACTTACTTAATATGATTAAACTTAAATGTTTTTCTTTTCATATTGAAAGATGTACTATTTGGGTTCTATTGTACCTCATGTTTGTAAAACTTAAATGAGTAAACTCATTGTAAGTCGTATACGAGATTAGCTTGTACATATTATACAAATTATGGCTTACATTTGTATTAAAATAATTTTGTATTTAAGTAACTTCTATATTATATTATCCAGGTACTCACATTATTATTTAATTATGAAAAAATGTAACAACAGTTAAAACTTTGATTTTTACATTTCCTTTATTTAAAATATGCAATGCTGTTAGGCAAAGGGCTTAGAAGAGGCAAAAAAAATATAAAAATATACAAAGTATATATTAAATAAAACTATACCATAAATCTATTCACACCGTTCTAAGGTAAGTTGGTAGTGACTCCAAAAATTAATAACAATAATTACAGTGATTTATTCAATGACTATATACTAATAGTTACACTATACTATATAGTAGATCAAGTTCCCCGGTTTTTTTATTACTATTATTATTTAAAACCTATATAATTTGTTTTCTTTTGGCCCACTAAAAAAAAAAAAATATTGGTTATCAGTGTAATATTTCTGACAAATACATATCTATAAAAAAAACTAATCCCGTTGAGTAAATCATAATTTGTATTTAAAGTTAAATGCACGTAATTCTTATAGGTAGTTGGTAAACTAATCGGTATACCGTATGCTGTATGAAAATGTAATCAGTAATTACTCTAAGGAGTACATTCTGTAAATTAATTATTACTTGCGTTGTTGCCAAAGAGGGCTCTTGGATTAACTCTGGTTCTTGGAAAAAATAAATTTTAACTTAAGTCCGTTGACTAAAAAATAATTAAAAACGAAGAAACCTCGGTGATAATTTATTATGTAACTTAATGAGAAATCAATTCATATGAACGTATAGGTACATAATGAACTTTTCTTTTAAACATTGGTGTATCCTATTAGATATATTTTATTGATATTATAATATTATTAGTATACGATATAATAATTAATATACCAAATACATATGTGTATATTGTATATGCTATAACTGAGTATAATATATAGATTTCCACTGCCCAAACTTCAACGAAGCCAGAAAAGATCTCAACATCCCAGACAACCTGTACGAAGCAATTGGTCCATTTTCAAACTTTCATAGCATAATTTTATTTTTAAAAAAAATTGAATTGTACAATAACATATAATATTTAATGTAGAAATTAACACCTGTAAGCTAATAACCTATGTAGTTGATGCTTAACCAATAAAAAAACAAAAAAAATATATATAGATAGTATAATAGGTATATTATATTATATATTTTATAAATGTTTGTGTCTATTAACTTTGACTTCAAATTCCATTAGTTATAATTTACAATACGCTTATACCAATTATATATTATTATGTATATATTTTGAATATATTATAAAGTTAATACAAGTGTTCAACTTAATTTTGAATTTAAATATCCATCGCATTAAAACATCATTATTTAATTATGAAAAAATTAATAACAGTCAAACATTTGATTTTTATATTTCTGTGCAGTAATATTGAAAATACGTGAGTAAAACTTTGTAAAATTTGATATTATTTAATTTAACTTATCCATTAAATAACTTCGGCTTTTTTATGCTCGAAAAAAATTCTGAAGAGGAATAATAGGACACCTAGTCTAACGCAGATGTCTGTATAGTTAGATTTAAATTTTAGTACGAAGATTTATCACTTTCGAAAACTATTTTAATAAAGAAATAAACCTTCTTCATTGACAATTGGTCTTTCAGTGTTAATAACTTGCTACATATATCTACGTAGTTTACAAATGATGAATCGATTAGTAATTTTAAATATTTATTAAATGTGTTGGTAATATAAATTATTTAATCCCTGGTGACGAATTCAAGTCATTTAATATTTATTTTATTGCAACTTGAAGTGTCACAACATTATATAGTATGAACAATTTTAACCTCATTCACACAATTATAAAAATAATTTAATCCGAGCTTATAGGAGACTATAAAATAAAATAAATAGTATAGGAGGTACAAATTAGAAATTCATAGTTTTAAGTGGTGGTGGTGGTTTGAAGCACATTTACAATAAAAAGTAATTTCCTTAAACACACAAGTACTTAAATATAGGTAACTCACAATTTGTAAAACCAAGGATATGTTTTTCTATTCACTTGTAATTTCATAGTTTGCATACAAAATATTTACTTGCGTAGTAAAATTTGTATACATACAATTAAACAAACTAATGTCATAATGAGGGGGTGAGTAAAATATATAATTAGTAGCCGTAAAGCAGCTACCAAATCCCAAAGTAATATAAAACAAATGTTGTAAATGCCATTAACGTTATCATTTATTCAAGCCATACATTTTCTGGGTAGGGCTCGTAAAGATGTCGACACATCAAAAATAAAAATAAAAGTTTTCTAAACGAAAGTAATTAATTTAATAATTAATTATTAACATTATTAGGCATACCTATATAACTAATATGTTTTTAAATTGAATATTAGACTGATCTACTTCAATCAATTGTACTTAAAAGTATTATTTACCGATTACCTACTCTTTAATTTTTAAATGTTTTATATTTTGATGGTATTAATATTCATGTACACGTAGGTATACATTATAATTTATTAAGTAGTACCTACCTAATAGTGTTGATATATCTACAAAGTGATAAGTTATTTTTTAATATGCTCATATTTTTTTAGTTTTCGAAAATATTCTCTATAAAGTTGTATATTTGACATACATAGAAGTCCGTATGGGAAACATTACATTTTTAAGAAAAAGTCAAATTTAGTAATTTCAAAGTACTCAAATTTAAAAATACAAATATGAATTTATTAATTTTACAATTATGTGTGATTTTTTTTCATTTACATATGGCGTATAAACGACTTATACCTAGTAGAGAAAATCTTTTGATATTTAACTTTTATAGGGTAGGTTCCAATAGGTAGTAAATTAATTCAGTATATTTGAGTAGGTATACGAAAAATAAAGATTTTAGTTATTATTTTATTGTTGCAAGCCATTTGGCTTTTGTCTGTATAACAACAATGAATGTTTTTTCTTTTATTTTTATCATCAACTACAAAGGTTTTATATGCTGCTTACATAAATATTTACATTTTTACATTATATAACATTGTACATTTCAACTTGTTTAAGATACGAAATATGTTGAGGTGGTTTGAAAATGTACCAATAATTGTTTCGTTTAAATTATACGGAATGTTAAATTAATTTCTGGCTTCATTGAAGTTTGGACAGTAGACGATGATGTAATAAATGTATTATATAGGCACATATTTTATCGTAATTCTAAATTATTATTCAGACGTTTATGTAATTATATTTTTTACATACAATGACATTTTCAAAACACTTAGATTAACCTTAAGCTATTTCCTATTTATACATGTCCTATTCACACCGTTCTACACGGTAACTCTGTATTGACTCAACACTTAATAACAATTATGCACGATATAATTAATATATTATATATTATTATGATAGGTAATTAAATATATAATAAATGCATTGTTTTCGGCATAACTTGATTCAACCTACGTTAGGTGCCTACTACTAATATAGTGACATTAATTACTTTAATAACAATACAATATACTCAGTAAAAAGGCTGACAGACCGTTTTTGCTCAGAATCGTTTTTCGTATACAATGATTTCATTGAGTTCAAAATTAACATATACATTACAATAACTTACTCAATAAGGAGTACACTTAACACGTTCTCCAAAATTACCAACTATATTCACTGTTCTACCAGAAAAGATTATTATAAAGAAATTAGCAAATTATTTTGAGTTGAGAATTCATAAAAATTTTTCTTTTTAAATCTAAGATTTGAAAATGTAATATAAGATTACTCATAAGTTTGTCTACCTTTATCAAAAAAAAAAATGTCTACAAGAAACTTAAATTAAATTTTTATGAGCGTCTGAAATTTATATTTTTACAACATTTGATATTCACTTGATTTCTCATGTAACAATTTTCTTATTTTATTGTAATTAAAAAACGAATGACTGTAGATACTTGAAAATTTCACCGAATGTTTATATTAGCATTTTCTATACACGATAAAATTTTGAAAATATTTTGACTCTTTTTGAGCTGTTTACGGACGTTGTCAGTTTTCAATTTTTTTAGTTTTTTTTTCTATAAATATCAATAAAATTTTATTTGTTGGGTAAAAAAGCGTGAATATTTAATATAAGGCTCCTGATATATCGTTATAATAGCAGTTGAAAAATATTAAAAATACATAGGCACAATTTTTTTTTATAAGCATTTAAATTTTGACAACATTTATGAAATTTATAATTTATTAATTATTTTGTAGTTAAAAATGTATAAAATGCTTAACTTTTATGGCTAAGTATTGAAAATTTAAAACAAGGCTCCACGTAAATAGTTATATATAAATTACTTTATTCACAATAATATCATCAAATATACTTAGTAATATCATAGGCTGACTGACCGTTTTCGCTCAGAATCGTTTTTCTTATACAATGATATTATATCATTGAATTTAACTTTAACACCATCCATTACAGTGACCCACTTGTAACCTACTGTACAGCAGAGCGACATCCACTTATCCACCTTTTTTTAAATGTTGTTTTCAATGAATTATGAAACCTCATTTAATCGTGGTATCACGAAAATAAACAAAAAATAGTAATTCACGTAATTCACGTACAATAAAGCCTCGGCAATGTGGCTACGTGATAATCCGACACGTCCAGTAATCCGGAACCCTTTTATTTTCGATAATAATGACCAAATAGCTTATAAAATCAATAAATTCAACAGAACCATCCCGATAAACCGATTAGATATTTTATCTTATAAAACTGCAAGACAAGAGATAGTACAAAACAAAATAATTAAATGTATTTATAGTATTTATAGTAATATATTTATATTATGTAATATTAGATTCGGAAAGGAGCGATGAATATACATTCACTTATAAGTTTTACAATGATGTGTTATATTTTATTTAGTCTGAAGACATATTACTGTAGAAAAATGCTTCGATTTTCTATATCGAGGGCGATTTATTGTAGGGAAAAGGATCTAGTTTGTACTTGAGGCTGAAGTGAGGGGAGGGTGGTAAAAAGTGTTCTTCAAAATAATTGGGAAAATCAAAATTTAAACATTTCCGCAAGACCTTTTATTCGAAAAAATCGATTTTGTTTTTTTTTTTAAATTAGTTGTAATACAAAAATAAATAACCATAAGAATTTAAAATATTCACTAAATATAATAATATTTACATATCATTGACATGATACAATTATTTTGCTTCATTTTGAGCTTTTTATAGCTATTTAAAATTGTAGACCTTTTTTATATTTTTTTATAAGCATTTTACTACAGTGGTCCCGATTATGAACTTCAGGTAGTTCAATTGAACTGCCTTAAAAATTGGATGGTTGGGTGGCGGGTTGGTAAAATAATAAAGTATACCTACTTCCTTATATTTTTGGTATAATTTTAATATACACATGAATGCCATTAAACTATTGATATATAATTGGTTAAGCCCGTTTTACAGTTGTTTGAAGGTGAGGTTGGGTAAATCAAACTATTTGAACTGTTGGTTTTAATTTCATTCAGCACCACTGCTCTATTAGTGTAGGATTTATTCAACTTATCATTAACCTTGATTATGGTAAGTGGTAACTCATAGCATATGTTATCAAGTTTTCCAACAAAATTATATAGACTTAAAGTTCCGAAAAAGGTCAATTTTATTTTTTCGTATTGTTGATCTTGTATTTTTAACAGAGCATAATTTATTTTGAACTTTATTATATTATACTTAGTATTCTAGTAATCCTATAGAGATTTTAGAAGAAGTTTTAGTTGATTAATGATTTAATTAGGAGATAAAATAAAAGAGTTGAGAAATACTAACTCTTGTTCAAATCGAGCCAACTTTCAGCTTATTTGGAAAATCCTCATAAAACTTTTTATTCATAAGTCATTAGAATGAATATTTAAAAAATACATTATATTGTATTTTTCACTTTCATTTTGTTTCAGAATTTTTCTAGATTAATCATTATTTATGGACATTAGTTAACACCAATAACTCACATTTTTTTTTACACGAATAGTATAATTAATTACTGAATTTAAAATTGCTAGTAGGTGGGTTAGTCCCGTGCCTTTTCTATGAAACAATTTGCAGGTGAATCTAGAAACCGAGAACAGAATGAATTAGATAATTCTTCATGGATTAGGTACCGTAATATCGATAGAGGTGGTTTCGGAGGCAGCAGAGACGTGACAAAAAATACGATGGTGTAGGCATGTGCTCCTGTGAGTAGGCAATTTTCAATCTTGTGCGAAATGCAGGCTTCACCGGTTAATATATTATGTAGGCCACATAGTAATATGAAGCATTTAAACATTATTACTTTATTACAATATTATCTATGCATAGTTGATACTTGATAGTTATTTGCCCATCATGTGCATATAGGTAGTCTTTTTAGACTTTTCTCATCAATGACTTAATTTGGCACGCCTAATTTTTATATTTTGTTGACATACCAAATACCCATTTAGGCAAATAATATAATACACTTAATATAAACATATAGTGTATGAATTTAGAATATCCCATGTTTATTCTCTCAGAATCAACATTGGGCACTTGAGCATTAATTATTAAGAGAATGTCAGCGCACTATTTGGTTTTATCTCTCTGGCCCACGCGAAGCATAGACAAAACGCATTAACGCAGAATAATTTTTTCTATGTTTTTGAGTAATCTTAGAGTAAATAACGACCCATTACAAAAAAAGATAGAGAATAATATTTTTGAGGGAATGCCATATCGATT
The DNA here is from genome assembly GCF_019925205.1 of Metopolophium dirhodum. Taxonomy (NCBI): domain Eukaryota; kingdom Metazoa; phylum Arthropoda; class Insecta; order Hemiptera; family Aphididae; genus Metopolophium; species Metopolophium dirhodum. Next base: position 12,332,840 of record NC_083565.1, read on the forward strand.
TTATATTTTATTGTTAATTGACTTTGTATTCGACTTTCAAAATAAACAAAAAAATGTTGTGCATTAAAATTAAAATGATGTTTAAATTGTTTTGAGACAATATTTAGAGAAATCGATATGACATTCCCTCAAAAATATTAGTCTCCATCTTTTTTGCAATGAGTGATTTTAATCTAAGATTATTTAAAAGCATAGAAAAAATGATTCTGCGTAAATGCATTTTGTCTATGTTGCGCGTGGGCCAGAGAGAAAAAAATAGTGCGCTGACATCTTCTTAATTTTATTTGGTATTCGTCGACCAAATTTCGACAATTACCAAGAACTTGTGTTTTTATCTGCAATTTAAAAATAGCAATCTATGAATAAATATTTTCTCTCAACAAAAAAAAAGATCATGCGGGAGGATCCACCCCCATATCCTCTCATTAGTACGCCTCTGTGCTAGAGTTGTAGAAATATTTTATAGTGTACACATTTAGGATTTAAAATGTAATAACTATTATATAGGGGGATATATTTTTTTAAAAGTTATAAAAAAAAATTTGCTTGTACGCTGCAGTAATTGTAAATTTGTTTGAACTAACTTTTTGCTTTCGTTGTTATTGCATTGTTCGTTCTTGGTCAGTCAAAATCAACGATGAATATCTAATTTGGAATCCTAAGGGAATAAAATCCAATGGTTATTGTAACGATTACCAAAATATATATTCAAATGGGTCGCGATGACGTCGCACCAATTCTGTGCCAATCACGTTGACGTGATCTAAATATCTAATAATTTTTAGATTAATTTTTACGGTAGTGTTCTCGACGCATAAATTATAATTGGTACCTACCTACTTATACTTTGTTGTGTACTTTTTCAAATTGTATTTACTGTAAGTACATACCTACAATGATTTGCATATAAGTGATGCATATAAATATACTTGATACAAACGGATACGAATTCGGTTTATGAAGTAAAATTATATCAAATTCAATCTTCTATACGTCATACACATATCTAATTATCAAAATTGCATTTGACGGCAGTGAAAAAGTTGTTAAATTTTAATTTTAATTTATAATAAAATAATATGAAATAATATATAGATACAATTATTAATTAAAAAAAAGTATTTTTAAATATTTGTTTTTTTTAGCTATATTAGTATTATTTGTATATTATTTGTATACCTTACTTGATTCCCTTATTATTTACCCTGCATACATTTTACATTGTCTCAAGACGTGAATTGTTTGTAATTGTGTACATTTTTAAAATTCAAATAGGTACACAAAATATGGAATTCTGAAAACTAAAAGTCTACAACAATGTATATGTTTTTCAATTTCTATAAATAATTAGAATGTCGAATAACGTGATTATTATGCCTATAAAAAATTAATTATAAACATAAAATAATCTCAATTGTGTATACTATTATTATTATTATTATATTATAATTAAACGCATTAATAATAATATAAATATGAAAATGTTAATTTCAGGTAGAAAATTCAATTGCTACATACGAACCACATGCTTGTATTGTGGTTTACTCGGTAGTGTCTAAAGGATCGTTCAAAGTAGCCGAAGAAATATTAAACTATCTGTGGCAAGAGAACTATACTCGCGAGAAGACGGTCATTGTGGTCGGCAACAAGGCAGATCTGATGAGAGCAAGATGTATTACTACCGAAGGTAAACAGTATTTAAATAGTTTAAACTTCGATGATATATTGACGCCACCAGACGAAATGGTTTTCTATTTCATACCCCTAGTTTAAAGGCGTTATGTTTACAAGTGTCGTATTACATGTAAATTATGTAATTCACAGGTTGGGCCACTAAAAGGTATGTGATGTGACCCTTTCAAATTAAATTTGTAAGTACCCTAAGGGTATTGGAAATGAGATATGTTCATCAAATGAGCATCCGATTCGAATGTGAAATTTGATTCAATTTGTGACAGGAAAAATAAACATTTTGTACCTACTATTAAATAGTGGCCTACATTAAATCCATCTAGTATTAATTACTTCTCGGCGTAAATATTAACCCAACAAATTATTTATTCAGCACTCAATCGTAGTATATACTAATGGCCAATGGCGCACTATAACCGTACTAATAAATTCATGATTTCTCCCAAAGTCGGTAACTTTCGGGATTCCATCAATCGTTATTGTTCGTATTTAATATTATATACATAAAAAAAAAAAATAGAATGGGTTTAGTCTCGTAAATAATTTATAACTGAGCTAAGTGTTTTTATAATAATTTATGTACATTATAATTATAATATGCATTTATTGTTGCATACTAACGATAATGGTGATATCGTGCTATGACCGGTAGACTTATTTAAATACCCAAATTCGCCGTCCAAGAATTTCATTGACCTTTGAATCGAAATTAATTCAAAAATAATTATTGTTGGATACTTTATTTTCGTTTTAGAGGGAAAACAATTGGCATGCTTGCGGGAATGTAAATTCATTGAAACTTCTAGTGGTATTCAACATAATGTGGACGAGCTGTTGGTTGGTGTGCTGAAACAAATTCGTCTGCGCGAGACCAGAGACAAAAAGAAACAGAACCAACGGAAAACGGCTATACATGGATCGAAAACTTCACTATCATTACATATCGCTAAGGAAATATTGCAAAAAATGTGTTTACTCGATTCCAAGTCGAAATCTTGCGGAAACCTTCACGTACTCTAAGTCGAATAATAACTATAATTTTAATAACTCGACGTTTTCTGTACTCCTATTTTTAATTTACTAATGCTCGTATACTATATATATATATATATAACTACTTGTGTATAAACGCGCCTGAAACAATCCTTGATACCTACTTTATACTTACTTCTTTACAGGGACGGAGTGGGTGAGACACTACACGGTTCAGTAACCATGTGATATTTGTAAGATATACCTATCGATTGATAATTTAAGCCGACTTTATACAGGGCGTCGGTCTATTTTTGAGTGACTGGCAAAAGGGCTGTTCGCTGTAAAAACATTTATCACTTTTCTTCGATATTTTCCTATATATACGTATTTTTGTATTTTCGCGATCTTACTGAAAAAATACGCGAATGTGTCTAATATGCTTCCAGGGCCATGTAATCCTATAAAGGTCGCAGGGACAAACCCCTCGCCCTTCTCCATTGACTGTTCTATTTTTTCCTGTGATATAATATTATACACATTAAACATTTCAATCCTAGTTTCTATCGATCATTTACCAGATAATAATAATATAATATAATATCATCATACGTATTGTTATTATTATTATATCATTTAAATTATTCAATTATATTATTATATTATGTGTTTTATATCAATTGTCAAAATAATATTAAAAAAACAGTTGATGAAATTAAACAAATTATTCTTCCCAAAACCGTTATACCTTCAATGTTGGTTCGAATATTATTTTATAAATATTTTAATTTTATTATTGTGGTTTTCATATAGGTACATATACTATATATACGTATTGTAGAAAAAGATAGTTTTATCAAAACATTATATTTGCTCTTCTGTGATAAAGAAGTAAAATCTACCATCATAGTTTTTGATTTGTCTCGTCTTTATACTAACTCGCTTATTATTTGGTTTACTTACAGATGTCATAAATCTATTATTTATTTTTATCAAGAGCCTAAGTATAATTTTGTTATTCAAATAGTTCAGAAGTTTATAAAAAAAAAATGTCTATACTTATTCGTATAAATGTAACGCGTATTATTTTATTGTGTGTTAAATAATGTTATACTTACACAAATGAAATGTATTGTTTTTTGAATGGTTTTACTTTGCATACCTATATATGATATGTAAATGTTTACGTATAAGTTTTTCAATTTAATACCAATTACTTATTTACATTTTATACGTTTTATTAAAACATATATTTTCTATAAGGCATTAAGGCGTAAAAAAAAATATTCTAAAAACCCTAAGACAACCTAATTACCTATGCCATTACATATGTTATTCTATTCTAATTGTATTTTTAATTTAAAATGCATACACCGTCATACTATTGTATTATTTAATAATAAATATATTGTTTTTTTTTGTGTATTAAAAATAAAATAAAACCGAATGAAATTTACCTATAGGGAATATTTTACTTTTTAAAGTCAAAGACTCTTCAAATATTATAAGTTTTCGATAAAAAAAGTTTTTTATTTAATTTTTAGCGAGTTGTTTTTTTAAACTACATTATATTTGTAGGTATACCGTGTTTTTCCATTATCAAGATAAGCAAAAAGTTTTGTACAATGTACATTATCATAACTATAAAACAAGATTAAGAATTATGTCAGTATAATCTGCAGTTTTTTCGTTATTAATTATATTTTTTGCGAAGAGTCAAGAGTGGGTCAAACTTTGAATTTTACCACTGTATCAAATATAATTATATTAAGTTGAATAAATCGATATACACAGCTGTAAAAAACTGTCTTAATTAATAAAATATGTAAAAAATAAATTATTTATTATTAAAAAAAAACTTCTTATCACAAATGGTAATTTCAACCCCTTTTTTTTGCTTTTTGTTACAAACAATATCGACATTTATCTTACCTATCGAATATTGATGTACTTCAATATTATGCATGGCGTATTTATTGTGATAGTTGTCAATATAACCGTTGATTTCAGTCTTGATTTCGAAAAACTCTGAAGATGACATGTGGTTATTCAAAATCGTTATGGGATTGAATTGTACAATTATATTTAGAGTTTAGACACATACAAAATCCGGTATCACCCCACGGAATTTTTTTTTATTTTATATATTTAGGTCGACTACCACTGACTTTGTATGGTAACGTAATACATCTACTTTATAATATGACGGGTACACGTAATCAAAATATGTTCAAGATTTTTTAAACCATCGAATAAACTCTAAAAGGTCAAATATCTTTACATAGTTTGCCTTAAATACAAATTTGAACAAAAAATATCCACTAGGTACTTATATAAACTATAAGATGTACGTTGTTTATTCAAAATAATGAATTAAAGTCATTGAATAGATTATATTATATTATACTTGCGTAGGTCCCGCCTCCTACCTACTTCTGCGTGCTATTTTTTTTACTCGAATTTCACAAATAATAACTGTTTTACTTGAATGAATAGTTATTAGGTATACAAAAAATATAATTTATTCTTAGGTACTTTCCAGCTAACTAATGGACAAAGCCGCTGTCTTGCCTGATAAATTAATATCGATCACCTCTCCCTCCCCTCAATTAAAACTCTACACGTAAGTAACTTTATATTTCATTATAAAATATATTATTACATTTTACAGTTTATAAGTAATAAGTAAGTAACAGTGGTTAATGGTTATTAAACTATATTTCAAATGAAGATCCATATTATAATATTATGTAATCAACTTAATTGTATTCCATACAATTCCGATTCGATCTGATTTCAAACTTAATTAACTGTTGTGAAATGTGACACGTAAAATATACCTACATGTTGGCATTTCTCTCTATGTTTCTCTCTTATGAATACGGTGGTTGAACTTTAAAATCGTATTAATTCGATCCGTTCGGTTTCTTTGTATTGACTGGTGTCTGTATAATACTATTAAACGTGTTATTACGATGAAGGTATTTACAACAAGACCAAACCGTATGGGTCTAGCACGCCATAATAGTCAAATATGTACGTATATTATATTAATATATTGTATCGAAACGTATTTGATATCGACGAGTCTATCTCGCCGGTACACCGGCATCTAAAAATCAATCATTTTCCCGCAATAATATCGAGACGCCTCTAGGCCCGAGTGTCACCGTGGAAAGGGAGCCTTTAGATTTTACGGGATATAATATATACAGAGTGATTTTTTTTTATCCCTATACAGTTATTCTATCATTTTCAAATGTATGTACTTTTGAAATTTTTTTACACAATCTGAATCCAACATATAACATTTTTTACAATCTCTTAAGTATTTTACTTTTTTAAATGAAAATATTATATTTTTTGATTCGTGTTCTAAGCTCATATTAACTTTAAATACTTACATATGAATTAAATATTGGACATAAGATTTGTCATCCAAATTCTCGTACAAATATTCTGCTTCGAAATACAAAGTTGAATAAATGTATATATTATTGCTATATTGTCTTGAAAAAAAATTGAAGACCAAAGATGATTAAGATTAACGTAAAGTAAAAATATAACATTTCCTTTCAATAACTGACCTATAAATGAGTTAAAAATATGTAAAAAAATATTTTCAAAAAAACATACATATCTTAACGTGACAAGAAAATAACTGCAGTACAGTACTACAGTGTCACTGTGATAAAAATATGACCACCATCATAATATTATATTGTAATACTGCATTGTACCTATGTGCGTCCGCCATATAATATACGTTTCCGTGTGCGGTTATGCGGCCGTATAATAACTTCTCGTCAACATACGGCGGTGGAAAAAACAAAACAAAAAAAAAAAAACTATACAAACGAGACGGCGCGTTTGAGGAGGGTTTTCTGCTGGAATCTGGTATGATGGGGATACATAATATTGTGTTATATTATTATCATACACACAACCAGCTACACCTATATACACTGTATGGGTTTACCGGTATAGAGAATAATTTATAACGAGCCCTGGCACGCGGAGATGGTGCACTTTGGATTTGTTTTTCCTCCCCACGTGTTTTCCTGGCCGTTCGCTTTTCACGTCCCTATTCACGCGCGATATAATATAATATTGTATTATATTATATCCCATTAAAATAATAACAACGCAATGCGCGGTGACGATACGTATAATAATATACCACCTCGGCGGCCGGCGCATTGTGTTATTATTATTATAACATTATATTTATGCGGTTCTTTTATTTTTATTATATTACCACATTTGTTTGGTTCAATAAAAACGCGGAATAAAATAACTATTAAACATTCATCGTAGGTATTAAAAATCATTAAATCCGTTTGAAGCTGCAGGTTATTTCCTGTGAAACATCGCAACGTCTTTCACTACGTATAATATACGTCCTTGGTAAGTTAGAAGTCAGAACCTAATAGAATTATTACAGTATTTATTATAATAATTTTGTATATACAAAAATATATTATACTCAAAGTCAAAATCTATAACATACATATTTCTTTGGTATACTTATAAATGCCAATAGATCCTCATGTCTTTCATCTCTATATTGAAGTGAATACTTCATAGGACCTTCTTACGCTGTGTCAAATCCTCGCCTGATACCCCTTTCCTATTGCCTAGTAAGTATATAATATCAAACGCGCCGGTTTGCGCAGGTGCAGTAACGTAGGCCGCCGTCGGTTTACAGAATGCCAATATTTCAAACGTCGAAAAGGTTGAATGTTCGTAAGCGCTTGCCGTTTGGTGCGGTATGTAATTTAACCGTGGTAACAGTTCTAATTTTAAATAAAATCAATTATATACCTAGGCACTTTTGATCATTGAACTTAAGTAAAAATCATAGAAAAGTAAGTAAAGTTGAGTAATGGGTATTGCTTGTAAGAAATAATTATTAGAGGGGCCCGTGAGAATCGCGTTAAAAAGCGGAAAGCGGAAA